>NW_027397109.1:4726405-4774910 GCF_003265705.2 Callorhinus ursinus
CTGAGGGTTCTAGAGGGGAGGGGGGTGGGGGGATGGGTTAGCCTGGTGATGGGTATTAAAGAGGGCACATTCTGCGTGGAGCACTGGGTGTTATGCACAAACAATGAATCATGGAACACTGCATCAAGAACTAATGATGTAATGTATGGTGATTAACATAACAATAAAAAATTTTAAAAAAAGAGCTTTTGCTGCACCTCAAAGATTTTGGACCATTGTGTTTTCATTTTCATTTGTCTCCATGTATTTTTTTTTATTTCCTCTTTGATTTTTTGGTTGACCCATTCATTGTTTAGTAGCATGTTATTTAACCTCTATGTATTTGTGTTCTTTTCAGATTTTTTCTTGTGGTTGATGTACAGTTTCATAGTGTGGTGGTTGGAAAAGATGCATGGCATGACTTCGATCTTTTTTAATTTGTTGAGACTTGTTTTGTGGCCTAATATATGACCTATTCTGGAGGATGTTCCATGTACACTTGACAAGAATGTGTATTCTGTTTTAGGATGGAATGCTCTGAATATATCTGTTAGATCCATCTGGTCCCAAGTGTCATTTAAAGCCACTCTTTCCTTGTTGATTTTCTGTTTGGATGATGTATCTATTGATGTAAGTGGAGTATCAAAGTCCCCTACTATTATTGTATTACTGTGGATTACATCCTTTCTGTTTGTTATTAGCTGTTTTATTTATTTGGGTACTCCCATGTTCAGTGCAAAAATATTAACAATTGCTCTATCTTCTGGATGGATTGTTCCCTTTATGATAATATACATGTTTCTTTGTCTCTTGTTACTTTAAAACAACTTCTTTGTTTTAAAGTCTATTTTGTCTCTTGTTACTTTAAAACAACTTCTTTGTTTTAAAGTCTATTTTATCCTATATAATTATTGCTACCCTGGCTTTCTTTTCACTTCCATCTGCATGATAGTTTTTCCATCCCTTCACTTTCAATCTGCATGTCCTTAGGTCTGAAATGAGTCTCTTGTAGGCAGCATATAGATGGGTCTTGCTTTTTTATCCATTCTGTCACCCTGTTTTTTGATTGGAGCATTTAGTCAATTTACAGTCAAGGTGATTATTTTATTGTATTGTATTTATTTATTTTTGAAGATTTATTTATTTATTTATTTATTTGACAGAGAATGAGATAGGGAGGGGCAGAGGGAGAGAGAAACGTAAGCAGACTCTGTGCTCAGCACAGAGCCTGATGCAGGGCTTGATATCACAACCCTGAGAGCGCGACCTGAGCCAAAACCAAGAGTCAGATGCTTAACCGACTGCACCACCCAGGCATCCCACATTCAAAGTGATTATTGACAGGTACTGTCAATAATGTACTAATTGCCATTTTGTTACTTGTTCTATGGTTGCTTTTGTGGTTCTCCTCTGTTCCTTTCTTCTCTTGCTCTCTTCTCTCACGGTTTGTTGGCTTTCTTTCATGATGTGCTTGGATTCTGTTCTCTTAATTTTTTGCATATATATTACTAGTTTTTGATTTGTGGTTACCAATAGGTTTGTATATAACACCTTCTGCGTATAGCATTCTATAGTAAGTTGATGGTTGCTTAAGTTTGAACCCATTTTTTTACTCCTCTCTTGCCTTTCAGGCATATGGTGTCATAATTTACCTCATTTTCTTTTGTGAATCCCTTGATTGATTTTTATAGATACACTTATTTTTATTGCTTTTGTGCTTCCTAGTTTTCTTACTCTTATTTATGGTCTTTCCCTTTCACTCAGAGTCCCCTTCAACATTTCCTGTAGGGCTGGTTTAGTGGTCATGAATTCCCTTAACTTTCGTTTGTCTAGGAAACTGTTTCTCTTTTTGTCTATCCTGAATGATAACCTTGCTGGATAAAGGATTCTTGGCTGCAGTTTTTTTTTTTTTTTTCCTTTCAGTACTTTGAATATATCATGCTACTCTCTTCTGGCCTGCAAAGTTTCTGCTGAAAAATCAGCTGATAGCCTTCTGGGGTTTCCCTTGTATGAAACTGTATTCTTTTCTCTTGCTGCTTTTACTATTTTTTAAAGATTTTTTGTTTTTAAGTAATCTTTACACCCTATGTGCAGCTCAAACTCACAAGATCAAGAGTTGCACGCTCCACTGACTGAGCCAGCCATGCATCCCTCTTGCTGCTTTTAAAATTCTTTATCACTACTTTTTGCCATTTTAGTTATTATGTGTCTTGGTGTGGACCTCCTTGGGTTGATTTTATTGGGGGCTCCCTGTGCCTCCTGGATCTGGATTTCTGTTTCCTTTCCCAGATTTGGGAAGTTTTCAGCTGTTATTTCTTCAAATAAATTTTCTGCCCCCTTTTTACTCTCTTCTCCTTCTTGGATCCCTATGATGCAAATGTTATTATGCTTGGTGGAGTTACTGAGTTCCCTAAGTCTATTTTTATTTTTTATTATATATTTTTTTCTCTCTCCTGTTCAGCTTGATTTCTTTCCATTACTCTGTTCTCCAGGTCTCTGATCCATTCTTCTGCTTCCTCTAGTCTACTATTCACTCCCTCTAGTGTATTTTTAATTTCATCTCTGGTTTTTGTTTGTTTGTTGTCTTTTGGGTTTTGTTTGTTTTGTTTTGTTTTGTTTTGTTTTTAGGTTTCCTCTTTGTTAAGGGTCTCACTGAGGTCCTCCACCCTTTTCTCAAGTCCAGTGAGTCTCTTTATGAACATTACTTTATATTCTCTATCAGGCATATTACTTATCTCTGTTTCATTTAATGGTTTTGTTCTATTCTTTCATTTGGGGTATATTCCTCTGTCTCCTCATTTTCTCTACTCTCTGTCTTTTTCTATGTGTTGGGAAAGTCAGCTACATCTCCTGCTCTCAAAGTGGTGGTCGTATGGAGAGGAGATCCTATAGTGTTTGCAGTGCAGTGTCCCCTGCTCACTGGAACCTAGCACTTCAGGGGTGTCTCCTGCATGTATTGCATTTGCCCTGCTATTGTGGCTGAGCTGCTTTTGCTTTCAGTCCAGTCATCTACAATGGCTCTCTTTGCCTGTTGTGGGCGGAGTTTGGTCCCTGTGTTGCTAAAGGGCCAACATGGGTCCGTCCTGGGCTTGAGCTGAGTCAGACTAGACATTTTCCAGAGATGCAGTAGCCCTGAACTGCAGGGCACTTTCCTTACTTTATCTCCTGAGGAGCTTTTGTTGGTGGATAGGGCCTGCAGTCAACCAGATGTCTGTCCCCAGCCCACCACTGGGGTCAAGGTCTGACTGGTATGTGTAGTTATCTTCCCTTCTCCCCAGGGCGGGAGCAACTTTGGAGTAGTTGTCGCTCCTGTTGGGGCTGCTTGCACACTGCCAGCCTTGTTGCCCTGCTTTGGATGGGCTCCAACCAAGAGCATAATGGAGGGGGCAGGTCTGCAGGAGAACATGAGGGCAGGGTGCCTGGTGTTAGCAATATTTGTGCAGGTCTACTATGGGAGGGAACCTGTAGCAGAGGCCTTGCTGGAGGGGGTGTATCTGCAGGGGATCACGAGGTAGAGTGTGCTGTTAGCACGTTAGGCAACGAATGCTGGTGCCATGCTGGTTCCTGCAGGTGTCTGTGTGTCTAGGCTGGGCAGCGGGGGACAGAAATGGCACCTGCCAGCTCCTTTGTCCTTGGAGAAGTCTCCCAACGATCCCTGCCCCTCCAGGACATGCTCTGAGATTAGTAAACAGATCTCCCTCCCGTATGTCCCAGGTGTTTTTCAAACTGCTACTCCTATGCTGTATGTCTATGGGCTGTCTCTTTAAGAGCCCTCCTGGCTCCCCCAGAGCTGAGCTCACTAACTTTTAAGCCCCACTGATTGCAAGAACTGATGAAATTTGGCCTCTCTGGTTTTCAAAGCCAAATGTTATGGGGTCCCTGGTGTGAGGGTCTGTTTCTCTCCCCTCTCTGCGCCCAAGGCACTCCTCCCTCCCACAGACAGTCCCGTGTATCCGTTTAACTCCCGACTGGGCCTCCCCACTTCATACCCTCTTCATTGTGGCCTCTTCTCTACATTTAGCTGTGGAGTGTTTGTTCTGCCAGTTTTGGGGTCATTTTCTAGGTTATTTATACTGATGTGGGTGTGATCCAGCTGTGTCCGTGGTATGAGGTGAGCTTAGGATCTTCCTACTCTGCCATCTTCCCAAGAAGTCTGGGAATTATTTTTTAATGAGGCTCATTTTCTTCACATTATGCAAGAAGCTTGAGCGACTACTGTTCTTGAAAGTAGGGCCTTCAATAACTTAGAAGGCTACACATGTATTCCAGCTATGATGATAAAAATACAAATAATAATAGCTGATACATATCAAGTTATATGCAAACAATGAATCATGGAACACTACATCAAAAAGTAATGATGTAATGTATGGTGATTAACATAACATACTAAAAAAAATTTAAAAAGAGAAAGAACTTACGAAGTGCCTACCTGTGTCCTGGGCACCTTCTCTGGGTTATTTCATTTAAACCTCACAACGAATGTCTAAGGCAGGTGTTAGTATCACTTTATAGATAAGGAAACTGAGGCCCAGTAAGGATGTTAAAAGTAAAATCTTCAAACACATAGATAGGATGTTTTAAATTCTTCTTGGTGTCTAACACACTCAGCTGAGTTTCAGACCCTAGTCTGTTCAGCTGTACAACCCAAGCTGGTTGCAGTGTCCCATCCTGCCTCCCAACCAGGCTGGGGGAGAAAACCCAGAGGTACAAAACAGTGACAAACACAAGGCAGATTGGGATAAAGTGCTAAATCGAACACAAAGTCAAAACATCTGGCATAGGTATAGAAATATTAAAATCAGCACACGGCTACTTGGAAATGTGTGCGATGGCTGCCCATCCCCTTCGTGGAATATTCTGGCAAGAACTTGGGTTTGTGTTTCGTCTCAGAGGTGGCTGCCTGTCTGCGGTTACACCACGGCTCATTGACCTGGGCTCTAAGCAGTCCTTTTTGATTCCAGGATGAAAAGAGCCATTTGAATGGAACTTTCATTCACTCCTGGGTCTGCCTGCCCATCAAGTTGGAGGGCAGGTCGGCAAAGGGCTCCCCGGTGCCAAGGTGAGCCACCGTCAGCACCGGCACCCTGCATGCAGACCACCACCTTCCTTCTCCACTGATTCCTGTCTTCCTCCTTTTGCAAGTCTAGGTTTAGACTATGATTTCCTACCCTCTCAACTAACATTGTTTAGAAATGCCATTACTTCTACCAATTCATCATACTTTTCATCCTTGAAAAAAAGTGGTTAACAGACATGTCCAAATATTTCAATATTTATTTGGGTTTTCTTTTACCTTTTTTTTTTTTAGCTTTATGGCTACTAAAAAGCCTATTGGTTTTCTTTAAAAAATATAAATTTAATCATTTGTTTCCAGAGGATCAGCATTTCTCTGAGGGACAGAATAAAATACACTATGCCAAATCATCTTACCATAATGATAGCACATTGAAAACCATGCAATGTCTAAAGTAGCAAATAAATATCAGATGAAAAGACAGTTGGTTAAAGGTAAAATCTGATTGCTTTTAAGCCCATTACATAAAAATTAAGTATATTGGTTTATTTCTAGACTCTAAGTTAACTGAACCCTTCAAAATAGATACCTTTGTAGAGAACAGGAAAGATTCAAGGAAATGTATTCCCTTACTTAGAAAAGGAGAGAGTGTTATGTGACACAGTTCATGAAAGAAGGCCTCTGAGCAAGCCATCAGGATATTTTACGTGAATTAAAATAGGTAATTAGCAAGTAGGAAATGTCGGAACCAGCTGTCCAAGCAATCACTTGTCCCTGAAAAGGAGGAGGCCCCCGGTACAGGCATCCCCATGCGTGTGTGCATGCCACTGCATGCAAGGGTTGGGGACTGTGCCAGAAGCAGAATTTCTGACGCCCCATCTCAGGTGGAGCTCCCCTAGCCCCGCCTGGTGCTTGGGAGAAGTTTGCTCTTGGCAAAGACAGCTGGGGTGGCTCAATGCTAATCCGTCGGGAAGGAGCCATCTTGAGAGCTGATAGGTGATGTGTCCTGAGCACTTACCCTGCATGTCCATCTTACAGCACGGTTCCATCCTGTGCTCACACATTCCGGTAAGGAAGGTGTGACCATCCTCCCATCTCAGGCAGGAAGCCCTTGCTGAGAGGCATTCCGTGATTCACAGATGGGAAAGGGCTGGACTGGACCGTCATCATTTGGTGCAATTCTGCGCTCCCTATCCTGCTTCTGGGCTCTGGGGTTCAGTTAGTAACAATAACAACTCACTGAACCCTCAGCCCCTGTGGGGTAGATAGTCTTATCAGCCCCATTGAACAGATAAGGTTTTGAGGCACAGGAAATGGAACAGGGCCAACCCTGCACAGCTGGTAAATCTGGGATTGGACCACCATTTCTCTGGCCCCCCAAACCATGCTCTTCCTTAACCACTACACGATACTGCCTCCTGGTGAGGCACCTTCTTTTGCACCCTTCTGGGTCCACCACCCTTCTTTTGAACCCTTCTGGGACCAGTTTTGGGAACATCAGGGCATAGTACGTTGGCACGGACTTCTCTCCTCATACTGGGTACTCCACTATCAGCATTAGGTGGGCTCCCCGAAGCTGCTCCTCTGCTGCATATGCTGGTGAAAAGAGCTGGGGCAAGGACTTGGGGATGTGGGCGGGACAGCAATTGTCTGGTCTCTCAATGCTACAGGACCCACGAGGAGGGGTTGGTAGCCCCTGAGTTAGGAACGCGCATGGCAAATGGAATTCTGAGCCGTTATGAGCGAAGAAACCAAATGAGAAAAACAATATGCTAAATGCTCATTTGGAGATCCAGAATATCTTTCTGATTTACAAAATGTATTTGCTAAATGTGTCAGGAACTTCGGGTTGTAAATGATGGAGACCCAACTCAAAATAGGTTAAACACCGAAGGAGACTGTCCCTCAACTAAAAAGTCCAGGACTGTTACTGACTCCAAGCTCAGCTTCATCCCACGGCACAAATGATGACTTTGGATCCTTCTGCCTCCCTGTCCCCATTCTCCCTTCCTGTGCCATAGTTCGTTCGTCTCCTCCTCCACATGGGCTCCCTACTGTGGCCAAGTAAGATGGCCCTAATGGCCCAGCTGGCCCAGCTTAACAGTTACATTAGAAACCCAACCTCTCTTCAAATTAATGGGTAGCCATTCAGGGAAGGAACTCTCTTTGCCCTTGTTTGGGTCCTGTATTCGACCGAATCATTGTGTCCAGAGGAAGTGGTCCTATGATTGGCCAAGACTGGGTCATGTGTCTACTCCTGACCAATCAGCGTGTCTGCCCTGGGTCTTAGGCCCATCTCTTTGAAGGGAAATGAGAGTCCCATGATTGACAGGCCAGCAGGACCGTATGGATGAGGGAGGAGGGCTCTTCCCCTGAGCAAGAGATGCTGGGTAGACACAAACAACAAGACCGCAACACTTAGGGCTTCCAATTTGGGGAAGCTATGAGGGAAATAGTTTCTGAGGCAGCTACCCAGGCTTCGGGTAAAGTCAAGTCAATGCATAAAAGTAACAAAAACTTCAGAAAGAGTTCCTAAATACGCTCAAGGAGCACATATGAGAATCTATCCGCCTTAGACTCTAAGGTAAAGACCTTTCAAGAGTGTTCAGAATTTTTAAATAAATCCTAAAAGGGAAAGAATAAAAACTTCGCTTGCCGGTCGTCACAGGTGAAGTGAAGTACAAACTAGACAGAAACATCAGAAGTCTCGCTCACTGGCTCCGGGGTGGCATGATTCGTGCAGGAGGGTCTCTAGGGGCTGTCCACCCTGCAGGCCCCCCCCAACACCGCCCCCAGGCCTCAGCCCCACAGCAGAGCATGGGGTCCCAGGCAGGCCCACCTGTGCCTCTGGGGCCGAGTTAAGGACTTCTGCTTCCAGGGCTTTCGTCTGCCTCTCACAGGCACTAAATTCACATCTTTTTATCCCCCTTTCCCAAAAAAGGCAGCAGACTCTCCTCCTCCACAAAGCAAATAGAAACCAGCACATTCTAGGAAGGCCCTCCCTACCCGATGTTTGTGCCCATGCCATTACTAAATATTCCCGCTTCCAACCGCTGCCCACCTCTCCTTCATGACTGCTCTATTTCAGCAGCCGGCCCTCCATAAATCCTTCCGGGCGTTCTACTCCAAACAGGCCTCTTCTCACGCTGGGGCCAGCCTCCTTACCAGCCGTGTAAACACAGTCCCGCTCCCCGGGGAGGCTCTGACGTGCCCGGCCTGGCCTGGGCATTTACGATCATTGCAGCCAGCGACGGGTGGGGGGGCTGCCTCCTGCCCAGGGCTGAGAGAGGAGTGGATCAGCGCCGTCCAAACGGGAAGAGTGCCCCAGGCAGGGTTGTAATGAGGCATTTATGGTGCAGAGACGGGCCCCAGGCAAAACTGGGCGAAAGGTGTGGCCCGAGACATTTCTGAGGTATTAATGTATGTTTCCTTCTGTGTTTTTCTCCCCTCCACCCCATTTCCAAGCGAGTAGTCAGGGCTTTTGGAAGTCTTACCTCAGGGATTTTTGCTCCATTAAAAGTGCAAAGCGTGTGTGTCTGGAAGAAGGGGATCCCCGTCTTGAAACACTCCTGGCTCACTGGACAGATTTTGCTGGAGGTCCCAAAGCAGGAGGGGGAGAGAGGAGGGTGTCTGTGAAGACAAGGAAAGGTTCTTGGGGGCCTCGGGGCAGCTGAGTGTCCTCTGCTGGGGTTCCTAGACCTGCCAATGCTACAGGATTGAAAGGCACCCTGCAGGGAACCCACTTCTTGAGCAATGCCACCATGATGTTAGCACAGGGGTAGGAGAAGAGTCGCTCGCCTGCCATGCCCCTGGGGCCCTGTGGGCCTCGCTGGTCCTTGTGAGGTGACAGGAGGGAGCGCCAATTCTGAGTTGGATGAAATGTCCCCTCAATTGCACCAGCTGGGGGTTCAAAGTTGTCTGTAAGTTTATTTAAAGATGGTAGGCAGCATTGGGGCCCCTCCAAAGATGTCCCAGTCCAAACCTCAGAATCAGTGGATAGGCTACCTTCCTGGATAGGCGAAAGAGAAGGAAGGATGCAGTTGGAAATAAGATTGCTAATCAGCTGACTTTGAGCTAGGGAGACCATCCTGGGATCTGCCGGGGGTGAGCTCAATGTAATCCTAAGGGCCTTAAAAGTCAGAGAGGTAGCCAGAAGAAGAGAATCATCAGGAGATCTGAAGATGTTATGGCTCTAAGGAAGGAAGAGGGCCACAAGCCAAGGAATGCAGGTAGCCTCTAGAAGCCGCAGAAGGCAAAGCGAGGAATCCAGTCCCAGTGTCTCCAGAAGAAACACAGCTCTGCCAACACCTTGATCTTTGCCCAGTGAGAGCCAGGTTGCATTTCTAATCTATAAAATTGTGGGCTCTGTTGTTTTAAGCCATTAGGTTTGTAGTGACTTGTTACCGCAGCGATAGAAAACACACACAAAAGACAATAAATAGAACCGGTATTTCTTACACACTGGTGTTTTGACGGGGCCTCCTCCCTCTTTGCAGCTTCTCCCCTCCCTTGCTAGGATTCCTCAGGTTGTTCATGTCTCAGGGGCTCCACCAAAATTCAGTCCCGTGTACCTCAATTCCACAAAGGTTCTCTGTGCATTGTGTGCAGAATGCCATGACCATGCTCTAGGGATGGAAGCAAGGACATGACCACTGCCCTCAGGAACAGTGAGCTAGAGAAGAGCTAGACACACACGTGGCTGATCCAGGCATGAGGCAGGCTGTGGCACGCGTAGTTCCAGAAGTATGAACCAAGTGCTATGCGTGGAGTGGAAAGAATGAGATAAGTATCAGCTGGGAGAATCTGAATTACTCATCTCATTTGAAGAAAAAGCCAAAGACAGGATTGAGGTCAAGCAGGGATGAGAGCTACCTGGCATCCATACCTTAGTTATCTACACCTTGCCCGTGGCAGACATCACTAATCAATCACTAATTCCTTCTTCTTCTTCTTCTTCTTCTTCTTCTTCTTCTTCTTCTTCTTCTTCTTCTTCTTCTTCTTCTTCTTCTTCTTCTTCTTCTCCCTCTTCTTTTTTTTTTTCTGCAGAGCTTAGAATTTTCTCTCAGTTTTGTGCTCCTGGCAGGAGGCAGCCATTGAACAGACTTGGCACTTGTGGTAAAACCTCTTTGCCACATCTGTGGTTAAGGTATTTATCACTCTGAGATGTTGTCAGGCAAGTGATGTAGAAATGTTGGAACTTCAGTCACTCCTTCCCTCTTTATCACTGCCTGAGGTTGCCCCATTTGGGCTATCAGCACTCTCTTGTCATTCTTAGTCATCCAGGATTTTCTGGTTATCTAGGGTTTCTACCCCTAAAACATCTCTGGCCTGTATTATAATCTCTTGGGGCAAGACCATAGAGACCGTTCCTTCTGGGGCAATCATGAAAGAATTCGATGACCTCTGTCTGGACCTCCTGCTCCAAGCTGAGGGCAACAAAGACTGGTGTGAAGTATAAGGAAGAAGGTTCAGGAACTAAATTTTCAAAAGATGAGTTTCCGAAGGTGGAACTGTCTTGTCTACGCACATATGCCCTGGGGCAATGGCAAAGTGGGCTTAGGCAGCCACCGGAGAGAAAATGCCCCAGCATCCTCAAAATTCCACAGAGGTAGAATGGGTGGTAGGCAAAGTGGACTATGGATGCTGGTCTCCCTGGACTATCTATCTTCAATAATTTAATTATAAGTTAATGCATTCTCACTTTTTAAAAACCCAGTCTTCTAGAAAAAGTCTATCCACTGAACAAATGGGGTCATGATCACGCTGAACACACTGTGTGTAATGTCCTCATCTTCACTTGCTAATCTGTCCATGATGGCACATTTGGGAGCAGGGGCCAGACTGGGCTCTGGAGCCAGGTCTCCTGGGATGAAATCTCTGCTAGGCACTTACCCCTTGAGTGACCCTGGGTAAACTCCTTAACTTCCCTATGCTCCCCTATAAATGGAGAGATACCTCCAGAAACACTACGGAAAATACTACATTTTCCTTTACAGAATTCTTATTTGGGGCCAAAATATAGGATAGCATATTTGTTTGTATAATGTTTTTTTTTTTTAAATCTGTTATCCAATACATGTTATTGTCTCAGTTTGGCCCAGGTTCAAAAGAGATGCCAGTCACTGTGGTTCTTTGGTTCCTTTTGAGGGTCCTGTACTTTCCCCGTCCTCCCTCCCAGGGCTGGATTCCTGACTCCCAAAGCTACCATCTCCAGTGCCCAAGGAAAATTCCCCATTGGTAAACTCAGCAGGTTCTGTAATTCCCTGAGACCCCAGCTCTCCTAAGCATCACTAACCACCCTCCCCACCCAACCCCCGAAGAGAGCTGGTCAGACCCTCAATCAGGCATGGCCAGTCCACCGATAGCCTCTATTATGTCACCCATCACCCACATCACCACCTTTTCTTATACGTCCTCCTCCTCTACTACACTAGGCACACCTAGAGAGCAGGGACTCTGCCTTATCTTTATCACGCCAGGGAAAATGCTTGGTCTCTGGAACAGAGGACACATTTGAGGAAGAGTTGATTGAGTGAGTGAGTGAAGGAGTGGTATGAATAGATATCTCAGACTTAACATGTTCAAAACAGAACTCTCGATTCCCCACACTCTCCACACCTGCTCCTCCTGCCCTCCTCCCCCCTCAGTAAACAGCCCCCCCCATCCATCCAGTTGGTCCAGGTCAAGAACCTTGGCATCATGTTTGCTCCACCTCTTTCCTCACCCCCACCCCACCCATCATCGAATCCCAGGGCTCGAACTCCAACACATGTCCCCAGTCCCCCCTTGCTGCCACCTGCCCTCATCCCCATCCTGTTCGGAGCTGTGGTCATCTCCCACCTGTATCAGGCAATACCTTCCCAATACCTTCCCTGTCTTCCCTGCCTCCTCCCTTACCCTCCTCCTGTCCGGACTTCACCCAACAGCCAAAGGGATTTTCCTACAGAGCAAAGGGCATCATGCTACTTGATGGCTTCAAAGCCCTCCAGTGACTTTCCACAGCTCTCACAATAGAGTCCAAATGCCTTGCCATGGGCTACCAGTGCGCTTATCTGCATCTTGCCCAGCCACCACTGCATCACACACCACTCTCCGCCTGGATCATGCTTCTGCAGACCCCTGGCCACCTAGCAGTGCCTTGAGCATGCCAATCTATGTCCGCTCTTGGGTGCTCTCCCTGGGATTGGCCTGATCGCAGCTTCCATTGTCTCTTCATTTGGGGCTCAGCGTAAATTTCACCTCCTCCAAAAGTCCTCCCAGATGACCCCTTCTAAGAGGACCCTCCCCAAGTCACTCACCAGCACATCACTGTATTTTCTTCACTTCACATAGTACTTTGAAATTATCCTGTTGCTGGTCTTTTTCTTGCCCCACCAGAATGTCAACCTGAGAAAGCAGAGACCTCTCTTGTCCTGTCCATTGCTGAGACCTCTCTTGTCCTGTCCATTGCTGAATCCCCTGTGTCCAGCCTGGCAGGGCCTGGCATATAGTAGGTGCTCAAAAAATATTTGTGGGATGAAGGAATGCATGGTAACCCCTTTTGACCATTTTTCCCAGAGGGGTTGCGTATTGATTTCAATGAGCAGCAATATCAGTGCTCTTTGCCAGAAGAAAAGTTGAATTTGAAGAATATTTGATATGACGGGTTTTTAAAGCTTGTGGTTTCTATCTATGCAAGTGACGGAAAGATTGGGGGAGGTTAGAACAGTGGAAAAGCCTTTTTGAGAGATGGAAATGTGTTAGAGCCACAGTCCCATCCAAAACCCACTTTGAATCCTTAATGCTTTGAGACAATTAAGGGAGCAAAAAGTGCCTACATAATTCTCATTTTTAAAACAGCAGCCTTAGGATTCCTAGCTTTGATAGTGTTCGCAACTAATTAAGAAATCTTGACATAACTCAAGATAGATATAATGGAAGTGGAGTCTCGGAGACTTTAGATATCTATAATAAGCTTCAAATCAAGTACTGGGAAAAAGGTTTTCCTGATCGAAAAGTCGTCCTGAGGAAAACGAAGGCATTCAAAACAAAGTGTCCTCAAACCATTCGATGGGGTTGCTTGCCTCTAAAAAGAATCATCTGTCTCCTTTTATGTTTGGAATTATTCACAGCCCCCGCAAAATACGGTTATTGTATCAAGGAAGGCTGGGGCACCCCTTGGGTTTGTAAATCGCTGATCTGCCCTTAAAAAACTTCATCCAACGAGTGGCAACTGGGGTTAGTACATCAATGCTGTTGAGACACTCTAGTGGGAAAACCAGGGGATGGTCTTGAAAAGTGATATGTTATATAATATAAAGTACCATCTCATCTGGCATTTGGAACATGGTGGCTCAGGACGGGGGAGGGTTGGATGTGCAAAGCGAGCACAGTCTTTGAGGAGGGTGTGAGACTGGTGAGTAGTCTGAAAAAAAGCCCTAGATGATTTTTGTATACTCACCTGGGGAATCATGACCCGCCCCCATGCCACCCCTCAAAATCGCTACACTTGTCTTTTTATTGAACTTACACCTGAAAAAGTGGATCTGACCAAAAGCAAATCAGCCATTCCCTGGAGCTAGGGGTAGGAGGGAAAGGACTATAAATGGGCACAGGGGAACTTTCTGGTACAGTGGAAGTCTTCCAAAACTGAATAATAGTTGCACAATTATATAAATTTACTAAAACTTATCCAGCCGTACATTTAAAATGGGTGAATTTTATGGTATATAAATTAAACCTCAACAAAGCTGCTAGAAAATGGATCAACCCAAACGGGATGTGTAGATATAATTTTTGGGACAGAGCATCCAAACCAAGCACATCTTCACCATCCAACTTCTCCAGCATTCCCTGTGATGTTAGTGAATGGTGTTGTAACCACCCAGGTTACTGGGTATCCGCCATCTTAGGCCACGTCTCTCTTACCACCTGCAACTGACCAGTTCTACCTCTCTAATATCTTTTAAAATCTGTTTGTGTCTCCCCATCCTTGATGCCACTGCCTAGTTCAGGCTGTCATAGTTTCTCCTGAAAGGCTGTCACCTCTTAATGATGCCCCTGTCCTCACCTCCCAGTGCATCTCACCCTCTACCTCAAGGATGAATTCCTTCAACAGCTCCCCATGGTCCTCAGGATAACGCTCCAGCTTCTAAGCAGGGTACAGCTAATAAGACCTCCCACGACCTAGCATCTGTTTATTTCTCCAGCCTTATCTCTTGGCAAACCTCTCTAAGCCAAATTGACCTATTTATCTTTGTCTATTCCCTGAAATAAGATAAGCTTTCTTTCCCTCCTTTGCTCACACAGGCTTCTCTCCACCCACAATTACCACTCTGGCAGAGACAGCTGGTTGCTTCCCAATACCTCCCCTTCTTCCCTACTAACAATGCTGACTTCACTTGGGCATATTGCCATAGAATTAAAGGCCTTACTCTCTAGCCCCTCTCGTAGCTAGGTGGAACAATGTGATAAAATTTGATCCTTTTAAAGGAGAAGGCCTTCCTTCCTTCCCTTCCCCCTTTTTTGCTGCTGCCTGGAATGAAGATGTCATGGCTGGATCTCCTGCAGCCATACTGGACCAAGAGATCATGCATGGCAGTCACAAGATAGAAGGACCTTGGGTGGCGGGCACTATAAGGCCCCCATATCACCTCTGGCTTTTTTTATGTGTGAGAGATGAACTTCTACCTGTTTCAAATACTAGTTTTTAAATCTTTGTTATCTGTAGACAAACAAGATCTTAACCTATGTAATAGATGCTTGCAAGCACCATCTTAACTGACTGACCCACTTTTCTGTCCATCAAACTCTTCTTTATCTGGTAACACTCAGAAGAAGTGTTTCTGTGTCATATTATGCTGTTATTTATGGTCAAGGCCACTGTGCTAATTAATAGGTGAGCTAGGACTCACAAGACCCCTGACTTGAGTCAGACATACTCACCCTGGGATTGGCCTGATCGCAGCTTCCTTTGTCTCTTCATTTGGGGCTCAGCGTAAATTTGGGAAGCCATCATGGCCTCCCAAATGCAGGTCAGATGCCCTTCCTCAGGCTTCCAGAGCCCCTGACTTTGCTTCCCACTGTGGCACAATGGATCAAATCTGTTTACATTTTGCCACCATCACCAGATTCCCTGACACATGGGTTCTCAGTAAACTTGCTGCATTTAAAAAAAAAAAATTGTTTTTTAACACCTAAGTGCCTAACCCAAGGGGAACAACCATGCTAGAACGTTTAAAGGGAGCCAAATGAGTGATTATTTTAGTTTTACATCAACTCTGCCCCTCTGGATCCATCTGTAAACAACAGGTCTGGATACATTACATATATCAATAATTGTCACAAAAACAATAAAAACTTCACTTGCAAATATTAAGAAATATGAACTGTGCTCTTGAATTTGTAAAAGGTCAGGTAAATCAAAATCTTTCCATCAAAGAGCCTAAGGACAGGCTACAAAATTTACTGACTGAAGAGGAAAATATCAAGGTGAAAGGATAAAATAAGTGACCGCTTTAGGACAATAACTTGAGAAAACTCAGAATAAATATTCAGACCAGCTTATTGATTTAAACAGATCCCTACCTAGTTACAGATGCCACCTACCTGAAAACACACATTAGACACACAAATCTTGGTGTGCCCGACTGGATTTTAAAACAACTTGATTTCGCGACAGATGTTGGTGGGGATGCGGAGAAAGGGGAACCCTCCTACACTGTTGGTGGGAATGCAAGCTGGTACAGCCACTCTGGAAAACAGTATGGAGGTTCCTCAAAAAGTTGAAAATAGAGCTACCCTACGACCCAGCAATTGCACTACTGGGTATTTACCCCAAAGATACAAATGTAGGGATCCGAAGGGGTACGTGCACCCCAATGGTTTATAGCAGCAATGTCCACAATAGCCAAACTGTGGAAAGAGCCAAGATGTCCTTCAACAGATGAATGGATAAAGAAGCTGTGGTATATATACACAATGGAATATTCTGCAGCCATCAAAAGGAATGAGATCTTGCCATTTGCAACGACGTGGATGGAACTGGAGGGTCTTATGCTGAGTGAAATAAGTCAATCAGAGAAAGACATGTATCATATGACCTCACTGATATGAGGAATTCTTAATCTCAGGAAACAAACTGAGGGTTGCTGGAGTGGTGGGGGGTGGGAGGGATGGGGTGGCTGGGTAATAGACATTGGGGAGGGTATGTGCTATGGTGAGTGCTGTGAATTGTACAAGACTGTTGAATCACAGATCCGTACCTCTGAAACAAATAATGCAATATATGTTAAGAAAAAAAAAAGAAGATAGCAGGAAGGGAAGAATGAAGGGGAGTAATTAGGAGGGGGAGATGAACCATCAGAAACGATGGACTCTGAAAAACAAACTGAGGGTTCTAGAGGCGAGGGGGTGGGGGATGGGTTAGCCTGGTGACGGGTGTTACAGAGGGCACATACTGCATGGAGCACTGGGGGTGTCATGCACAAACAATGAATCATGGAACACTACATCAAAAACTAATGATGTAACGTATGGTGATTAACATAACAATAAAAAATTATTAAAAAAAAAACTTGATTTCATAATCCAACTATGGGAACCGAGGTGGAAAGTCACCATCTTAAAAGCCAAGTAAGTCTAAGATGGGGGTGAGGGAGAGAGAAGAATTAAAAATAAGAGCAATGATGAAATCAAACTGAAGGCCAAATCAGAGCCAGTCTGGAGAGCTGAGGAAAGGAAACAATGTGGAAAAAGCACAAATCCTAAGAATTAAAATCGCCGGCTCAAAACTTGTTCTGTGTATCACTATAACAACTTTGGAAGCCTTAGATGTCCCATGGTGCTTACGGGCAACCGTGATCTCATTTGGAAGTGCCTGTTGATACCAACTTGCAGTCGGATTACATAGGAAAGAGGTTTTTCTTCCTTACGGAATTTCAGCATCAATGTCAAGGACATGAGTGGATGCCTCACATGTGAGCAAACGCTGTGATATTTTAATGTGCCTAAACTCCTACAAAATCTAGAAGGCGTCACAGCAGGGAACCGAACCCCAGGGAGGCTATTAGCAATTTAGCATCTCATTTCTTGAGGGAATGTGAATGCCACATACTCATGTACCCATGATGGCACTCTGTGCCACGTGGGGTTCTATATATCCAATTAGTCACCCTGATTATTTGACTGCTTTTCCTCCCTCCCCCAACCCTTTAGGATCTGTGACTCTGAATGGCAGGGGGTCTCTCCAAGGGCTTGGTAAAAGCAGGTGCAAAGGTGTGACTAGCAGGCCTGTTGGCTAATAAGACAGAGAAAGTGATTTAGGCACTAATCTCACCTGTTCAGGGATTCAGAGTGGGCAATATTAAGCTCCAGCCTGAAGTTTCAAAGATTCTTTAGTCCTAGGGATATTTGCCCTAGGGTGGGGCAATGGTAAGAGTCACTTAGCTAACACTTGCCCCTGTCCCCGACAATTAAAGACATCAGTTTTTAGAAAGCAGGGAGAAACCGAGTAAGTCAATTCAGGGTATGTAATTCACAAAAGCTCTAGAGGGCATCTTGAATCCTCCTGGTGCTTGGGCTGTGACTGTTACTTCTATCAGGCTCATATACAACCAGAAAGTCCAACACACTTCAACTATTTGCACTAATTAGGAGAAAATGCTCTAGCATCAGAGGAATGATTGAGGTTAAGTACCACAGCCACATATTTTTTTAAAGAAACATTCCCTGAAGCGGCATCTGGCTGGCTCAGTTGGTTAAGCATCTGCCTTTGGCTCAGGACATGATCCCAGGGTCCTGGGGTTGAGTCCCGCATTCTCATCCAGCTCCCTGCTCAGTGGGGAGTCTGTTTCTCCCTCTGCCTCTCCCCCACCCTGCTGTGCTCTCTCTCTCAAATAAATAAATCTTTAAAAAAAAAAGAAAGAAAGAAACATTCCCTACACAGTAGGGCAGTGGAAAAATTATTTTGGATTAGAAGTCAGGGGTCTTGAGTTTGAGTCCTAGCTCACCTACTAATTAGCACAGTGGCTTTGACCACAAATAATAATAGCATAGTATGACACAGGGGCAAGCCTGATCTGAATTATGGAGGTTTAAACATTATGTAGAATTTTCACAATGCTGCAGCAAAATAGACTTTGGTCCTTTTTTACAGATTAGGAAAGAGAAGAAAATTGTGATGCACAGCTAACCAGTGGTGGAGCTGGGGGTCTGAATATCCTCAGATAGTTACACCTGCTTCCAGGAATGCTGACCTTCCCAGCTCTCTCCACCAACCCACCAACCTTGGTGACCTTTGGTTCTCACCTGTTAGGTGAGGTTTTGGCCTGGCCAGTCTCTGAGGTCACCTCCTGCTATAAAACACTTGATTTCCAAATTCTTGGAATGAGTCAACGCCGGTTGCTAATTTGTGGGGCTTGTGAAACGTTGTTTCATCATGCACAGGGATGGATGTTATGATTTACAACGAACATGTTTGTTGTTTGTAAATGAACACATTTAAAATGCCAGAGAGTCCTTGAGAGGAGGTTGGTCTTCCTGGCCTCTTGTTCAGGAATATAACTGTACAGTATAAATTGTAGCCCCGCCCTTGTCTGTACAAGTGGTTCAACGAGCATCAGCATCTCTTGGTAATTTGTAGAAAAGCAAATTCCTCCGCCTGGTCCATACCTAGTGAGCAGGACTCAGGGAGTGGGGCTCAGCACCCTGAGTTTTAACAAGCCCCCCAGGGCCTTCCAATGCAGAAAAGTCTGAGGCCTGGTCGCTGCGCTAGGATCACTCATTTTCCACTTGAGTTAGTGAGATGCTCCTGCATGTTGATTTGCAGGCTAGGCCTACGTTAGTTCAATAATTAAATACCATTTTCAAATAATCGTGCCTTTCTGGATGCCATCCGTCATACAGGGGAGGACGGGAAAGGAAGGGAAATTCTGGTAGACTTGGGGAGGCAGATGGGTGGGGCTTGCGCAGTGAGGGGACGTGGGAGGAGGGGGAATGGAAGCTGCCCGGCCTTACAATCCATCTGGTTGGAAACATCGCGCCAGTGGCCCGAGCCCGCAGGAGCCAGAGCCAATTACAAGTTTATATAATAGAATAAGTCTCTCCGGCCTCCCGGCCTCCGCCCCGCCCCTGCCGGCTTGGGGCTGGGGGAGGGATCCAGGATGGAGGATGTCTCCTCTGGGTTTAGCACTCGGGCGTGGCGGGGGGGGTGGGGGGTGGGGGGGGGCCTGCTGCGTGAGAATCTTCCCTGGGGCCCGCTTTTGGGTTCTGGAAACGTCGGCGGCGTCGCGGACCTTCCTGGGAATTGTAGGAGGGCGGGGAGGCGGGGCCCGGCCCCCATCTGGAGCCCCCTGAGCGCAGGGAGGAGGTGTCTGGGTCGCGGCCTCCCCGCCGCACGGCGCGGCCCCGCTGGCGCTTACGTAACTGCTGCCCTTCACCGGGGACCGGGTGCCGCTCTGAGTCACGGGCCGCCGGGCGAGGGGAGAGGGCCCGCCGCGCCCCGCCCACGTGACCCGTCAGATGACTCGTTCTAAGTTTGCACGGGCTCCTTTACCAGCAGGCTCTAAGGCTTCTCATCGGCATCCCCGATTAGTCATCCCCGAGTGACATCCGATATATGCGCCCCGGCTCGCTCCGGGGACAGGGCAGTGCGGCTGGTGATGGAGGGGAGGAAAGGCCGCTCCAGCCGCCTCCGATTCTTGCTGGAACCCGAGTTTATGCTGAGTCAAGGAAACCTACTGTGAAAAGTGCCGGGAAAGACAAGTCCCTTTTTCTAGACAAATCTTAGATGCTTCTGGGCTGGGAGCGTGGAGGCCGGCGAGGGAGGGGAGACTGTCCGACGGGTGACTGGCAGGCAACAGGCCATTCAGGCCACGCCTCGGAACTGGGGGGCTTGCTGTTAGAGGTGGAGTGTGCTCCTTCCTGTTTAAAGTATGTAGTTATCACAGCAGTTACCCTTCTCAAAAGTTTCTCCCGTATGGAGGGTGGCCCCGGGGTGGGGGGGGGCAGCCCTGCCCCCCCCACCCCGGCCTCCAGAATCCCAGTTGCGCCCATGAATGTTGGAGAACACAGGTGTCCTGGCAGCCGAGTGGCGAAGCCCAGGGTCGACACTAGGCGGGCCCCTACTACACCAGGTTTGGGGGAATGCAGAGTCATTGTCTTTGATCTTTGCATAATCCAGTCAAGATTTGTCCAAAGCCTAAATTCGAGAGTCAACCCAGTGGAAATCAACTGGGGGCTGAATCAAACTCCTGATCGTACCTTGAGCAAGCCCTTGCTTTGCAAGCACACTCACTCCAGCAAAGGCACAACTTAACTGTGAGGAAGGAAGAAAAGAAAGGAGACAAGGTGTTTCTTAACAGTTACCAAGTGAGGGGAAGGCCAACTTGTTGCTTTCACTGGCAACACTTAACTCCGAAAGCCATTTCCTCACTTAAAAGAAAAACAAATGGAGTCGGGTGGTAGGCTTTTGAAGGAGGAGCAGAGAGTTCGGGTTTGTGGAAACCTGGCTTTATTTACCTGGAGGGCCTTGTTAAGACACATTTGCCTTGAGATAAAAGGTTTTCTTTTGGGACAATCCCAAAATGACTTTGCCTGATTCAATTAAGCAAGGCCTAATGAAAGAGAATTCCTGCTTGGAGATATGCATCATCCCACCAGGTGAGTTGTAAATACATTCTGACCAGGTTTAAGAGGCGAGCTCTTGAAAATTTAATCTATTTTAAAAATGCATATCCTTGCCACAAATTTTACAAATTGCCTTGAAGAAGATCGCTGTGCTGATTGCATGCTGAGATAATTATTCTGTATCACCACTTAGGGAACAAGATTTTTTGATAAAGACTACAGTGTCAGTCTTTGTTAATGACTTGGGAGGGGAAGGAGAGAATCCTATACAGCTGGGGCTGGTTTTAATTCTCTTGCCTCTGTTCTGAGAACTCCTTTCTTTCAGACTCAGGCAGTGGGAAGCTGGTAGAATCTTGGTTTATGAACTTTGAACCCTATCAAGGAAGCTTTGCTCACCAGTCAAGTCCCCTGGTCCCCGCATGAAGGTGAGAATCGTGATCCAAGTCTTTACCCTCTTGACTCTGAGATCAGGTTGCCGACTGTGAGAAGTACCCTACTTGTGCTGCACCCACTCTCCTTCCTCAAGAATCAGGGAGAGAGAGCTGAGGGATCCCATCAGTGAGGGAGCCTATGCCAGTGTGTTGGTTGATGGGTGCTGATGTGGGGAGAGCCCTAGCTCGTCCTTGTTTTGGCTAATATGGCAATCCAGGCCCCACACGTATAGGTGTTCTACCCCTCCCCACATCCTGTGCACAGCAGATGTGGCTAATTTCTTATAGTCCTCTGTCCCACTGAGCTTGGATGTGACCTCAGAATCCTTCTTAGCACAGCATTGCTAATCCTTTCACTTGGCCGTTCTTTCAATAACTTAATACTTATTAGGAACCTATTATGCCAGCCACTGATTTGATTTAAAAACAAAGATAGATGTAGGTAGATCGATAAATAGGTAGATGGAGAGTAAAAGTTATGCTGTATGCGATAAAATAAATGGGGCACTGGTTAGTGACTGGTTAGTGATCCGGAGGGGTAACTTCAGATACGATAGTCAGGGAGGGCTTCTTTGAGGAGGTAACATGAGAATTAGTTATTTCAAGAGCCAGGAGGGAAAGCTAGACAAAAGAACAGTGGGTGCAAAGGCCCTGAGGCAGGAATGGTGTAATATGGTCCAGGAACTACTCCAGGAGAGGAACCCAATGAATCACCCTGGAAGCGGGTCCGTGGTGTTTGAAGAATTGCCTGTTTGTGATCCCCAATCCTTGGTGATTGGGCTGAAGTGTGAGTCTGACCCACAGCTGTGTAGACTTGGCTATTCATCTTCACCTGGGCAGCATTTCTGGTGAAGTTACAGTTTGGATGGCATTTCATGGGCGACTTGAGTTTCAGTAGTATGTGTGTGCGGAAGCAATGTAGTATAATGGTTACGAGAGTGGGCTCTCCAGTTAGAAGATTCTGGTTCAGATCCCAGCTCCTCCTACAGATGCTCTGACCACAGAAAAATTATTTCACATTTTCTACATCTTAGTTTTGACTAAGACACCAAAGAGTTAATTCACCCAATTTAGCAATTTACCAACACCTTGCATTGAAGAGTATTTTTTCATGAATATTTTAAATGAATATGAATATTATTCAAAAATACATATCCTTATTATACATTCGAAATATTTAGGAATATATTCAAGAACATATGTAGCTCATCAATATATCCCTCATGAATATTACTGTTTAATTTAATCAAATAGAGAAGGCATATTAGAAAATAATTCCCTCCTCTACAAGACTAAATTATTTTCAGCAATAATCACAAAATGAAACGAATAACAAAAATGGCCAGAAAGGAAATGCAGATACTTTCCTCATATTGAAAATTTCTTCAGGGTGCCTGTCTGGCTCAGTAGGAAGAGTGTGCAACCCTTGATCTCGGGGTCGTGAGTTCGAGCCCCACGTTGGGTGTAGAGATTACTTAAATAAATAAAAAACTGGGATGCCTGGGTGGCTCAGTTGGTTAAGTGGCTGCCTTCGGCTCAGGTCATGATTCCAGGGTGCTGGGATCGAGCCGCGCATCGGGCTCCCTGCTCAGCGGGGAGCCTGCTTCTCCCTCTCCCTCTGCCGCTCCTCCTGCTTGTGTCCCCTCTCTGTGTCAAATGAATAAATAAAATCTTTAAAAATAAATAAATAAATAACTTTAAAAAAAAGTTTCCTCAGACTGAATATTTGTTTGCACAATCTTGCCAGTAAAAAAGAAGAAAAATAAAAATAAAACAGATATTATTGTGCCTAAAAGGGGAAAAACCTAATCTGATTATTATTTGTTTTTATATCTGTTTCAGATTAAACCTTGATCCTTTGGTTACCATCTCCTATAATATTATTTTATGTAAGTAATTATTCAGTAACTAATAAGTGAATTTTAATAAAACCAAACTGTAAAAGGTACAATTTGGGCAAGTACCATATGGGACCATTTATTTTCTGGATTTGTTCTTGAGTTTAAAGCAACAATGATTGGAAAAGAATACATTTCAATATCAAATTCAGTAAAATATTTCATGTACAAACTATTGCACTCACCAATGAAAATTTCCCTTCTCCCTGTTTCCGCAGTTTTAAAATTTTAAAACAAATAAACACAAGTAGTTACATGGACTGGCAGAAGTAAGAACCTCAAGTTCCGTTTCCGTCTTTATAATCGGTGTGCTATCAGTATTTACTTTGAATCTACTGTTGAAAGGCATGTATTTGTAGTAGCACAGGGCTGGAAACACCAGCTGAGTAAGTCACGTCTCACTGTTATGTTACAATGACAAATTTATCTCAAAAGAAACCCCTGTAGCTGAGTTCATCTGCGGGGGACTGGCGGTAATTGGGAATTCTCTGAATTAACTTCTATGTAGAATACAATGTTTATTAAAGGAATAAGAATGTGTTCGTTTGAAGCTTGCACACATTATCTCTAAACTCAACAGTAATCCCTACGATTCTTTTAGAATGTAGACCAAAAAGCCTTTTTTGGAGGGGGAATGTATTTTATCACCGACATTATTTAGAACTGCCAGAACATGGTATTGTAAAGAGAAGATCAGCTTTTAGTTGGTTTTATTATTGCTTTTAAATTCTCTACAATGTACCCTTCCCACCACCCTGCCCTGAGCACACCACTGTATTTAATAACCAGTGACATAATTACTCTTTATAATTATGATCCCTGCCATAACAGGTATCACAAGTCCTCAGAAGTAGGGGGTGTCTGATCCAAAAAGATTTCCCTGAAGAAGGGATCTTTTAAAATATATAGATATTGAGTACAATCCACATACCACAAAATTCACCCTTTAATGTGTACGATTCGGTGGTTTTAGTATTTGCACGGAGTTTTAGAACCATCGTCTCTAATTTCAGAACATTTTCATCAACCCTAAAAGAAATCCCGGGGTCATGAGCAATCACTTTGGGTTCCCCACTCTCCCAGCAATCCTCTGCTTTGTGTGACCCGCTCTTTTTTTTTTTCATGGAAAACATTTTATTTACTAGATTACCAGTTTATTATAAAAGGATACAACGTGGGAACAGCCAGATGGAAGCGAAGCATGGGCGAGGTGTGGGGAGTGGGTGAGGAGCTTCCACACCCTCTCCTGGGGGCCACTCTCCGCAGGCTCCATGGGATCAGCAACCGAGAAGCTCTCTGATCTACCCTCCTTTTGGGTTTTCATGGAGGCTTCATCATGTAGGCAGCAGTGACAAAATCGTTGGCTGTTGTTGATGGATTCAACCCCCAGCCCCCACTCCCATCCCAAGAGGTGAGGGGGGCGGGGGGATTGAAATTTCCAACCCTCTAGTCACATGGCTGGTTCTCCTGGCCACCTGCCCCCATCCTGAGGCTATCCAGGAACCCCCAGCCACCAGTCATCTCATTAGGCTACAAAAACACACTTATTACTCCAGAGATTACAAGGATTTTCGAATGGCTCCGTGTCTTTCTAAAAATTAAAGTTTAATCTCTGAGGAAATTCAATTTTCATCTCTTTTTGGTTCATGCTTTTGAAAACTTTGCATATCCCAAGATCTCAAAGATTTTCACCTAGGGGGTTTATAATTCTGGCTTTTACATTTATGACCATCTTCTTTGTATATGTTTCTTTCATTTTTTTCCCAAAGAGCAAAACGGTAATTATTTTTATTTATGCATTCAAAAAGCATTTACTGAGCACCTACTATATACCAGGCACTTTCTAAGCACTGGGATAAGACAACAGTAGAAAAACAAAAATTAAGCCCCTTCCCTCATGGGACTCACAGCCTAGGGGAAAGATAGAAAATAAAAACATATGACAAGAAATGCCATGAAGAATAATAAAGCAGGGTGTGGGAATGGTGCATACCAGGACAAAGGTCCTTGCTATCATGTAGACTACTCAAAGAAGACATCTCTGAGGAGCAACAGATGAACCTTAACACAGGGAGAGGTGAGCCATGGCGATGTCTGGGGAAGAGGTTTCCAAGCCATTGCAAACAAGCCGCGAGACAGGTGCATGTTTGGCATGCCTGGGGAGCAGCAGAAGTCCTGTAGGGACAGAACAATGAAGAGGAGAAGGAGAAGGTACATCAGAAGTGGGGGAGATGACATATTTATATTGTGTAGGGCAGAGGCCAGCAAACTAGGACCAGTGGGCCACATCTGCCTCTCTTTATAAATAAAGTTTTATTGGAACACAGCTATGTCTCTTTGTTTATGTACTGTGTGTGACCTGCTCTTGAGCTGAGCCCTGATGGATGAGTAGTCAGTTTGTCAAGCAGCGAGGAGCAGAGCATTTCCAGCACACAACAGTTAGGGATAGCATATAGCGGAGGGACTGCGCGGGCCAAGAATTCACAGGGGACCTGTGTGGCCATGACCCAGAATATGAGGGAGAGTGAGCCAGAGTGTTCTATGAAGGTCATGCCGCCTACCGGAGCGACTTGGCTTCTCTCAGGGGCCAGGGACCCACAGGTCTGACACAGACCTTTCCGCCCGTGCACGCTCAGGAGACGCTGAGTGAAGGAATGAACAAATACATCTCTCATACCCTTTTAAAGCGTCATAAAGGATTGTCTTACTGTAAATGTTTATAAGATGAAGTCAGACATACGAGAGACATATATGTGTATTCCCACAGTTATGGTGCAATCTTACTGTTTGTTTTGTAGAAATCTGTTTGGACTTTTATACTAAACAAATAGCTGAACTAAACTTGGAAATCAGCTGTAATTTATCTTCTCAGGAAACACTAATCCCAGACTTGTTAGAATTTCTTGTTGAGGTTTGACAGAGTGGAGGCTAGAAGTCAGACTAAGGATTTGGGGTTGGTAGAGATTCAGAACAAGCTGTCATTTGAATTTCTTCCTGTTGACTAAAAAATATAATTTTAAATTGAAATAAAGCCACTTGGTTCTCCTGAGAAGGTAGGGATAGCCCTCATTTAGGGGGCTGGACCCAGACCAAAGGTCTCAGTGCTCCTGTTTCTGACTACTCCATTCCGCGTCCCCTGTGATCTCTTTTATTAGTTTCCCATGTAGTCTGCCAGTCTTGTTTATGCAAATACATGCACTCTCGTTTTTCCCCTTTCTTTCAGGCAAGATAGCACACTGTACCAGAACTTGCTTTCTCCACTTACTATACTTCGGAGAATTGAATATAAAAAGCCCCTCGTTTTTTTTAAAGATTCTATTTTTAAGCCATCTCTACACCCAATGTGGGACTTGAACCTACAACCCTAGGATCAAGAGAGTCGCACACTTCACTGACTGAGCTAAAAACAAAAAAACAAAAAAACAACGTTTTTTTAAAATAGCTACATGATAATCCATGGTTTGACCCCTTTGCTGTTGATGGACACCTGAGATGTTTATCCTTTTTTTTTCTCCTTTCAAATGCTGTTGCAGTGAGGAATCTTGTTCTCGCATACTTACGTGATGTGCAACAACAGGGAAGCTCCCAGAGCTGGGAAGGTAGTGCGTTAGTCATTTTGATAGGCTTTTGAGTACCAGATTGCCCCCCTTAAGAGCTGACCCATTTTGCATTTCCACCAGCTTGGTTTACCCACAGCCTCGCCAGTAGAGTGTGTTCTCAAGCTTGCAGGTTTTTCCAAACTGATGGGCGAAACATGCTACATCAGTATAGTTTTCATTTGCACTGTTTTCGTTAAACATCTTTCATAAATGCTTTATGAGCCATGTGTGTCTGTGTGTGTGGATGTGTGTGGTGAACTCTCTTTAAATCTTTGCCTGTTTTCTATTAGATTTTTGGTTTTTCATATGCTCAATTTCTAGGAGCCCTGTATCTAGGAGGGAGGTATGAGTTGCAGATATTTTCCCCCATTTGTTATCTCTTTGCTGTGCTATTTTTCCCTCTCTAAATGCTTTTTATACTTATATAATAATTTTGTAACAGCTCTGGTTCTTTAAATCACAGGCAGACCTCTTCTACACCAAGGTTTCAAAGAAAATTTTTTTATTTTCTTCTTAGGCTTATATGATTTCATTTTTCACATTTAAATTTTGATACACTTCGAGCTTATCATGTGCCATATGAAGTATGGACCCAGCTGTATCTTTTTTGGATGTTTATTTGCTTTGTCCTAATACCATTTATTAAAATGTTAACATTACCTCCACTGCAATGAGACACCACTGTTATCAGAAATCAAATTCCTGTATGTCGCTGGGTCTGTTTCTGGATTTTCTATGCTTCCATTGGTATGTCTGTCTATTTGGCCATTCCCACACTATTTTAATTTTTGAGGCTTTGCACTATGTTTGATCTGGAGGGTTCCCTTCTCATTGCACACCCCCTTTTCACAGTTCTTCTGCACAGGCTAGCTTATTTGCTTTTCCCATCTAAATGTTAGAATCAGCCTGTCTAATGGCAGGAAGAAGGAGTAGTTATCTTTTTCAGGCTTAAAATTAAATTTCTACTGGTTTTTTATTGATTCATTCACCCTTTAACTGCAGCTGTCTACACACTGGGGCTCTTTGTTTGCTCTGTTGATCCTTTTCTCCAGACCAAATCCATTCCTTGAGCCAGGTCTATATGAGCCGCCCCCCCTTCTCCATATTCTATTCCAATACATCTGCAAAGCCTGTGGACACAGCCACTGTTCCTGCTGTGTTCCCGGCATCCCCTCCATCACTGGCCACCTCTGGACCTTTCCATTGTTGGGGAGTCAGACCCAAGGAAAGAAAATGAGTAAAGGGAGCCTCCTAATTGGCTTCCACTAGAAGTTTCTACTTCACAGCTTTTTCTGCCTGCTAAACCCAACCTCCACCTGAATCAGGAGAACAGAGAAAAGATGCTCCTGGGAAGCTGGGAAGGCCAGTGTCTCCTCCAAATCACCAGTAAGACCAGGACAAAGATGTTTCCCCCTTTTCTTACAAGGGCAATGATGATATATGATCATAGGATGATTGGAAAAACTTAAATGGAGAATATATGAAACCAGAATTATTATAAGGTCCCGTGACAACAGGAATCTTTGATAGCTGTGTTCTTTTGATGCAACTCTTCTTTTTCTCTTTTTAGATACCTGCTTGGGTCTCTAGACAGGATGACTCCCCAGGGATGCTGGCAGCTGGAAATCCAGGTGAGGAGCCCTTGATTGCCGACTTTGTTTGGGTTTTCTTTGATTTGTCATGCATAGTCACTGCCCCAACAAGCAATTCTCATACGCCCTTGCAGGCAGGAGCTGATTACCTTCACCTCTCCATCCCCCAAACTAGCACAGTGCTCAGGGCTCAACCAGTCATTCCTTTGATTGATCTGTAGACGTCAATTCATTTTCGGCAGGCGTTTTCTTGAATTAGGAAGAATCCCATCAGTAATTCCATTTATGAGAGTCCATGTGGTCTGTTACTTGCTGACTTAGTTCAGAAACTTCTGCTAAAAACATGTCCAGCGCCTGCAGCTATCCATTAGCTCATGCTCTGGCATATTCTCCGATGTCTGTGACATCACCTCCACCTGACGGCAATGCCTTCTCTTTAGAGAGATTGCCACATCTCTCCACCTCCCCTCAAATCCTGTTTTCGGAATTGTATGATGCTTGAGTCCTTCCTGGGAGTGGTCGGCTCCGAGAATTTGGGCCACCTGCCAAAGCCTGTTCTGCCTGATGGGGCAGGGAGGCACAGGCCCCAGGAACGCGGGACAGGTGCTTTGCTCTGACCTAGGGAGACCTGATGGTCTGTGGCAGCGAAGACATCATAATCACCACTTGTAATGTCAGTGTCCTGAAATTCACATGGCTTCAAAGCTCCCCCAGCTCGGGGCGCACAGGTAGCAATTCCCCTCCGGGAAATGGGGGGATGCAAGAGGGTGAGCAGGGCAAGGTAAACAGGTAAAAGAGGCCAGCCACGTGGCTCTCTTTTGCCTTTTGCAGGCTAGAGGTTGAAACAGCGGACATCTGTTTAGGGCGTGGGAATCCCACTATACTGGAAGCCTCTGATAAAGTAAACCAAAACATTTCATTAAAATTCATTTCCTTTTCTCACATCTTACTGAAAACAGAAAAATATTTCAACCTTGGCATAGCCACTGAATTATTCATCTGAAAATTAAAAACAAAAAAACAAAAGAAAACTCTGATGCAACATAGACTGGATCGCCCCTACCCTTTGCTCCTTGCCATCCCCTTCCTCTGAAATGAGGCTGGGGTCCTGGTTTCCCACTGTGGCCAGTGCCGAGGAGGGGGCATAGTCTCTCTTGTCCTCTCATGGGAGCAATGCCTGAACACCAGCCGTGGCTCCCGGTCACCGAGTACGACTGCCATGTTGCCGTGAACCCTGGACCCGTGGAACTCGGGGGACATGGGGAACCCGGACTGGGGCACATCCCAGGGTGCCGGCACTAGCTCAGGGAGAATGCCTCTCATCGCTCCCTGAAGCAGGCCGGGAGGAAAGCTTGGGGCTTGCCCGTAATTCCAATGCCAGCTGAGAGCTCCTGGGCAGGCCTTCTGCACTGCCTTTGACCTCCGTTCTCCCTGGAGGCTAAGGCTGAGAGAGAAAGCTCAACACCTGGGCTGCTCACTCCTACAGCATAGGGAGTGGGGCAGTTAGGGACCCACGATGGTCCTCTGCAGGCCGTCTCTTGGCTTATCCATTTGGGACTTCTCTTCCATTTCAAGGCTGCTTTGACTGTTCATTTTAGCCAGATGGCATTTACCAACCAGTTTAGGGGAGGAGACTTTTGACTGCATTTCCCCCCCAGGTGGCATCACTGCCCTCTGCCTTCCTCGGATCTCTGTCAGCACCCCCAAATACCCTGCATTCCACTGTCCCCTCCTGTAAGCAGGGAGCTTCCTTCATGAGCCCTGGGTCTCTGGTGACTATGTTTTCTGAACCTCAAACTAACACACATAGGTATGAGAATTCCTGGGGTGTTCAGGGAAGTGAATTTTTGAAACTGGGGCAGTCCGGTGATTAACATAACAATAAAAAATTATTAAAAAAAAAAAAAAGAAAAGAAACTGGGGCAGTCCTGGGAAGCTGGTGGCTGTCCCCATGCTTGGGTGGCCTGGGAGCTTTCCAGCAACGGACTTCCTTTTTGGATATGGGTCAGACTAGTTGCACGGCTTGTCATCCCGTTTAGTTTCCTAAGTTTCTGTCTCATGAGATTCTCTCTTTTCATTTACCAGAAAATGTTTTGTAAATAAGGATCAAGACTTCTTCCATTGATGGTCCAGATACATCCGAAGTTCTGAGTTAACCCTACTGCTCAGATGCAGAAAGGCATAGCCAGGCATCCTCAAGAGGAGGGGCGCTCTTCCTGGCAAATACACCACCCCTCCCCCCTAAAGAAAAACAGTGTAATTATGCAGTGTGACTGTCAACCTTAATCAGATTATCCAGAAAGTATTCAACTCAATTTCATTTTATGGCACAAATAAAGCTGAAGGGGAGGCGAGAGTTTCTGGCTTCCCCTAAAATGCTCACTCACTGGCTGTAAACAGTTTTGTGGGTGGAGGATTCTTAAAGGGAACGTGTGATCCACTCCAGGGGTGTCAGCAGCAGTGACCAGGGTTTCAGTGGGAGAGAGCTGGGGCAGCAGGGGGAAGCAGATGGGCAGATTGCGGGGGTGAGTGGGGTGCGCCTGGAACGGGGCGGGGGGGGGGGGGAAGCAGAGGCGGGGGGGGGGCTGAAGGCTGGGACCGGTTGAGGAGGCGGGGTCTGAAGGCTTGAAGCAAAGCTTGACTTGAGACCTGAAGGTAAGCTGAAGCCAGAGCAGGTGTATTTCCTTGCTCCGTCTGCCATAACAAAGTACCATAGCCCGGGGCGGGGTGGGGGGGGGGAGGGGGAAGGACACACACACACACACACACACACACACACACACACTTAAACAACAGACAATTATTGTTGCAGTTCTGGAGGCTAGAAGTCCAAGGTCTAGGTGTTGGCTGGTTTGGTTCCTTCTGAGGGCTGTGAAGGGAATCTGTTCCAGGCCTTTCTCCTACCTTCCGGCGTTTCGACGGACATCTTTGGCATTCCTTAGCTTGTAGACATGTCCCCCGATCTCTGCCTTCACATTCACACGGCACACTCCCTGTGTCCCAATTTCCCTTTTTCCTAAGGACACAAGTCATATTGGAGTAGGGTCTCACCTAGTAGGGTCCAAGGTAGGACCCTGCTTCAATATGACTTCCTCTTAACTAATTACATCTGCAAAGACCCTATTTCCCATTAAGGTCATATTCACAGGTAATGGGGTTAGGACTTCAACATATGAATTTGAAGGGGGGACACAGTTCAACCTATAACCCTAAGTACAGAGGGGGAGGCAAGCATGAATGAGCCCTCGGGTGGGGATCCTAGGCAGGAATAAGGAACCTGGAGGGTCTTTGGGGGCTGGAGGATCAAGGAAACAAAAGGGAGTGATTGAGGCATGGATGAAGACAGGGCCCATCCTCAGTCCTGGAGGTGGCTTGGTTACTCTGGACAGATGGTGCTCATGTGCATGGAGAGAGCTCTAGCCAGGGAGAAGTAACCCCAGCATAGGAGGAGTAGACCCAGCTATGATGTAGCCCTCAGGGCTACCCCTGATTGGGCACCCAGCCTCCCCTCACTCCATAGTCCTGGCTACAGACTTTGTCTCAGGTCCCCATTCTGTTGTGGAAACCCAGGGGTTCATTGCTCCCTGGAAGCTAAGTGGCTGTGAAAAATGAACCTTTGTCCAGCTCTTGGTGAACATGCAGAAACTATTAGCTGTCCCCCAATGTCCATTCTCCTTTTCTTCCATAGTAATAAAGTCCCTGATTTTTAGCCAGGTGTCCAAGTCTCTGGAATAAAAACTACATTTTGCAGCCTCCCTTGTAGCTCTGTGCTCGTGTGACTGAGTTCTGACCAATGGGAAACCAGCAGAAACTCCGGGAAAATTTATGCATTGGAGAACCTTCTGCTTCAGGAACCGTTCCTTTCTCCTCTTTCCCTTCTCCCAACCTCCCTTCTCCTCTTCCCATAGCTCTCTATTATTGAACACTGAGTATGAGCCTTTAAGCATTTTGCATATATCAACTCCTTTGTTTCTCATAATCTTATGAAGTCAGTGTTCTCATCATCTCTGTTTTACAGATGAGGAAATTAAGACACACACCTGACTCATGCCCTTATCTCTCTGTTTTACTTCGTTCCTTTCTTTGTCTGATAGATGAAAAAAAAATGCAAACTGACCCAAGAGATTAATTACTTAGGGAGTGATGACTTCTACTAAAGATTTAGCTCCCTGGCTCTTCAGGTTGCTAGCTAGAATGCAGCAGTGCTGGTCGTCACTTTTGATCAAGGGCCAGACCCTGAGGGTGATGTACCACTGAGCTGCAAGGAGCCACAAGGATCCTGGGTGCCTGTAGTAAGGACTGCTTACCAGAGTGATTTGTTCTTCTTCTTGAGCACACAGCTGGACTAGATTCCTCAACCTCCCTTGTAGCTTAGAATAATTTCCTGCCAGGGGCTCCTGGGTAGCTCAGTCGGTTAAGCACCTGACTCTTGATTTTGTCTCAGGTCATGATCTCAGGGTTGTGAGATCAAGCCCCGTGTCGGGCTCTGTGCTCAGTGGGAAGTCTGCTTGAGATTCTCTCTCTCCCTCTCCCCCCTCAAAAATGAATAAATAGATCTTAAAAAAAAAGAGTAATTTCCAGCCAATGGAATTTGAATGGAATTCTAGATGTGGCCCATTAGAGTCCAGGTTCCCTCCTCTGTGCACTTTCTCCATCATGTGGCCATCTGCAGAGGAATGACAGAAACACAAGATGGAAGGAATCCATGTCCACGGTTCTCTGAATACATTCCTTAAATAGATTTATCTAACAAATAGTTATTAGAGCTAACAAGAGTCTAGAACCACATGGAGGAAAGATGCCTGCTGATCTGGAGCACTTAAACTGGGTTGTTAAATCACCAGGGAAACAGCTTTTACTGTGTTAAGACATTCACATCTGGGGGCTTGCTTGTCATTGCAGCCATATGGACCCTAAGATAGTCCTTAAGACCATTGTGGAACAGATTGGCTATACCAACCCACATGGGAGGGTCTAGATGAGAAAGACACAAACCACACTTGCACTTTCTGTGAATTCTGTGACTTCCGTAATCCTGGTGTGTTAATTGAGATGGTCTGCTACACACAGGTGAATCTCATCTTATAAGAGAGCGTGACAATTACCTTGGTCCCTCTATATGTTCTCTACCTTTGCTTTGTGCCCTTGCTTTGTGTCTGACTGTGACCCTTGAGGTTTCCCACAATTTTATTCTGCCAGCTTTGACCCTCAGAGCCTCCAAAATACCACTTACTCCAAGGATGACCTTTGGTGCCTCCAACCAAGGTTAGTTCAGGTAACCAGCCCTTTTCCTTCTAGGAAGGGCACCTGGGCCCTTGGGCACCTGGGCATGCAAAAATCCACACTAATCTGACAGGTGACTCAATTAGCAAGTGGGTGATGACTTACATTCAATATCTATGATAGCAGCCTTTCAGCTTATGATCTTCCCAGTGGATTTCTCAAAAACTTGATCTCTGCAACTTCTTAGAACTCACTTGGCACATTTGGATTGAAAAACAAACTGATCTGTTCACCAAGTCTTCAACATTCCATATGGCTCAAAGGTAGTCTTGCTAATGGTAGTATGACTAGGACACTTGGCATGAACCAGGGTATTGATTACATCTAGGCCTTAAAAAATCGCAGCTTCCAAGAATATAGAAAAGACCTTGGTGCTAGCAGCTTGGACTGAGCATTCCAGTGGTGTTACAACCCTCCAGTTAGCACTTAATGCCATGGAGATAACTGGTAACCTTCTCTTATCTTCTGGACTGCTGCCATGTTTAGCCCTTAATTCTTGAGAAGTCTTTCTTCACCCATAAGTGGGTATAAATGCTTATAACTCTAGAAACCTCCAAGAAACCAGGCATCATGGAACCCTAGAAGGGCTCACGGTGTCCCTTTGTTCTCCAGGTCATTCACTAGGGGCTTGGTGGAGAGATTTCAGATTGACCAAAGTTGGAATCTCAACTTTGTCAAGCTACTAGATATGGTAGTTTTTCCAAGCTGTATCATTCCCCTGATACTCAGTTTCCTCATATACAAAATGGGGCATATTCCTATCTTATGAGGACGAGACATCTCAAATGTAAACCTTCTGTAAATGTAGTTATTTTTGGAAATGATGGAAGTCTTCTTGCCACAGAGTTCTGGCTGTCTTGATGTTGGTTCGTCTTCATTCTCCTTCACCCTCTGGAAGCATGGGTCTCAGAGTCCCAACCCTGCTACTTAATGAGTTGTGTGACTTGGCTCATTGATTGAATTTCTTTAAATTGTTTGCTCATCTTTACCATGGGGATAGTAACAGTACCAGCCCCACAGCACTGTTGTGAGAATTAAGTGAGTTAAAGTGTGTAAGGCAAGTAGAGCAGAGTTGGGAACATGGAAGTATCCATTAAGTTATTGTTATAGGAGGGGATTACTTACCAGCTCATGTCGTCTCCCCTTTTGGGCTGAAAGCTCTTTGGGGCTTAAAACCTTCTCTACCAACCACAAACACCCATTTGTTGTTAAATCTAGTCCTTGGGATGCTCAGTCCCTTCCCATGGACTCACTGGCTGGGTACGTGTGCTGGGAAAGGGCAGGCTGTGACCAGTCTCCAGAGTGGTGAAACTTTGGCCACACACTCAGCCTCTGAGCCAGCCGTAGGTCCCATCTCTGGGATGGGACCTATAGCTTGCCCGTAACACTGGTCCAATTTGTTGCCAGAACGAAATCTTACTTCAAGTATAGAGAATGGTGTAGGGTCTGTTCTTAAATGTTTCTCATTGACTGTTCTCATTGCAGGCTTCAGTATGAGTATGTAATAACAAGTCTCTAGCTCTTCTGTCTCAAGCCAACCTCCCAGGAAAAGAATGGAGGGAGGAAACCATCCTGCTTGGTGTTCAGATAGTACCACTGTCAGAGTCTCAGATGACCTCAGTGACATGTGACCAGATGCCATATGGCACTCATCTCCATGCCCACAGCATGGTTGGTGCTCCACAATGGTAGGTCTCTTTCTTGCCCCAGGCCCCTACCCTGGCCTAGAGCCTGCCCTCACCCCGCTGACTCCCGGGAAAGGCCACTTCAGCATCCGGCTCCCATCTCTCACAGACAGGTGTTCCTCTTGGTCCAGCAGAGGGGTAGGGTGCCAACCACTGTCCAGGGAGCATGTGAGCAGAACCAGGCTTGGTCTTCCCAGCAGAAGGGCCCAGCGTTGAACCAGGAGACTCCAGGGTGTGACTCAATTAGCAAGTGGGTGATGGGGAGCTGGGCTCCTGCCTGCTGCAGTTTCCTCTGGGCGAGGACAGTGATCTGTATTCACATTTGCATCCATCATCATGTATTTTCTGAGCATATACAACATCGGGAGCTGGGATTTCCTTCTGCTTTTCCTTGTGTGAGGGCTCACACCACCAGGTCCAACATTCAGATGGCACTTCCCCATTATGTGCATTCTGCTTTCAGAGAAGGGAGCGGGGCCAGAGCCCCATGTTGTGTTCTCAGCATGATGGTGAAACATGTTCGTGCATTCAATCTCCAATGAGCACCTGGAGCCACACCTTCTCAGTATTTGCCATCTTCGAGAACTACTTGATTGCTAATTATAAGTCAGAAATCCAATTTAACAGATAGGTTCCACCATCCTTGTTCTAGGCACTGGGAGCGCAAAGGAACCAGGGGTTAGGAAAATGCACAAGAAACAGCCACAACACGTATCATTAAACAAAAAAGGTGACCGGCCCTGATTGCAAGTGTTGTCGCCCATCCCTTGTCAACAAGCACACACCCCCACTTGCATGAACCCTGGGGTAGTGAATAGCAGCTTGTCTAGCTGAGGCGCTGGGGATTTTGTCAAAACCCGCCTAATGAAAAAGGCAGGACCACCTACCATGAACTTTTCTCTATGACTTCATTCTTCAGCAGTGCTCAAGTATAAATGAACTTGTTTACCAAGATCAGAATGGTGATGTTAATGGAGTCTTATTTGTGCCATCACAATGACCAGTAATTTATGCCCAGTGGAACTCAGGAGAGTGGAGGAAATAACCAGAGAAATTGTCTTTCTGTTCTAAACTTTCCATACAGATGGCTTGGGCCAAAGTTAGCACCGTCAATATTCTCCTTTGCTTTTGATTGTGTGTCTGTAGTAGAGAAAAACCTTGTTACCATGCCTAATGTGGTAAACAAAATTATACTGTATGCAACAAGAAGAAAAGTGAAATAAGAAGCATTGATGAATGCACCAACGGGTGTAACCTTGGTGGCCAGTCTGTGGTTTTTATGAATTGAATGCATGAACGCGAGGGCCCTAATTATTGCTTTCAATCGACAAAGTATGGTGAATATAGAGAAGGTGGTAGCACAATGCTGGATGTGTCTCAAAGCAGCTTTAGACATAAATACAGAAATTCTTGTGCACATGGCATTACATTAAAAAATTATTTTCAAACGCAAGGCAATTTTTAATGCTTTCTTGGGTAGATTGGGTGGATGACTAATTTTGTTTTCGTTGTCCGGTAGTGGGGATACACAGATTCCCGCCCATGAGCCAAATCTGGCCCACTCCCTGCTTTTGTAAATAAAGTTTTATTGGGAAAAGGGTACATTCATGTGTTTATGTACTGCCTGTCACTGCTTTCATGATATCCCTGGAGGATTGAGTAGTTACAGCAGAGATCGACGAGCCCACAGAGCCTAAAGTGTTGGCAATTTAGCCCTTTATAGGAAAAAAGTCACTGACCCCCTGTTCTATGGGAAACAATTATTTCAGAGAATACCCACAGGCTGTGGGTGAGGTGATGGCCCAATGGCGTGGGGAAAGGAAAAAAAATCATGTATTCCCAGATAAGGGGGAGGAAGAAACAGAGTATATGCAGGGGAAATTGGGGCCTTCGATGAGGAGGTGGGTTCCAACGTGAATAGGGGAAGAGAGGGTTCTGTGGGTTATGATTCTGTTCTTTAATGAGCAGTCTCTGCAGAGTATAACTCTTTGGGTACAAAGAGAAATTACCATGCAGGTTTTTATAGAGGTATTAAACATTTTATCAACTTATGGGATCTCTGACTCACAAATAAATGGCCTCAGAATCAGAACTTCAGTAGAGGGAAACATCTCTTTGGAGACTCAAACACGGGAGGAAAGGATCCTCACTTCCCCCTTGCCAACTGGTGGGGGGTGGTATTTAAAGCGTTGGCTTCTCTCACTTTGAAGGCTTTGTGTGAAGGCCATCACCTAGGCTTGTGCTGTTGCTGCAAATGGAGAGAAAAGAAATATGCAACATTTTTCTCAGGCTGAAGGCAACTATTGCCCAATAGGGTTCATTAGAGGAGGCCAGTACCTACCTGTTTAACAATTCTGTGTTTAGATTCAGTAGCCCAGCAGGTCGTAAAGCAGGTGCGGGCCATGGATTTTATGGGTAATGGGGATCTTTGAATCCCAAAGGTGGGGGTGTGGGATCGCTCTGGGTAGACACTCTATAATGTGACAATTAATAGTAAGAACACATTAGCCCAGATAGCCCAACGCCTGGGTTGTCTTAGACAAAAGGTGACTTCTAGTTCAAACAGTCCTAGTAAAGCTTTTACTGCTGCTTTCCTTTCCTGCTGTCTCACTGAGAGGGTGCCTCTGCTCACAGTCTGGCAATCACAGGACTACGTGCTCAGCAACAACACAGCAAAGATAGTGGCTAACCCATGTCAGGCACTGCCCGGAGACCTTCCACAGACTACCTCCTTCTTTGAGTGCACACAACCCTGTGAAGAGGCACTAAGTGTCATCCCCATTTTACAGATGAGGAAACTGAGGAACAGAGAGCCTAGGTACCTTGCCCATGATCACACAGCTAGAACACAGGGGAGCCAGGCAGGGAGCCTGGGAGCCGGGAGCAGGGAGCCAGGCTTTAAAAAAATATTTTTAAATATTTTTTAATAATAAAAAATATTGTTTAATAAAACAGACCTCAGGTACATAGAATTGGGTTCATTATGATCTTGGTATGACACACTCTCTCATGCACATGTCCTCTTTACCTTATTTAGTTTATAAAATTATAAATCATTTAAAATACACACACACACACACACACACACACACACACACACATCTATGTAGTCTTAGTTTGGGCTACCACAGAAGCAGCCTCTGAGACTGAGATTTGAGGGCAGGTGGTTTGTTTGGAAGGTGCAGGGAAATCAGCAAGGGATGGGAGAAGTGAGTTAAGAAAAAGAAAGGCAGTAGATAAGGGGCGTGTTCTTTTTTTTTATTTTTTAGGTTTTTATTTAACATCCAGGTAGTTACATACAGTATAACACTGGTTTTAGGTGTGCAATATAGTGATTCAACACTTCCATACAACACCCGCGGCTCCTCACAAGTGGCCTCCTAAATCCCCATCACCTATTTCCCCCTTCCCCCCACCCACCTCCCCTCTGCTAACCATCCCTTTGTTCTCTATAGTTGAGTCTGTTTCTTGGTTTGCCTCTCTCTCTCTCTTTTTTCTTTTTTCCCCATTTGCTCATTTGTTTTGTTTCTTAAATTCCAGATATGAGTGAAATCATATGGTATTTTTCTTTCTCTGACTGACTTATTTCACTTTGCTTAATACTGTCCAGCTCCATCCATGTTGTTGCAAATGGCAAGATTTCATTCTTTTTTGGGCTGAGTAATATTTCATTGTATATATATATATAATATCTCACGTCTTCTTTATCCAGTCATCAATCGATGGACACTTGGGCTGTGTCCATAATTTGGCTATTGTAGATAATGCTGCTATAAACATTGGGGTGCATGTATCCCTTAAAATTAATATTTTTGTATTCTTTGAGTAAATACCTAGTAATGTGATTGTTGGATTGTAAGGTAGTTCTATTTTTAACTTTTTGAGGGAACACCATGCTCTTTTCCAGTTTGCATTCCCACCAAAAATACAAGAGGGTTCTAAGGGATATGTTCTTAAGCAGTAGCCACAAAGGGCAACTGGAGCTCATTCCTGTGGGCAAAATGAAAAACACGTGAGTTCCAGGGGTGAGGGAGTAGGGGCATTGACACACCATCTGCAGTCAGCCAGTGGTTGGGGGAAAAGCCTTTGGGGCTAGAAATGCACATCTTGGTGGTTGGAAGTCATCTGGGGCACATGAAAAATTAGGATACAAAGCAGTGTTTCTCAGTCTTTAAAAAAAAAAATCATTGCCACCCCTAAGGAGACTTTTACACCAATTTTTCGTAATTGCTTTCACTTCCGTGAAATTTTAATACCACAGGTGTACTACAAATATGTTAATGTACTGTGGCCCTTTGGTGGGGGAGGGGGTTACAAACCACTAAAATATGCAAGAATTTTTGCCCCCTATATTAGGGTTCTCCAGAACCAACAGGGTATATGTATGTTCATGACTTGATTCTTATACATATCTATCTATCTATACTCATATAAATAAGTATATGAATATATTTCTGTGTTTTTTATATATATATATATAAAATAAGGAAGTGGCGCATGTGATTGTGGAGACCTGCAGTTGGCAGACTGCAGCCCCAGGAGAGAGCCAATGGTGTACGTTCCAGTCCAAGGACCAGCAGGCTCAAGACCCAGTGAGAGCTGATGTTTCAGTTTGAGTCTGAAGCGAGGAAAGCACCACTGTCCCTGCTCCTGGAGGGTTAGATAGGAGGAGGTCCCTCTTGCTCCTGGAGGGTCAGCCTTTTTGTTCTGTTCTGGCCTTCAATTGACTGGGTGGGACTCACCCACTTTAGAGAGGCAGCCAGCTTTGCTGCCTTACCAATTCAAATGTTAATCTTACCCAGGAACACCCTTGAAGACCCAGAATAATGCTTGACCAAATGTCTGGGCAGCCCATGGCCCAATCACATTGAAACATAAAATTAACCATCACACTCCCACCCCCATACGACCCCCTGGATCACATTTGGGGGAGATATTGCCCCTGTGGAGGATGCATGGTCCCAGTGACCTGGGCAGGCCTCAGACTGCAGACTGCATCTGGCCATTTTGTACATCAGACCCACACCACCCGGTTCTTGGGGCTCTGTCCTCCCTGTTCCTTGAGGTGGCTGACCATTGGTGCTGAGGTGGTGAATCCACAATCCTCGGGAGCAGAGAGAGGAGAACACTACCTCATTTCATTCTTCTAGGCTAAAGGGTCCCGGGGGAAGAGAGAAAGCGATGGGAGAGGGTAGGACAGATTTGAAGCAAACGATGAACTTTGAGAATCCACCAGAGCAGAAATGAAGCTCTGGTTTTCATTATTTTCCAGGATCTCTAGGCAGTTTCGATTTCCCCAAAAGGAGCCCCGGCACAAAACAATTAGGCCCCGCCGTGGTATTTCACTGCTGTTGAAATCAGCTCCTAGAGAGGATGTGAACATCCCTCTCCCTGCCTGAGCCCCACCTCAATCTCAATGAGAAGCTAAGTTCTCATGTTCCTGAGTTGAAAAGCAGTCGAACAGATGGTGGCTGACACCTTTCTCAGGAATCCTGGAAACCCACCAGTCTATCCACTGAGGTATGAAAAAAAGAAAAAGGGACCAAAAAAATGTGGTGTAGAGAGAAAAATGACTGGAGTAGATGAGCCCAAGAGAAGACCATGCTGCCTGGTGGTTGGAGGGGCGCTCTCCTCCATAAGCCAGGAGTTTAGGACCTGAGGGTGGGGCTGGGGGGGGCTGCTCTCTCTCTCTCCAGGGTGGGACTGACTGCTACAGCCAGGGGGCTGAGACCAAACAGCATCCTGACCAAGCCTGATCACAGGGGATACTCCTTCCCCCAAAGATTCTGAAGATGAGTTAGAGTGAACAATTCCAAATGTGTATGCTTGACTTAAAAGAACAGAATTTCTTCCAGGTTCTAAATGGAAGCTTAGCTAATGAAAACTGGATCATAGAAAATGTGAAGAAAAGAGAAAGCGATGCAAGATGGCGCACCTACTTTTCCCATGAGAGAGCGCAACATATTATAAACCTATATCTGGACTTTAGCACTGAAGAGCTAGCAAGGAAGTTTTTTCTGCTGTTTCCTTGATAGGATAAGAAAAAGAAAGCTAAGCAAAGAATGTCTTTTTTGGGGGGGTGGGGCTTGAGGGGGAAAATGGCAGCTTTATGTCATACCTTGGTAAGATGTATGTACTTGCTTTTCTGCCAAATGATTTCCAATTTTTTTAAATAAATGGGGACAATGATTGTGGGATATAATCCAAGACACTATGCCACATTCTTTCCCCTTTTATTGAACTTGAGACGTAATGTCTATATTACCTTTGTCCTGATAGAAACTCGTTGTTCAGCCTCAGTAGCAATTAAACCACTCTAGGAGAATTGCTCTGATTTTTCAGTTCTAACAAATTTAAGTCATTATAGAAATCATTATAGGAAATCAAATATAGGGGAGAATCCTAGAATATGGAACATATCATTGTTTTAGGGCTAGAATCTAAAAGAGTATTAAGCCAAATCAAGCCCTTCGCTTTATAGATGTAGAAACTGCATCCAGAGAGGTCCATCAATTCACTGAAAGCTAGCAGCTGGCTGGGGGCAGACTGGTGGGGAGAACCCACATTTCATGCCTCAGGGCAGGCCTGCTTACCCCTCTTAACACAGAAGGAGAAAACTACCCACAGGCTCACTGAAAAGCCCACTCAATGGGACCTGGGACCACAGATTGGCATTTTAGAAAGTTTAAGATTGGAAATTTGTTCACACTGTGAGAAGGGGAAATGGACTAAAAATGGCAGCATACAGGGTTAGCTTTCACCTGCCTCATAAAAAAAAAAAAATGTCCAGTGGGGTCATGAGAAGGATATTGGGAAATCTCCACAACAAAGCCTCCGAAGAACACATTCAAATTCCACACACCTGTTTGCAGATGCCTGAAGATCAGGAGTAAATGTTTTGCTTCATGTCACAACGAAAAAGGGGCTTTCTATGCACACGGAAATGACATGGTCGTCCCCAGTAAAGTCCAGCTGCAGAACTGCAGACAAGGAGGCAAGCAAGCTTATGTGTGCTGGCCAAGATCTGTAGCAAAGGGAAGAGTGGGAGTTGGCAGGACTGAAGATCCTGGCTACAGATCCGTTTACGAGTGTGGGTTTTGAAAGAATCCTAGGACCCCTGGGTAGGCAGAAACCAAATTCAAAGAGGGATGCATCAGATGATCTTTGGGGATATAGAAAAATTTTTTTGACTTTTTGCTTTTATTTTTATGTTAAAAATAAGGAATGGGGCACCTGCGTGGCTCAGTTGGTTTAGTGCCTGACTCTTGATTTCGACTTGGGTCATGATCTTGGGGTTGTGAGATCAAGCCCCTCATTGGGCTCTGTGCACTGAACATGGAGCCTGCTTGGGATTCTCTCTCTCCCGCTCTCTTTGCACCCCCGGCCCCAGATAAATAAATAAATCCTTAAAAAAATAAGGGATAAATTAACTTTTATGAGTATCTAATAAGTGGACAGCACTACTGCTCTCTCTTGGCCAAACATTCTGAGTATGTAAGGTACCAGGACTCCTGGGGGTTGAGAGGGAAGCCCCATCCTAACAAATTGCACTCCAAGTACCAGATTAAGTGCTGTGACACATGATAGCACCTAGTTGTAAATAAACTAATTCTCACAAAAAGGGCAAGTGGGTCTTCTGGATGTGTTAATGATAAGTTATTTGGACTAATGCTCCTTACTGTCATTTTCACATCTACAAATGCTAGATAAAACTAGATTTTAAAACAACCTTCTTAAAATATCAAGGTATTGGCAGCAAAATTAGGAATTATAAGTAATTGAAAATTGATGGAGACGTGGGAAGCCTGAAAGTCTTTGTTCCTAGGGTGTTTGCTGATCTAGGCACACAAGCAGCATTAGATTTTAGTCTCTTGGGACATGAAGAACAAAAATCAAGCCATTGTAGACCCTCCACCAAGTAAACTGGGACCCCACACGGTTGCTCTCTCAAGTTATGGGTGATCCCAAGAGAACCGCCCTTGCATGGATTTGCAGCCCAAGGTAACATCATTTGGGAGGACTAAAATCCTGATAGCTGTGAATTTCATTTGAAAGAAGCTCATACTATAGTGCTTTGAGGTATTCAGCAGAAACAAATCCAAATACTCTTCGAAGGAATACCCCTTTCGTCTAGATTTCAAATTATTCCTACAAATAATTTTTAATGGCTGTCAAAAAGTGGCACCCAACTAAAAATAATCAAGCATGTAGGAAAATAGGCACTGTGAATTAGAACAATCAGAAAAAACATAAAATGGAAACATCCAAAGACTTAATATATTGGCGTTGTCAAATACAGATCATAAAGCAAGTATCCTTCCTATATTTAAAGACTAAAGACAAATATTTTATATATATATATACATATGGGTATACACACATACCTACATACACATACACACATATATGGAGCAGGAAACTATAAAAAGTGACATAGAAAATTTGAAAAAGAACCAAATAAAGTTTTTACAAATGAAAAGTACAAGAATTGAAATGAAGAACTCAGTGGATACATATAAAAACAGAGTAAACATACCCAAAGAAAGAATTTAATTCAGTGGAAGATACGTTCAAGGACATTTTCCAGAATACAGCACAAGAGACAAAAAGATGGAAAATACAGAATAGAGATTACAAGATATGGAAGATAAACTGAGACGGTCTACTATTCCTTTAAGCAGAGTCCCTGAAGGAGAGAATAGAGACAGGAATGCAGAAGTATTTGACCATAGAATGGCTGAGATTTCAATAATGAATCATTCCATAATGAAGTCAATAATGAATTTCAAGCAGTATAAATAAAAGAAATGCAAGCCTAAATACATCATAGTGAAACAGCAACACAGGAAAAACAAATAAAAAGTTATAAAAGAAACCCCAGTAAAAAGATATGCTGGAGTCACAGACTCACAGCTGGCTTATCAACTGCAACAGTGGAAGTCATAAGATAGTTCGGTGACACTGGGGGTGCCGGGGCGGCTCAGTCCGTTAAGTGTCCAACTCTTGGTTTTGGCTCAGGTCATGATCTCAGGGTTGTGAGATAGAGCCCCATGTCAGGCTCCATGCTCAGCAGGGAGTCTGGTTGAGATTCTCTCTTCCTCTCCCTCTGCCCCTCCCCCCCGCTCTCTCTGTCTCTCTCTCACAAATAAATAAATACATCTTTAAAAAAGTTGAATGACACTCGTTCAATTGGAGAAACAAAAATGGCTGCCAACCTAGGATTCTATATTCAGAGATAATATCTTTCAAGGGCAAAATAAATATACTTTCAGAAACAAACAAACACTGTTGACTTTACCACCAATGATAGTACCACTATTGTTAAAAGAAATTTTAAAGGCAGAAAGAGGGGCGCCTGGGTGGTGCGGTCAGTTAAGCATCTGGCTCTTGGTTTCAGCTTAGGTCATGAACTCAGGGTCTTGAGATCAGGCCCCGAGTTGGGCTTCGTGCTCAGTGGGGAGTCTGTTTGAGATTCTCTCTCTCTCTCTCTACCCCCCCTCAAGCTCTCTCTAAAAATAAATAAATCTTAAAAAAAAGAACTTTTAAAGGCAGAAAAATTGATCCCAAAAAGAAGATAAAGAAGGAACAACGAGCCAAGAAAGTAGGAAATATGTGACTAGTTCTAAACAAACATTGACTATATAAAATACTATTAGTGTCTTGTAAGGTTAAAAAAGGGAAAGAGAGATTAAGGGAAAATTGTAGTCATGGCAGCTTCTTTCTTGCTCTGGATCTCTACATGATAACAGACACCTTTATAACAAAACTAATGACAAGATATCCCCCTAAGCCCCTAAAACACAAGTGAATGTAGACAAACTACCAATGACTGCAAGATCTTTTTGTTGGAGTCTGTGTGGGAAGAAGAAAAAATGAAGTAACAGAACGACATTTTATATACCTGAGAATAGCAGAACCCCAACAGGAATTTACTGGATGCCCAGAAAGCCAAATGAGGGCAGCAGCTGAAAGTAGGAGTGGCCATTACTGGGTGAGTATGAGTCATGAACTCTTAAAACTGGCCCTCTAGGGCTTTCCTCTAGGACATCATCCCATACCTAGGGGAAAGTGCTCAGAGTGGAATTTAAATTAACCAGATAAGGACAACATAGATGAAGAAAAGAGGTCCAGACTAGAAATAAGAGAGGGGACCCAGGACAGGAAATCTCAGAATGCAAGCCATCTGATGTTTGACATCACATAAAAACAACAGGAGAGGGGGCTTTATCATGCTGAAATTTCTTTCCAAACCCCGCATCTTAGCTTGGGCTGCTATAACAAAATTCCATAAACTGGGTGGCTTATAACCAACAGAAATTTATTTCTCACCGTTCTCACTTCGTTCTAAAGTCAGGAAACTGAATTTCACCTAAAATGTAGCAATAGAAAAGCCATTAAAGTAAAATTCTCTACAGAATTAGGATTTTAAAAAAAAGGCACAAAAACATTAAAAACACACAAAAAGGCATGCCCACAAGATAAAAGTATGCTCTCCTATTTCAAACCAAGCTAAACATTTTCAGAAAATAATAAAAGACATGGAAATACATCAAGAATTATAAAAACTTTAGAAATAAAGTGACAAATAATTAGGAAATAATTCAAAATAAAAACGTCATTTCAGAAGTGAAGAGTAAACTAGAAAGAATATAGGAGAGAATAAACAATGAATAGAAGTTGAAACAAAGATAAAATTTTCAAAGAAAGAAGAAAGGAAGAAGGGATAAAAAATATCTGGGAGAAAGAACAAAAGTTAAAGACAGCAACGAAGACAAAATATATGGATAATAGAAGACCTTTAGAAGCAAACCAAGCAAGGCAGAAAATGAATACTAATGAGTATAATCCAAGAAAACTTGCCTGAAATTAGAGGGGGATAAAGGATTTGAAATCACACATCAAAAGAGGACATCATGTACCTATGAATATTGCCTGAAATTTACTAAGACCTAGAGATATTCTACTGTAATCACTGGACTTTAAAGAAAACAATTGAAATTATTTGAGCATCTGAAAAAAGGAGAAAGGAACTTGCAAGAGAAGAATCCTAGAGCTGACTTTTTGACAGCAGTAATTATGCCAGAAAAAAAAATGTAGTCATGTGTTTAAGAAATTGTGTGCCAGGACTGGAACTTCAAATATTAAAACAAACTGTTAGTATGCAAGATCTCAGGGAATGTTGTTCCCAGGAGCCCCTTGTGAGAAACGTGCTAGAGAGTAAGCATCAGACAACCGAATGACCCTCCTTGATGTGAGGGCAGATGGTGAGGATCAAGTTTATAGTAACCTGTATAACTAAAACTGAATGATGGCTTAAAGTGGGTGAGCATAGCCTGGAATAGCCATATGCTCTGACAATTTATAGTACACCTACTAGAAAATGGAGAGAAAACAGAGCATATGTAAAAAGAGTTATTTTAATGTTTTCAATAATCATATCGGTAGTACATTGGAATTTTGGGGTTTTGTCAGTATTCTTATTCCAGGTTTTTTATGTGTGTAATGTGAGATAAGACAAATTACTAAGTATGGGCAGTTCTGATTATATGATCCCTTGTATTCTTGAGAATACATTCATGTGTAGAAGAAAGGAGTTACATAGAATAAGTTAAATGAAATCTGCGTAGTTTTTAATTTCGATTAGAAGAACCAGTATTGACTCGTGAGATATTTGACCCTTAAATATATATTTGTATAAATGGATTACAAGCCATGAAAATCATAAAATGAATGATACACATCAGAACTACAAAAACTCAATTGTGGGAAGACAGGCAAGATGGCGGAGGAGTAGGAGACCTGGATTTCGTCTGGTCTCAGGAATTCAGCTGAATAGGGATCAAACCATTCTGAACACCTACGAACTCAACAGGAGACCGAAGAAGAGAGTAGCAACAACTCTCTGAACAGAAAAGTGACCACTTTCTGGAAGGTAGGATGTGCGGAGAAGTGAATCCGAGGCGATATTCGGGAGGATAGACGGCGGGGGAGGGGCCTCCGCCGGCCGCTTCTGGCAAGTGCTAGAGCCGCGGAGCACAAAATCGGAACTTCTAGAAGTCGGCTCGGCTGAGGGACATCGCTGCAGTGGCTAAGCAGGGGGTGGAATCCTCCCGGGACAGTGTGGTCTCAGGACCCTTGGGGGCACAGAGAGACAGGGGGTGCCTGAGTGCGGCAGAACTCCCAGGTATCGGAGCGGGGAAGCCGGCTGCAGAGACGGAGCAGAGTCGCGGGCTCTCAGCTCGGGGTTGCCATAAACTGTGATCTGCGGCCCAGTCGGGGCACGGCTCCTCCAGCAGGGGCCCAGCAGGCGGCAGATCCGGGGAGACTCCCCTTCCTTCCCGGGGAGGAGCGGTGCGGGAACACACTGCAGGGATCTGCTGGGTTTGGAGACTCTGCGCGGGGTCGGGTGCCAGAGATAGCAACGCTCAGTCACAGGCCAGGTGAGCACGGAGTGCGGCCAGAGACCGGGGACACGGAAGTGACTGCTTTTCTCTGGGGGCACACTGAGGAGCGGGGCCCCGAGTTCTCAGCTCCTCCGGGTGGAGATTGGGAGGCCACCATTTCTGCCCTGGTCCTCCAAGGCTGTACAGAGAGCTTGCAGGGAACAAAAGCTCCTGAGAGCAAACCGGAGCAGCTTCCTTAGCCCGGACCGACAAGGGCGGGGCAATTCCACCTCCAGCAAAGACATTTGGAAACCACAGCAACAGGCCCCTCCCCCAGAAGATCAGCACAAACAGCCAGCAAGCCAAGACCAAGTTGATCGATCAAGGAGAACGGGAGAACTCCAGCGCTAGGGGAATACTGCACATAGATTCATGGCTTTTTTTTTTTTTTTTTACCATGATTCATTATTTCATCAAAGTTAATTTTTGTTGGCTGTTTTTTTTTTTATTTTTCTTTTTCCCTTTTTTAACCAACATCTTATCAATCCCTTTTTAAAAAAAATTTTTTTTTCATTTTTCATTTTTAGAGTCATATTTTATCCCTTCATAGTAGTTACCCTTATTTTTGGCATATATATATATAAGTTGGTCTCTCTTTAAAATTTTGAGGTACAGTTTCTTCTAACAGATCAAAATATACCCTAAATCACTAGTGTATGGCTTTGTTCTAGTCTCCTGCCTGATCACATTCTCTCCCTTTTTCCTTTTTTTTTTTCTTTTCTTAAATCTTCTTTCTTTTTTCAAACAACTTATCTTACCAAGTCCTTTTATAAAACCTTTTATAATTTTCATCTTTACAGTCATCTTCCATCCCTTCATTGAATCAACCCTTATTTTGTACATATATGTCTTTCTTCCTTTAAAATTTTAGGAGGCACTTTTTTCTAACAGACAAAAATACGCCCAAAAACTAGTGTGTGGCACTGATCTATGCGCTAGCCTGATCATATTTGATCATATTCTGCTTTTTTT
>NW_027397109.1:4779910-4891370 GCF_003265705.2 Callorhinus ursinus
AATAGGTCAACACCCCGACATCTAATAGTAAAACTTACGAGTCTCAGAGACAAAGAGAAAATCCTGAAAGCAGCTCGGGAGAAGAGATATGTAACCTACAATGGTAGAAACATTAGATTGGCAACAGACCTATCCACAGAGACGTGGCAGGCCAGAAAGGACTGGCAAGATATCTTCAGAGCACTAAACGAGAAAAATATGCAGCCAAGAATACTATATCCAGCTAGGCTATCACTGAAAATAGAAGGAGAGATAAAAAGCTTCCAGAACAAACAAAAACTAAAGGAATTTGCAAACACGAAACCAGTCCTCCAAGAAATATTGAGAGGGGTCCTCTAAGCAAAGAGAGAACCTAAAAGCAGCAAAGAGCAGAAACGAACACAGACAACAGACAGTTAACAGTCACCTTACAGGTAATACAATGGCACTAAATTCATACCTTTCACTAGTTACCCTGAATGTAAATGGGCTCAATGCCCCAATCAAAAGACACAGGCTATCAGATTGGATTAAAAAACAAGATCCATCAATATGCTGTCTGCAAGAGACTCATTTTAGACCCAAAGACACCCCCAGATTGAAAGTGACGGGGTGGAAAACCATTTACCATGCTAATGGACACCAAAAGAAAGCTGGGGTGGCAATCCTTATATCAGACAAACTAGATTATAAAACAAAGACTGTAATAAGAGATGAGGAAGGACACTATATCCTACTTAAAGGGTCTATCCAACAAGAAGATCTAACAATTGTAAATATCTATGCCCCGAACATGGGAGCAGCCAATTATATAAGGCAATTAATAACAAAAGCAAAGAAACACATTGGCAACAATACAATAATAGTGGGGGACTTTAACACCCCCCTGACTGAAATGGACAGATCATCTAAGCAAAAGATCAACAAGGAAATAAAGACTTTAAATGACACACTGGACCAAATGGACTTCACAGACATATTCAGAACATTCCATCCCAAAGCAACGGAATACACATTCTTCTCTAGTGCCCATGGAACATTCTCCAGAATTGATCACATCCTAGGTCACAAATCAGGTCTCAATCGGTACCAAAAGATTGGGATCATTCCCTGCATATTTTCAGACCACAATGCTTTGAAACTAGAACTCAACCACAAGAGGAAAGTCGGAAAGAACTCAAATACATGGAGGCTAAAGAGCATCCTACTAAAGAATGAATGGGTCAACCAAGAAATTAAAGAAGAATTAAAAAAATTCATGGAAACCAATGAAAATGAAAACACAACTGTTCAAAATCTTTGGGATACAGCAAAGGCAGTCCTGAGAGGAAAGTATATAGCAATACAAGCCTTTCTCAAGGAACAAGAAAGGTCTCAAATACACAACCTAACCCTACACCTAAAGGAGCTGGAGAAAGAACAGCAAATAAAGCCTAAACCCAGCAGGAGAAGAGAAATCATAAAGATCAGAGCAGAAATCAATGAACTAGAAACCAAAGGAACAGTAGAACAGATCAACGAAACTAGGAGCTGGTTCTTTGAAAGAATTAACAAGATTGATAAACCCCTGGCCAGACTGATCAAAAAGAAAAGAGAAATGACCCAAATCAACAAAATCATGAATGAAAGAGGAGAGATCACAACCAACACCAAAGAAATACAAACAATTATAAGAACATATTATGAGCAACTCTATGCCAGCAAATTAGATAACCTGGAAGAAATGGGTGCATTCCTAGAGATGTATCAACTACCAAAATTGAACCAGGAAGAAATAGAAAACCTGAACAGACCTATAACCACTAAGGAAATTGAAACAGTCATCAAAAATCTCCCAAGAAACAAAAGCCCAGGGCCAGACGGCTTCCCAGGGGAATTCTATCAGACATTTCAAGAAGAATTAATACCTATTCTCCTGAAACTGTTCCAAAAAATAGAAATGGAAGGGAAACTTCCAAACTCATTTTATGAGGCCAGCATTACCTTGATCCCAAAACCAGACAAAGACCCCATCAAAAAAGAGAATTACAGACCAATATCCTTGATGAACATGGATGCAAAAATTCTCACCAAAATACTAGCCAATAGGATCCAACAGTACATTAAAAGGATTATTCACCATGACCAAGTGGGATTTATTCCTGGGCTGCAAGGCTGGTTCAACATCCGCAAATCAATCAACGTGATACAATACATTAACAAAAGAAAGAACAAGAATCATATGATCCTCTCAATAGATGCAGAAAAAGCATTTGACAAAGTACAACATCCTTTCTTGATCAAAACTCTTCAGAGTATAGGGATAGAGGGTACATACCTCAATATCATAAAAGCCATCTATGAAAAACCTACAGCGAGTATCATTCTCAATGGGGAAAGGAAGGTCAGGAACGCGGCAGGGATGTCCACTCTCACCACTGCTATTCAACATAGTATTAGAAGTCCTAGCCACAGCAATCAGACAACAAAAAGAAATCAAAGGCATCCAAATCGGCAAAGAGGAAGTCAAACTCTCACTCTTTGCAGATGATATGATACTGTACGTGGAAAACCCAAAAGACTCCACCCCAAAACTGCTAGAACTCATACAGGAATTCAGTAAAGTAGCAGGATATAAAATCAATGCACAGAAATCAGTGGCATTCCTATACACCAACAACAAGACAGAAGAGAGAGAAATCAAGGAGTCTATCCCATTTACAATTGCACCCAAAACCATTAGATACCTAGGAATAAATCTAACCAAAGAGGCCAAGGATCTGTACTCAGAAAACTATAAAATACTCAGGAAAGAAATTGAAGAAGACACAAAGAAATGGAAAAACGTTCCATGCTCATGGATTGGGAGAATCAACATTGTGAAGATGTCAATGCTACCTAGAGCAATCTACACATTCAATGCAATCCCCATCAAAATACCATCCACTTTTTTCAAAGAAATGGAACAAATAATCCTAAAATTTGTATGGAACCAGAAGAGACCCCGAATAGCCAGAGGAATACTGAAAAAGAAAAGCAAAGCTGGCGGCATCACAATTCCGGACTTCCAGCTCTATTACAAAGCTGTCATCATCAAGACAGTATGGTACTGGCACAAAAACAGACGCATAGATCAATGGAACAGAATCGAGAGCCCAGAAATGGACCCTCAACTCTATGGTCAACTTATTTTTGACAAAGCAGGAAAGAATGTCCAATGGCAAAAAGACAGTCTCTTCAACAAATGGTGTTGGGAAAATTGGACAGCCACATGCAGAAGAATGAAACTGGACCATTTCCTTACACCACACACAAAAATAGACTCCAAATGGTTGAAAGACCTAAACGTGAGACAGGAGTCCATCCAAATCCTAAAGGAGAACACAGGTAGCAACCTTTTCTACCTTAGCCGCAGCAACTTCTTCCTAGAAACATCGCCAAAGGCACGGGAAGCCAGGGCAGAAATGAACTATTGGGATTTCATCAAGATAAAAAGCTTTTGCACAGCAAAAGAAACAGTCCACAAAACCAAAGACAACCGACAGAATGGGAGAAAATATTTGCAAACGACATATCAGATAAAGGGCTAGTATCCAAAATCTATAAAGAACTTATCCAACTCAACACCCAAAGAACAAATAATCCAATCAAGAAATGGGCAGAAGACATGAACAGACATTTCTCCAGAGAAGACATCTAAATGGCCAACAGGCACATGAAAAAGTGCTCAACATCACTCGGCATCAGGGAAATCCAAATCAAAACCTCAATGAGATACCACCTCACACCCGTCAGAATGGCTAAAATTAACAAGTCAGGGAACGACAGATGTTGGCGGGGATGTGGAGAAAGGGGAACCCCCCTACACTGTTGGTGGGAATGCAAGCTGGTGCAACCCCTCTGGAAAACAGTATGGAGGTTCCTCAAAAAGTTGAAAATAGAGCTACCCTACGACCCAGCAATTGCACTACTGGGTATTTACCACAAAGATACAAATGTAGGGGCCCGAAGGGGTACGTGTACCCCAATGTTTATAGCAGCAATGTCCACAATAGCCAAACTGTGGAAAGAGCCAAGATGCCCATCGACAGATGAATGGATAAAGAAGAGGTGGTATATATACACAATGGAATATTATGCAGCCATCAAAAGGAATGAGATCTTGCCATTTGCAACGACGTGGATGGAACTGGAGGGTGTTATGCTGAGTGAAATAAGTCAATCAGAGAAAGACATGTATCACATGACCTCACTGATATGAGGAATTCTTAATCTCAGGAAAGAAACTGAGTGTTACTGGAGTGGTTGGGGGTGGGAGGGATGGGATGGCTGGGTGATAGACATTGGGGAGGGTATGTGCTACGGTGAGCGCTGTGAATTGTGCAAGACTGTTGAATCACAGATCTGTACTTCTGAAACAAATAACGCAACATATTTTAAGAAAAAAGGAAAAGAAGAAGATAACAGGAGAGGAAGAAAAGGGGAGTATGTCAGAGGGGGAGACGAACCATGAGAGATGATGGACTCTGAAAAACAAACTGAGGGTTCTAGAGGGTAGGGGGGTGGGGGGATGGGTTAGCCTGGTGATGAGGCTAACCTCATCAATGAGGTATTGAGGTATTGAGGAGGGCACGTTCTGCATGGAGCACTGGGTGTTATGAACAAACAATGAATCATGGAACACTGCATCAAAAACTAATGATGTAATATATGGTGATTAACATAACAATAAAAAATTAAAAAAAAAAACTCAATTGTGTGTGTGTGTGCACGTGCGTATGAATATGAGTATTCTTCCAAGTGTTGAGACGGGTGGTCCGGAAGTACTTACTTCCCCTACAAGGAACCAGGACTTCTTGAAGAATTGAACCGAATCCAGGTCTGGTGCAGGAAATGTACGAGGTGAGCCTCCTGTCATATCACATAGCAAGGAAGTTGTTAAAGAGTCCCAAGTTCATGGCAAGGGGACCCAGGAACCAACCTGAACTCAGGCTCCCATTGGGACAATTTGAACTGCAGTAAAAATAATGTTTAAATGCGTGAGTTTATAATAATACTGAAAAAAATTGCTCACCTTCAGAGGATGATAGGGAACTAACTTATCTTGAAAACTACCCAATAAAGGAAAAGACTCCAGCATTTATTCTGTCTTTCTATATAACCTGTATTGCGTGACCAGACGGTAGATGGAGAAGCATCTTCTTTTTTTCTTTAAATTTTTTTATTGTTATGTTAATCACCATACATTACATCATTAGTTTTTGATGTAGTGTTCCATGATTCATCGTTTGTGCATAACACCCAGCGCTCCACGCAGAACGTGCCCTCTTTAATACCCATCACCAGGCTAACCCATCCCCCCGCCCCCTCCCCTCTAGAACCCTCAGTTTGTTTTTCAGAGTCCATCGTCTCTCATGGTTCGTCTCCCCCTCCGATTTCCCCCCCTTCATTCTTCTCCTCCTGCTATCTTCTTCTTGAGAAGCATCTTCTTATTACAACTATTGAATAACCACAGCAACAGAGATAGAATATCACCACTTTGCAGCCCCCATTGAATTAACAGATTTAGGCATTAAGGATCAATGACCGTTGACATAAAAAAAAGTGACAGCTGGATATTATGGACCTCCTATGGTCTTGCCAAAGGGATCGAATCTAAATCTGACCCTGCTTCTGGATCCAGCTGCCCAATTTTCTGGAAATTGAGAGGGCTGAGACATACATTGCTACCATGAGGATGTGATTTTAAAAGTCCAGGCTGTGGGAAATGAAACCACTCATCATACTCCCCAGTTTCTTTGAGGCATAAACTATAAGGAAAAGAAAACTGGAAAGAGAGCTTATAGCTGAAAAGATTGAAAAGAAATATCAAAAAAGAGTTTTAATGGGCAATGCAACACTATAGTGTCTGGGGGGTGCACATTTGGTTGATAAAACTAGTTTTCCAAGAAATTCAAGGAAATGATAAGTATAGAAACCAAAGTAGTGGTTGCTTAAGGGGTGAAGAGGGGGTTGTAATTGGGAAGAAGGATAATAAAGGTGCTTCTGGGGTAGCCAGCAAAAGTTTATTTCTGACCCATGCGGTGTTAATGTTAAAATACTTCATTAGGCCATGCATTTGATTTATGTGGGTTTCTGCTTTCTGGGTTTTATTTTGCAATAAAGAGTGTTTTAAAACATTGATTACATAATAATGGTTGGGAGAGGGGCAACTGGAGTTTAAGGTCTTTATATTGTCTGGGAAGGGGGTAAAGGTCCTGCTTAACTTTTGACTTTAATACTCATGTTGTAGTTTCTAGAATAACGATGATGGTTAATTTTATGTATCAGTTTGACAGGGGTCAGATATTTGGTCAAACGTTCCTCTGGGTGTTTGCATCAGGGTGTTTCTGGGTGAGATTAACATTTGAATTGGGCCCAATATGGGTGGGCCTCATCCAATCTGTTGAAGATTGGAATGGAAGAAAACACTGGGCAAGAAAGAATTCTTTCTCTCTGCCAGTCTTTGAGCTGGGACGTTAGTTCTCCATGGCCTTCACACTTGGAATCAGACTAGAACTTACACCATCAACCCTCCTGGCTCTCCAGCCTACTGACTGCATATCTTGGCCTTCTTGGTCTCCATAATTGCATGAGCCAATTCCTTATAGTAAATGTAAATGTAAATATAAGCATATCCTTTTGGTTCTTAAAAAAACAAAAATAGAACCCAGACTAACACAGGCAGCCCTAGGAAACTAATATAAGGTAAAGCCATTGGAAAGCACAAAATAAGATGCCAAACTTAACACAAATATATCATAAAATATAAGTGGTTAAAAGCTTCTGTGAACCAACAAAGATATAGTCAGACTTTTTTCCTTTTAATTTCAGTTATGCTGTTTTTAAGAAAAAACATCTAAAACAGAGGACCACTAAAAAAATTGAACTTAAGGGCGCCTGCGTGGCTCAGTTGGTTAAGCAACTCCCTTCGGCTCAGGTCATGATCCTGGAGTCCCGGGATCGAGTCCCGCATCGGGCTCCCTGCTCAGCAGGGAGTCTGCTTCTCCCTCTGACCCTCCTCCCTCTCATGTGCTCTCTCTCTCTCTCTCTCTCTCTCTCAAATAAAAAATAAATAAAATCTTTAAAAAAAATTGAACTTAAAAGGTTGGAAAAATAACCAAAGGAAGATGATGTGGCTATATTAATGGCAGATAATATATTCTAGCCTACTGTCTTCCCGGAGATAAGATGATCACTTCACAGTGATAAAAAATTGAATTCATCAGAAAGATACAATTTTTAAAGGTATATGCATTTAGTATTATATCCTCAAAATAGAAAAGTAAAATTGGACAAATTTTACAGAGAAAGAGACAAACCTTCCTTCAAAGTGGGAAATTTTTAACAAGCGGGATAAGCAGCTTAAAATACTTCTGGAATGTATTAAAAGGTTATACTATATACTATAATAATGCAAACATAAGTAAATTAAAGAAATTTGTAGAACTGATTTTCCCCTTCCTTAGTTTGAGTTCTTAGCCACATTGCAAGATAAATACGGTGATGAGATAATGAGATCAGAAAAGACATCATGTTATAATTTCCAAGAATAATCTTTTAAATAAGGGTTTATATCTACTGTTCTTAATGATGAACATCACCCTAAATGTGCATTGCACCCGGAGACACTGCTAATAGTAATATGAGGCCATTATGAGTTGTTGGACACTTGAAACTTACATCCACTCTTCAGGAAATGGCTCTGGAAAAACGATAGTCACATTAGGGGAAGGGGGAAAATTCTGTGCCCTACCTCAAAAGAATTAAAGTCAGAGGGATCCTAGACCTAAATATAAATGCTAACCCTAGAACGTGTAAAACTATAAAACTTAGAAAAATATCCTCCTGACCTAGAAATGGATGGATTTCTTAAATAGGACACATAGGCTAACCATGAAATAAATTAATTGATAAATTGGATTTTATCAAAATTTAAAATTTCCCATCAAAAGACACCATTAAGAAAGAGAAGAGGCAAAGCCGAGTGGGAGAAAATATTTATACTACATCCTAAAAAGAAAGCAGATCCATAATATATAAAGTACCCCTCCAAGTCAATAAGAAAAGACAACCAGGTTTTAAGAAATGGGTGCAATATGTGAGTAAACACTTCACAAAAGAAGATATCCAAATGATCAATAAATATTCATGCCATGATTACTCATCAAGGAAATGCAAGTTAAAACCGCAATGTGATATCAATAGACAACAACAAGAGTGGTTAAAATTTAAAAGACCAAGGTCAAGTGTTAGTAGGGATTAAAACAACTGAACTCTCATCTATTTTTGGTGGAAGTGTAAACAGGAAAACTGGTGATTTCTAAAAAAATTAAACATACAGCTACTCTATGAAACTTGCACAAGAATGTTTACAGAAACTTTATTTATAATTTCTCCAAACTGGAAACAATCCAAAGGTCCGCCAGTAGGAGAATGGATAAATAAATTGCGGTTTATTCATATATTTATACATTGGAATAGTACTACACAGCAGTGACAAAGAATGAAGTATGGATATCCGCAACAACTTAGATTTATCTCAACGACACTGGGCAAGAGAAGGTAGACACAGAAGATGTATGATTCAATTTATATAAGGTTTCAAGAACAGGCTAAACTAATCCACGGTGGTAAAGGTCAGAATAAAGGTTACTACTTTCTGCAAGTTCCAGTTTCCCCAACAAGGGGAACACAAGGGAGCCTTCTGAGGCTCAGGATATGTGTTGTATCTTGATCTGGGTCACAGTTACATGAGGGGATATGTAAGTAAAAATTCATTGTGCTGTATACCTAAGACTTGTGTGTTTTAGTGAATGAAAAAAAACAAACATCTAGAACGAGAAGATAAACTTCTACAATCTTCTTAGTAACCTTTAATGAGAGTCTAAACTTTTAAATATTTCATTTGTTGTAATGATAAAGCTTAGATGCCTCTTCTAAAATTTTTGATGCAAAAGACCAAAACTCACGTATCATTTCTGAATTTTTATTCTTCTTGTCACATAAAAAATAGCAGAAATAATATGTAGAAAAAGTAAAGACAAGCTAAAATGCATTCATCTGTCAGCAAATACTGCTGAAAGACAGAACTTAGTGCAGAAGATTTGAAAATACAAGTATTAAAAAATATGCAATATGGGACATTTGCTATATAGTTAGATGAAAATACAGTGCTATTTTACACATATCAGTTTATGATATTTGCTCAATTTTGTTTCAGTGATGAAAACAAAGAATTTCGTTGTTTAGAAGCTATTAAAGGAAAGATCTAGCAGCCATATTCTCGGTAGCATATGAGTTTATTAAAGATGATGTTTTGTGGGAAAACGGTAGATGTAACCACAGCAGGGATGGATGGCTGCATTGACTGCAATTTTTAATAAAAGTTCCAGGTCAGGTTTCAGAGCAAGCCCTACAAATGAAGACCATTCACTGCCTCACTCACAGGCAAAGCACTGCATGAAAGAATGGAAAGCCAAAAGTATACAAAATGATACAAGGTGTCATCAGTGCAGTTAATTTAATGAAAACAAGAAGTTTAAAGTGTAGTCCAATTTATACACCCTTCTAATGACAGGTGGTGACCTTAAGAAACAGATGTCTTTTTTGACCAAAAGAAAAATACTCCAAGTTTTCTGACCTTTTCTGGGATGACAAGTGGCTTTCAATAATATAAGTATCGAGGAGGTGAAATTGAAGAAAGAAACAGATTACATCTGTACCTCCCAGTCAAGGTGCTGCTTGGAACAATGAATTACAATATAATTTGAAAGAAACGTGCTACAGAGAGATCATTTTGAAACATGTTTTTAAATGTTTCCAACATGATACGATGTTGATTTGGCTACAAAAACAGATACGTTGAGGTCACAATAAACTCTAGGTACATATTTTAACATTTAGAAACAAAATATTTCTTTTCCAAATGAAATATTTAGTTGGGTTTTGTGCCAAATTATCAAAAATATAAAACTGCATTGTTTAATGGGTGTAGGGTTTCAGTTCTGCAAGATGAGAAAGGTTCTGGAAGTTGGTTGCCAAACAAGGTAAATGTACTTAAAATTACTGAATTGGACACGTAAAAGCAGCTAAGATGGTGAATTTTATGTTGTGTTTAGTTTATCACAATTCAAACTATAAAACTGGGACACTTTCCAATTCAGTTTTAAGAATAACTGATTAACATCAAAGCAGATATAGTACTAACCACATTTCATAAGATTTTTTTGATCGGTTGATAACTGGGATTGGAAAATGGGAGTCATGATTCACTATGACCAATGATGCCTGTCTGCTTTTTGGAACCAGGCATCTTTTAGAATTATCTGACACAGCTCAACAGTTATCAAAACCAAGTCTTCAAGTAAACTAAATTTAGAACCAGGCTTTGACATTACAGTATTACAGAATGTTAACCAATACAACAAATAATGGAATATTTTAAATTCATATCAGTCTCAAACATGGGTAGTTTATATAAAATAAAAAAAATCAACTTAAAACACATTTATCTATTGCTCACCCTTTCAAGAGTCTGTTTTGTGATTGTTTATTGTAGGCACAGTCATTATGGTTATAGTAGAGCTTGATATACATTTGAATAAACAAACACACATATAGATAGAGGTAATGGACACTCCCAGTACTTTTCTGATGGGAGTGCTCAGTCAAAATACTCTGAGCCCCTCACCTGGGCAGTCACTTACTGACCTTCTCTTTAGCTTTCCTCCTCTATATCCCCCAGGCGCTTGGCTAGTTGATGCCTAAATGAGTCAAGGGCCAAGGCATGGCTGTATCCCAGTGGCCCAGGGAATCTTAGAAAGACCTGGAAGTTTCTCTCTTGTACCAAACCAAAACCTGCCTCCTGGGGCTTCTGCTAATTGGTTTTGGTCCCTGACCTTAGAGCCCACAGCACATACTGGCTCTTGCTTGGCTGGAGTGCCCAGCAACGGACTTGCAGACCATGCCCTTACCCTCAGACCGGTCTTCTTAGAGTGGATTCTCATTCATTTTTGGTTGTCCAACATCCCACCTCATTCCTAGCAACACCGAGCCTCTTCCAGGGTATTTCCTGAGTCGCCTCTTTTTAGGAGGGGATGACCACCACCCAGAGGCGGGGCCTCTCTGTCCAGCTTCAGCGCTGCTAGGGAACATGCATATGATGTCCCAGCACTCTGGATCTTGAGCAAGGGATACCAAGATATGGGACAGTTGGAGCGCTTGTTTTTCCCCAGGGATCCTTCTAAAGGTCGTGTGTGTGTGTGTGTGTGTGTGTGTGTGTGTGTGTGTGTGTTTTAAGATTATTTATTTATTTATTTGACAGAGAGAGAGACAGCGAGAAAGGGAACACAAGCCGGGGGAGTGGGAGAGGGAGAAGCAGGCTCGCCAGATGCGGGGCTCGATCCCAGGACCCCGGGATCATGACCTGAGCCGAAGGCAGACGCTTAACTGACTGAGCCACCCAGCTGCCCCTAGTTTTGTGTGTTTTTAGCATGACATCAACACCTACAGACATATCTCCGACTCCCCATTCCCATTTCAGTAAACAGCATCATGTGCAGCCAACAAACCTAGGAGTTGTTCTTGCGTCTTTCCCTTTACACTCATATCCATTCATACTGGCAGCTCCACCTCCGAAGAATGTCTTGGGTCTGGCCACTTCTTCCTTCCTACTGTAACAGCTCCCTCACCCCGTCATTGCAGGGACCCCTCCAGCAGCCTCGTAACTGGGCTTCCTCCTGAGGCCTCGACAATCCATCCTCCATACAGAAGTGAGAGTAATCCTTTCAACGTGGAAAGCGGATGGCCTCAGCCTCCTGTTCGAATCCTGCCAGGAGCTCACCATCTCACTCAAAAGCCCCAGTCCCCCCCAAGCCTGCTGCACCAGCAGTGACCACCACCAGCCTCCGCTCCGCCGCTGGGGGCGCTCTTCCCCCACATTTGCATAGCGCCTCCCTCTCTTCATTCAGGCTTCTCGGATGGCTGCTTTGGAAGGACAGGTCTGTTCCCCCAACTGAAATAGAGCCTTCCTGCTCTCCATCTCCTGGGCCTCCCTTGTCTCTTCTTCGTGAGCTCTCCCACTACTTGTTACGGTTACTGCTTATCTTCCCACCGAGAATGTCAGGCCCATGAAAGGAGGAACAGGGCCTTGCTCTCTGCTCCATCCGCAGACCTGGACTGGTGCTTGGCGCATAGTAGGCACGCAGCAAATGTTTGGGGAACGAAAGAGTGGACGATCCCTGCTGTCTGGCCATCTGGAGCCATTTTGGTTCCTCTCCATTTCTCCAGCCTGGGCTTTTAGCCTAGGGATGGGTTTTTGAGCTCAGAGAACCTCCCAGTAAGTGTCCTTCCTATTTGAGCTCGCTAGAGTTCCCTTCTGTCCCTCACTCCCATGAGCCCTAATTGACATACCTTTTAAAAGCAAATACCCTCATTTCTTTCAGTGCTCTTCATACTGTCTCATCCTTCATACTGTCTCATCAGTTCAACAGGAGTGGTGCCAGTGAGGGTCCACCATGACCTTGGCAGAGGTGTGGGAAGATATGGGGTGGGGGAGGCAGAGAGCGGGAGTCCCACTGACTTTAATTCCTGTCCCTTCCAACACAGCCACTAGCTCGCTATGCCCAGCGAGCATCACCTCTCCCCCGGGCCCCCAGGAGAACCTCCTACCCAATTTCATTTTGTAACTGGCCCACTCTGAATCATCCTCCACACCGCAGCCAGATGAACCTTCCTAAAATGTGAGCCCAACTTGCCATCCACCTCCTGTGGGCCTTCCCAGGCTCCACAGAGCTCTCTGCACTGTAAAAGTTCTGTCTGGCCCACATGGCTTTCAGCTGCATCCCACAGAACCCACAGCTAGCTCAGCTACTCTGAACTAATTCTCAGACTCCTGTGCTCCCTGCAGCCTCTGCATCTTTGCACATTCTGTTCCCTCTGGCCCACCTTTTTTATCCTTAACTCAGATGTCGGGTTAGTAGAGCAGATACTGTCAGTGCCCCCTGAATCCTGGGGCTTTGGTGGAGGGGTCCCTCCCTCAAGCACCAGCGTCTCTCTATCTGCGGGTCCTCTCTGGCTATAGCCCAGCGTTTGGCCAGGTTGGATGTGCCGGGTGGGGGGGTGGGGACACTCACCTTTCACCCAAAGAGGGACAGAAGTGATGAACACTCGGCTTCCACAACCACTCAGTGGTGGGACACTTGTCATCTACATGGTCTCTCAAGAGTGTCCTCAGCAAGACTGAGCTCCAATTGTCCATGGTGGTCAGAGTCCCACTGATCTGTCCTTTATTGTCATTCTTCCCTGTGTCATTCCCTTTCTGCCTTCCACCCTTCAGATGAACTACTTACATCCAAACCCGGTCACAGGGGCAGCTTGTGGGGGACCCCAGGCAAAGACAGATCCCCCAGTACACACAATTCAGCACTAGGCACCTTTCCTCCACGGCCCCCTGTGTAATATGAACTAATATGCTTATGATTGCTCTGTTCAATGTCCGTCTTTCCAAAGGACCAAATGTACCGAGGGCAACATCCAGTCTCGCTTGTTCCTCACAGAAAGCACAGGCCCCAGCACTCGGCCTGGCACCTGGTAAATACTCAGTAACTACTGAATAACCGAAAACATGGATTAGCTGGGCGCGGGACGAAATCTGGTCTTACCCACTTCCTCTCTGCATGACTTGGGGCGAGTGACAAGGGGACCTCTGTTAGCTCCAGTTCTGTCTGCGGAGAATGAGGCTATAATGTTGGCCTCTCAGGCTGCTGGAGGACGAAGTGAAATCAGGTGTGAAAGAACTCAGTCTATAGTAATGCTCAGTAGCTGGCAACCAGTGTTAGTGTCCTAAAGTCTACGACAGTCCTGCACAGGAGGGACACTGGAGGAGCAAACTGACTGCTCGGGGCCGGAGAGTCAGCAGAGACCAACAGAAGGGAGGGTACATTCTGGAGATACAAACACCTGTTCAGGCTGGTTTTTACCTGCTCCCTGCTCACGGGATGGGACATGACATTGGAGTGCCTTTGGACAAATGGACAGCCTTGATTGACATCAAGGACAATTTCATCTTGAGTGCCCTCCTCTAAATGGGATCCTAAGTTTCCACCCTAGTGACGGGGACAATGCAGGTTGGAGCGTGGGCACGAGGCCCCAGGGGAAAGTATGGGTGCCGGGAGCCACACCCCAGGCAGGAGAGGGGGAGCTTGCCCACTTCCCAATCCCACTCTTGAGCGCCCAGCTGCACTTCCTGAATATAGGACATGCCTCCATCGCAAATGTAATGGCAGAAAAGCAGCACTTTGGAATTTGTCCAGGGGACGTCCTTGAGATTGACTGTTCGAGAAGTGACCAGAGGTCCATGACATCTAATAATTTGCCAATTTGATTTGAGTTGCATTAGATTGGTACGAGGAACAAAGCACGCAGCTTGTGACCAAACTGAGTCAACGGCCTGGATCCACCCTGTGTAGATTTGTAACGTTTTATTTATAGTTGTGTGTGAGGTAACTCTCATTAAGCGTCTATAGAGATCTTTAGTTCAGGAAGTTCATTAGGTTTTTATTGCATTTGTACATTAATTTATATATCAGTATAACAGTATATATGCCATGGCATTTTGTTATATATTAATTATGTTTATATTATTATACATTATATTGTTAAAGCATTTTGCTATAGCAGGACAATGAAGATTTCTAAAGATCTTCAGACACAATCCTTATGACATCAAGGTTTTTACTCCATCGTTTACAATCAGCTAGCCTGACTTGAAACAGGGGAATCCTAGGTCCCGTGTGTAACTGGAAACTTTTCTAGTTACCTCTCCTCTGCTGCTTGACTACTTAAGATCCTTTGCTGCAAAAATGTTCACCATTAAGGTTTTTTCTCTTCCGTCTTTCTGATTGGATGGTGCTACATAGTCAGGGAAGAGTGAACATCTGTTACTCCTGCCTAACTGCCATCCCTAGCCTCTTTTAATAAAAGAAACCATGATTTTTCTTTTAGGGACCCAAATTTTCCTAGGCCTGATCAATGAGGGCCAAAGGGGCACCTGAGTGGCTCAGATAGTTAAAGCATCTGCCTTCAGCTCAGGTCATGATCCCAGAGTCCTGGGATCGAGCCCCACATCGGGCTCCTGGCTCAGCGGGGAGCCTGCTTCTCCCTCTTCCTCTGCCTCTCTCCCTGCTCCTGCTTTCTCTCTCTCTCTCTATCTCTATCTCTGTGTCTCAAATGAATAAATAAAATCTTTAAAAAAATTTAAAAAAAAAACAAAACAGTGAGGGCCAAAAAGGGTCAGTGAGAGAGCCAATCTGAGAATAAAGCCAATGTGGAGGAAGTTTGAGCTGAGATATAAAGAAGGCCAAGTCCACATAATATTGTTGAACCCTGGATCAAGCCAGGCCTGAAGCCTTCCTCTTTCCATTATCAGTTGCATGAGCTGACTATATCTCTTTTTGCTTAACTCAGTTTGGGTTGGGTTTCTGTGTTTTGCAAAAACAGAAAGAGTCCTAACCAGTACATAGAGCCATTTCTGCCCTGCCCTTAAAAGGGTTCCAAGAGGCTTTGGGAATTTAGGCAGATGACAATCAGGAGACCCAAAAATGACTGGTTCTTATATCTATAGGTCTAATCAGCCCTACATGATTGTCTTCCACAACCACCCCAAAGACAGAGGGATAGTAGCAATTATTCATATCGAGGAGGCACTTCGAACTTCTGCTCCTGTAATAACCCTTCAGTTCAGTACATAGGACTGTTTGTCATCTCTTCTTTCCTTCCAGGCTGCCCATAATCCAAAGGACACAGAATCAGACAGATTCTGGCCCTGCCACATACTAGTTGTATGACTTTGGGTCATTTGCTTAACCTATCTGATTCTGAATTCTCTGGATGTACAATAACTTTTTCTACATCCTAGGTTTTCCATAAGGATTCACGTGTGTACATAAAGAGCCTTAAGTAATCTGTCCCCTCTAGCTGGCACTCAAAAAGAGGTAGCTGATTATGCTGCTCACCAGACATTTATTGATTCCTTTCTGGGTGCCAGGCTCTGGGCTAAGGGTTTTACAACATTATTTCATTTAATCCTACCCCCCCCCCCGGGGCCCCCAGCTACCCTGGGAGGTGTGCTCCCCATGGGCCACTGTTTTCAGCTCTTCGCATATGAAGAAATCATCCAATCTTCCCAACAGCTGGAGCACAGAGATTAAGGAGTGTGGCCAAGGCTGGGTAACTCTTTCCGGGGCTGTGGGCTGTGCTGGGTGGCTGGGCGCCACTCCCCCTCTAAACGGGGCAGTCCCTGAGAGGATGAGACATTAAGGACTCAGTTATAACTTCCCCTCCCAGAAAGACTGTGGTCTGGAGTCCCTGCCACATTTCTGATCCTGCCAAGGACCCTCTCTGGCTTCTGTAATGAGGACTTGAGCTCTGGAGGTCAGGGCAAACCCAGACAGTGCTTGTTCTCATTGAAGCTGGGGACCAATAAAACAATGACTGGAAAGGAATGATCTACAAGATGGTCTTGCTGTAATTTTTCCACAGAAATATACTGTGTAGCAAGCTACTAAGTAAATTCTTGGAAACCTGGAAACCCCCCAAAACTGGAAGAAGTAGCTTTCTCTTTTTTCTCTTTTTTTACAATTTCATGAAGAGAGATAGAGAAAAAACACATTTCTTGGATTTAACTTTATTCACACAAACTTTCTTTATAAAAAAAAAAGGGGAAAAGGAAAAGAAAACCTGGCACAGTTAATCTAAGCATGAAACTGTCATTCCAGTAACTTTTTTTAAAGATTTTATTTATTTATTTGACAGATAGAGACATAGCGTGAGAGGGAACACAAGCAGACTCCCGGCCGAGTGGGGCGCCCGATGTGGGGCTCCAATCCCAAGACCCTGGGACCATGACCTGAGCCGAAGGCAGACGCTTAACGACTGAGCCACCCAGGCGCCCCTCCAGTAACTCTTTAAAAAGTTGCCTATAATTGTGTGCCTTGGAAAATTAATTTATCTCCAGATGAGGAAACCCGAAACTGGTCTTCTGGGTGAAAATTATTGCCCCCTTCTCCCCAGGAGGCAGATGGAATGAACAATGGGAAGGGGCAGAGTTACAGGTGGGACGTTCAGCCAAACAAAAGGGCCCCTACGACTTGCCTAAAATAAAAAATAGGAGTTAGCAACAGCTCCCCGCCCCCCCCCCCCCCCCCCCCGCAGGCCCCTCTTTGGAGCCCCCAGTGGAGCGACCTGTACTACGCAGCTTGCTGCCCCCGAGCCCCTCGGAGATGTGCAAGAGCACCTGAGGGCAGTTAAAGCAGAAGCTAATGCCCCCTGGCTCCCCTGATCTCGGGTCTCCTTCCCATCCCCGGGGAGCAAATTCAACCACCGGACTCACCTCCACAGGTGGTAGCTTTTGTTCTGTTCTGCTGAAGACATTCAAATCACGCTCCTGTTTTGGTTCTTTTTTTAAAGATCTTTGGAGAACATACATATCACAGGAGATTTATTCGGAGGAATCACTGGCGAGGTCATTGTGCTCCTAATTATGGGACAAGCCTTGGCTTTGAAGTGCGAAGGCCCATGGTTCAAATCCCAGCTTGGTCTGTGTTACCTTAATCTCTGGGAGCTACGTGTAAAATGGCGAGGGTAATTTCTGCCTTGCTGATCTGTTGTGAGGATCAGCAATAAGGGTGAGCAAGGGCCGGCTTGCACGTGGTTAGTGCTTAGGCACCTCCGCCCCCTCCTCCTGCTCAGGCCAAAGAAGGCAGGTGGCTCGCTCCGCCTCACTAGCTCACCTGAGAAGCTGGCAGAGGGAGGGGAGAGGAAGGAGGGGATGGGGGGAGGAAAGAAAGGAAACCTACAGGCTGGTACTGAACTTCACCTAGTACCTGATCTATGTTCCTCAAGGAATCTGCATCCCATCTGCCGGGCGGACCCTGAAACTGACGCCCGCATCCGCCTGTGCGCGAGCAAATGGGTCACATGAAATCGACACAGCAAAGTCACACCCTCCACTGAAGCCGATTTTCCGATTTCGAAGGTTTGACTGTCGCATTAAAAAAGGCGTTGTTTTCTTCTTTTCGTGCTCTTCCCCCCTTCCTCCGCCGCCCCCTGCCTCCTCCGCCCCTGGCCACCCCCCCCCCCCCCTCCCAGCGCGCACACAAAAGAAGACCCCGAGACCGAGGTACCGGAACCTGCGGGGCTTGTTTACCACTTCGGGCGCCTCCGTGAGGCGCTGCCCGACGCCGCCACCTACCGGCGGGAGACGGCACCGCAGCCGGGTGCGGGCCAACAACTGCGGGCCGATGACCCAACGCCGCAGGCATCTGAGGATAACCTTTCCCCTTTCTTTCCAAGACCAAATAAGGGGGCTCTTCCCTCTGCGTGCCGGGCCTGTGGCGGTTAGGCCAAGGGGCGTGGAAAGGAGGATCCGGGAACGAGGCTGACAGTCGGCAAAACAACCGACCACATTGTTCCCGCGGCGGCCGGCCTCCTCCCTCCTCCGGCGGGCATGGCCCGTGCCCAGGCGGGGCGCTCCCTGCGGACGTGGGGAGCCGGGCAGGCGAGTGGGCAGGGCCGCCGTCCGGGGTACCCCCCCCCGCCCCGAGCCCCATCGGCAGCACCGCCAGGCCTCCCCACCCCCCAGAATTGGAGGGCAGGGTGCCCCACGGGCCCCTGCCCAATTGCAGCGCGCCCTGCAGTCCCTCCGCGGCCCGCGGGGCAGCAGAAAGGGGCGGGGGGCGCAGCCTGAGGGGAGCCAGGCCCGGCTGCCAGGCCTCGGAACCCTGGCATCACCCCCGAGGGAGGGACTCCCTAGTGGCTGACAGTGTTTGGTAACCACAGAAACCGAGATTTGACCTATATTTTCAAATATGGCCCCAACTCTAGCTTTCCTTCTAGAAATCAAAGTGAGAGAGTCTGACCTGACTTGCTGTTAATTTTCATCCGGCTTTGTGTTCCAGGATGCCACCCAGAAGTTTGGGCAAGTCAGGAGACCTTGCTGGCGGGGGGTGCGGACGCCTTGTGAGGGTCTCGGGTGCTCTGGGCCAGGAAGCAGTGGCTGTCCTCTCTCACGGCCTCCTACCAACCACAGGTCCTCCTGCCCACCGACGGTGGACCATAGTAGTCAAGATTTTAGATATGTTTACCATTTGACTAGTTCATTATACCTCTATGTATTTCATTATCCGAAGTAGGTAATGAGGAGTCCATATTTAGATGATTGTCACAGCCATGCTTGTGACAGCCTTAATTGAGCATTTAATGTGTGCTAGAAACTGTTATAAATGTTTTGCAGACATCTACTCACAACATCCCTATGCAGTGGGTATTATTAATAACCCCATTTTATAGAGGAGGAATCTGCACTCAGAGAGGTAGGGTTTCCACTGAAGATCACCCAGCCAGGGAGCAGTAGAGCCAGGACTTATGCTTGGGCGGTGGGGCTCCAGAGTGCGTGCCCTTGACCGCAACACTAAAGGTTTATCAATGGGGATTTGATTAATTTAGAGTGCATCCGTATAATGGAATACTCTCCAGCCACTTAAATGGTGATGTAGATTGAGAATAATTGGCATGGAAAAATGTCCATGACATATTGTTGAGTGAAAACAGCTGGTTACACAACAGTGTGCATAACAGGATCCTGCAGCTGGGCAGAAGGGCCCATGGCGGTGCTAACCGTGGCCACCTGTAGGTGGTGGGATTTCAGGTGGTGAATTTCACAGGTACGTTTTCTGTATTGTTGAATGCTTTCTGGAAATGAATGTATATTATTTTCTAATAAAAAGAGAGGTTTTTTACTTAAAAAAAAAAGAAGTTGCATTTCTCTGACACGCACACATGAAACCACTGTCAAGGCTGTCCTCAAATCCTGCCTTCTCCAGAAAGCCTTCCCTGATCCCTAAAGTTGGAAATTCCAGGTCCCACGCTCCTTATGAATGAGAGCTTGTGTCCAGATATTTAGCTGCATGAGCACATACTTATGTCACCAGCTAAACCCTAAATTACGGAAGGGAGCCACAGATTGTTTAATTTTTTCAGTATGTCCCTTAGTACCTTGCACGGCACTTTACCCATTGCAAATAGTTACCTCTAGATTGGTATGAACTCACGATGCTGGAACAATCTGTACAAGAATTAATGACATAGTTGTTTGGTATCTGCAGCTTTGCACGCAGTAGGTGCTCCCATTTGTTAAGTGAATGAGCTCAGGGCTGCTCGGCCCCAAGTGGCCCTTCCCTTTGCGAAAATCAAAATGAGCTTCTTCTCCTTCCCCTCAGGGTCTTCTCGTCTACCTGGTTATTCATCGTCTGTATCAGGCAACCCCTCAGGAGGAACTGGCTCTGGTTAGCTTAGCAGGAAAGGGTAGCTCTTAGAATTGCTGGGAAGACTGGAGGAGAAGCCACGGAGGTTGGGCAGGAACAAAGGAAGTGAGGCAGAAGGAAGACCGAACCAAGATCTTGACAGGCCTTCGCTGGGCTCTGCCACTACCCCCAGCAGACAACCCCTGCTATGGTCAGCTGCCGCTGCGGGAAACAGATTCTGTCCTATCCCTTTGTCTTGGATTACCTGCCCAAGAGTCAAAGCCTCAGATAGGATCACTTGGCTCACCCCAACTGATGTGCCTAGTGGTGTGCTGGTAAGTGTTTAGCAACCTGCTCTGCAGTGGGAAAAACTGTGATCTGTGGCAGTTTGCTGACTTCTATGGTGTAAACATTCCCACCACGACTGATTTTTACCTGCCAACCTTTTAATACCCACCTCAAATGATGTCCGAGAATTTAAGGGTTGGTTTTGGTAGGCTGGTGAATCTTGCGCTAGCACACCCCTGTGTGTTGAGATTCCGATGGTGGGGAAACCACCTGGACAGGAAAGGGGGTGGGATGCTAGGCAGCCCCAAAGAAAACAGTGCATACCCACATCCCAGAGCAATGCAGGGCGCTACGTCCGTGGCACGACCCAACGCATAGATTAATGGCTATCCCTTCTATGGTTAGCAGGAGCTTTTAGAGTAATACCCCAAGGAAGGTAAATGATGGGATTTAAGAAGGTAGAGATGTTCTGAGACAGAGATGGGTGGTAGGAGAGATGTTCAAACCGGCTTCCTTCAGATCTCCCCACAGTGCCTCTGCTGGTGCTTGTGTGGGCAGCCCTCCACCAACAAAGATCCGGCCCTGAATCAGCCAACAAGGAGTCAGGAAACAGGGAAGCCTTCACCAGGAGAGGTTTACCCCTTTCACCAGGTCTCAAGTACAAGGGCAAGAACAATGACAATCATGGCTACTGTGGTGGACAGAGAGCTTCCAATGTGTGCCAGGCACTGTGCTAGCCTTAGTCCTTTGTCTAGGTTGTTTTTGTGAAGATAGATCACTAATAAGCAATTCCCCTGGAATTTGATCCCTTGTCTTCCAAGATCTCCTGAGCAGCCATCAGACACCTGCCTACTGGGTCCCCTTTACAGCACGGGACACATGCCAGGCACTCCATGTGGTACCTTTGAAGCCCCTCTCTCCTGATGAGGGAAAGGAATTCCACTCCTCTTCTCATGGGTGGGGCTGTCAGTACTCTTGGCTCAGTCTTCTCCAAAGAGATGCTTTTTACAAATGTTCTCTCATATCCAACAACTCAATCCTTCTATGCCCTCGAGCTGGTCCTGGTTTCAAGAGTCCTACAACTGGTTTTAGGCTCATTGCTTTGGAATGCAGCCTCTCTGGGCCTTGGTACCTCAGTTGGAAGTTCCAATTTAGCATCTTGCAAGAATTTACCAACTGAGTGATAATTACAGGGGTCTTGGCCTGATGATAATTTACTAAATTGTACACTTAGGAGTTTGGCATCTTTCTTTATATGAGTTTATAAAAATACAGACCAAAACCATTAAAAAATTTATACATTTACTACCACATGAGAGGTGGAAAGCACTGGTAGAAAGGGAAATGGGTTGGTTCTTGGACAAATAGTGCAAAAAATGTCAATGCTAGTTTTAATCATGATCTGGAATCTTAAGGGATTAGCCAACTACTTGTATTGTGCAGGGGAGGGGGGAGGGGGGGATGAGTCTGTGAGTGCACCCCAAGGGCAGGGAAACTATGACATTGGCTGGTGGGGAGGGAAGATAAAATGAAGCCATACTTCGACTGCCTCCTGTCCTCTCTTTTCACCAAAGTAGGACAAACTATTGAAAAGTCCTCCTGATAGAGGCTGTGCTTCACCTGGCCCTCCACCACTGCTTCTGTCTCCTGGCATCTTGGAGGGGAAGGTCAGTCATCAACCATTAGCCATGGCCTGTGCACTTCTGCTGAGAGCCTGTCTCTTCTCTGAATCTTGCCTGCATCAATCAGTTTGGGACAGGTCCCGCTGCAGTAACAAACAAGCCCCAAGTCTCAGTGGCTTAAAAGAACAAGGATTTATTGCTTGATCACGCTAAGTGCCCATTGTCGGGAGACTGAAGACTCTGCCCTGAGCCATCCCCCCTCCAGGTCATAGTTGACAGAGGAACCACGAGCCAGAACGTTACCAGCTGCATAGCAGAGGGCAAGAGAGCTTGGCAAATGGTGCTCTGCCTCAGAGCAGCTGCCTGGATGTGACACGCTCATTGCTTTCTCTCACATTTTATGGGCCAAAGCAAGTCACACCCCTAACTCTGTGTCACGTGGTAAGTCACATGACCAACTCCAATCCTATCATTTCCTGGGGAAAAAGAATGGGTAATATTTGATGAACAGCACTAAGGGCTAACCCAAGAGCCCTTCTCTGAGCCCTTACTTTAAAAAAAAAAAAAGCAGAGAGATTAGTACAGTGAACTCCCATGTCTACATTCTGCAAGACATTTTCTTCAATTGCACTGTTAAGGTAACAGGATCACTGTGCTAAACCCTGCAGAAACCAGGTCTCATCCAATGTGCATGGTAAGCTTTATTATTTGTTCCATTTTACAGATGAGGAAACAGAGACCCGGGAGTTAAGTGACTTGGCCAAGGACACACAGCCAGTGCAGACCGAGCTGATGACACACTCACCCCTGGCAGGACTGTCGAAGGGTGCTGCAGCCTCAGGGGTGAAGAGAACTTAAATGGAAGCCATGTCAGGAAAGGGGGGCACGTCTTTCTTAATGACAGGCTAGCTGCTGTGTGAGCTTGGCTCTCCTGCCAGCCCCCTTTGCTCTGAGCTGGGGGCTTCACCATCAGGGGCTAGAGGAGGAGGCAAAAGACAAGAAGTCAGAAGGGTCCTGTTCCCCAGGGAGGCATAGCCATGAAATGGGATGGTGTGGACCCATGGATATCCATTTAACTATTGACTCTTTGGTGCATTCATTCAATAGCTATTTACTGAGTACCTACTCTGGGCCAGACCTGGGAAGACAAAGAAGTGAGCCAGCCTAGACCCTTGCCCCCTCAGAGGAGAATCCTGCTTCTTCCAGCTGGTTGACTGGATTTTCTCAAATTTTAATTGGAGCCTCAGTTTCCTAACCTGTGCAAATGGGCATAATAACAGCTTCTACATAGCAAGACCGTGTGAAGATTAAATGAGCTCATACACAGAGATAACTGGAGCCCATTAGCATCTCCCATGCCAATGGGCAGGGGTAACATCCAAAATATCGAATAACCCAGAAGGCATAGGCACCATCTAGTCAGAAGGGACCTCTGACTGACCAGAACCGGGTTGCCCAGTGTGCTGAATATTGGCTTTGGTGTTCCTGGGTTTCACAAATAGATGTTTGGAGAGCTCCAATAGCGGGTGCACCATGATCTAATGACGGAAATTTGCCCTGTCAGCTGACCTCTTGACCCCTGCTGGCTGAGGCCCATCTCTGTGTCCTGGTCACCAGGGGCCGGCAAGCATGTGTGGGTGGACCCCACCTCTAATGCCTCTCACCCCGCATTACACCCACTCTTCTAAATGCGGGGCCATGAATATTTGGAGAGTAACAAAAGAATATAGAAATAACCAGATACTCACTTGATGTTTAAAGCCAATAGGTTTTGCTCCAGTGGGTGCCCGGTAGAGGTGAAGGAATACCTTGCTTCTCTCTCCTCGGGGGGAACAAGGCCTTCCTCAAGGCCTTGCCATGTCCAAAGTTCCCACAGAAGAGAGAATCAGTCCCCGTGTACCTGCTAGAAGGATCGAGGTATAAGCCAGAACTTCCCCTACTGTACTATGAGCCCACCTGAAATAAATTCATTTGTTCTGCACTAGTTACAGACATGTTACAAAGCTTCATCTTTAAAGTGGCAGCAAATGTCTTCTAATATTAATGAGGATGATTCTGAAAAAAAACAAAAAAGTCTCTAGAAAGGTTTTTTGTTCTTCCAGAACATTAGGCTCCCTGCATTTCATTACCCAGTGAGGACTCTCCCTGTACTTCCTCTTCCATATGATCAAAAACTGATTTGTTCCCATGTTCGTGTGTGGTTATGTGTTTAGACCACATGCAAGAAATTAGAGAAAGTTTGGAATTGGAATTGGGGTCGGATTGGGGAGAAAAAATCTGCCAGCTCATTTGGAGAAACCCACATGGAAAGATAAATTGCAGTGAGCAGCTCTGACAGTCATGTGAAGTGTTAATGCATCATTGTGAAGCATTTTAAATTACATTTCTCGAAATTATTTTCCCCATTCGATTGCTACCTGAGAATGGAGATATTCATGTATGGGATCATATGGGGGCAGTGCAGCCCGGGGTATACCATCTCTCCCACTGAGAATCTCACCCGGGTTTGGAAATGCTAATGAATTACGTGACACATGACTCTCTGAAGATGCTATTATTACACCTACGCTACAGATAAAAGACTGAATCATCAAAAAAAAAAAAATCAGTGATCTGCCTGGTGTCAACTTAGAAGTCACTGGTAACGGTTTTGAAGGATCCCGCTGCTTTACTCTGGCTGATATAAAATCACTGTTTCCCCAGGCCAAGGTTAACAGACAAAAGTGGGGCAGGATCACTTCTTCAACTGTCTGACCTTTCCCGCGCGGTGTGGGAGAGAAGGGAGGGTGTGGGAGGACGCCTCCCCCCGGAGGCGGCACCCCATTGGCTGACCACTGACTGGGGGAGGCAGGACAGATCCCAAATGGACAAATGAACCGCAGCGTGGCTCCTGGGCGGCAGCCGGGGCCATGCCTTCAGACTTGTCCCCCAAACCTACTCCTTCCAAAAGGTGGCCCTAAGGCGGGGGAGGGGGGAGCTGGTGGAGACACAGGGCAGGCTTTGCCCTGGCCCCTCTCCAGTCCGCTTCCATATTGAGACCAGGAGCCTGGGACAAGCTTGCTTTTCCCAACGACTGCTGGGGAGACACCTCTCACCCTGGTATGAGCTCAGACTGACACAGGGACCAAAGGGCTGAGCAACTTCGAGAGAGGCGGTAGATACTGAAAACATCGCCATTTCAAAACTAGAAGGGGTTTTATGTTTGCAGGAGATAGGGGCCTAAGGGCATCTTTGGGATGGTGTCACCTGGGTTCTAGAAAAGTCGTTCCGAGAATAACCGAAACATTTAGCGACGCAAATGTTTGAACATCTGCCCCCGTATGAATGCAGGAGTCTTGAAAACAGAAGCTGCCAACTGCAGACTGCATCCAACTTTCTAATATGATCTCTGTGGCCGAAACCGTGTTTTTAAAAAGAAACGAGTTCACATTTTAAAATTAGAATCTCCTCCTGCTTTAGAGAAATCACTGCACCTGCCTTTGTGGATGGCCCCCGGCTGCCCCTTGGGATGAGGTACGGACTCTCCAGTGCTCCTTTCCCCCCATAGCACTCACATCACCCAGAGCCCCCCAGCTTAGGAGCTGAGCATCAGGTGTCATTTATCCCTTCATTTGCACCCTTGATTTGATTATAGAGGACTCAGATTTCTCTTTGTAGCTGAGCCTCTTTCCAACGTGGGAAAGAAAAAGAAAGAAGAAAGAAGAAAGAAGAAAGAAAGAAAGAGAGAGAGAGAAAGAAAGAAAGAAAGAAAGAAAGAAAAAAAAAGGAAGGGAGAAAGGAAGGAAGGAAGCTAAATGGGTTGATGCCACTTACTGGCTCCTTGAGGACATTTGAGTTTGCCTCTCTTGATCCAGAAGCTTGCCTCTCTTGGAGGCCAGATGTCAGTGAGGTGTCCTTTGGATACTATTTTTCCTAAGGAGGGACCTGGGCCACCTGTGGCAATCAACTGTTGTTTGTTTTTGAAGAAATATTAATAATAAAGCTAATATTTATTGAGCACCTTCTCTGTGCCTGGCAATTTTCCAAGCTCTTTACATGAGTTAACTTATGTAATTCTCACAAGAATATGCACTAAACGCAATGATTACTATTTTATAGAGGAAGGAACAGGCATAAAGAGCTTGAGCAGCTTGCCAGTGTTTCTCTGAGGAAGCAGCTGAGCTGGGATTCACACGCGAGCTGGTGGAGCCCAGAGATGGTACAGTTAACCCCTGAGCTATTCTGCTTGCATGGGTCTTTCCCGAAGCTGTTTCCACGGGCTGATGCGTCAGGATTGACTAGCACATGCTATGGTAGTAACCCCCAAGTCTCAGGAGCTGGAAACAACAAAGGTTTCTGTCTTGCTCATGCTACGTGATTATTGACGGTCGGCTGATGTGTCACTGTCATCCTAGACAGACAGAGCTGGCCCACCTGGAACACTGCTAGTTGCCATGGCAGAGGGGAAAGAACACAGCAATTGTGCACCAGCTTTTGGAGGCCTCCTCTAGAAAGTGGCATTTATCACTCCTGCTCACATTTCGTTGACCGAAGCAAGCCCAACTCCGAAGACCCAGGGAGTACAATCCTTCTGCAGAGAGAGGGACTGCTGAGCAGTCTACATACCAGAACATGGAGTTAATCTGCAGGAGAGACATCCATGAGCCTCAGAAAACAAGCAGAGGCGTATGGGGCCCCGTAGGATAAAGTCTGGCAGAGTTAGGAAGGGTGCTTCCCGCCCCCCATCTCTGATCTTGCTCCCACCCCCTAGATGGGACTGACAGCTTCAGGAACCTTGCGAGGCCCACCTGTCAGCAATACTGGCATGGAAAGAAGCACATTCCTCTACCCAGGGCCTTTGCATATGCTCTTCCCTCTGCCTTGATCCCTCTTCCCCACCCCCACGTCTACTAGTTCATATTCGTCCTTCACATTTCAGGAATAAGCTCAATTCTTCTGGGAGGCCTCCTTTACACCGTTCCTTGTATTAGGCCCTCCTGTTATTCTCCTTCATAGCACCCTGAGGCTTGACTTTTCAGCGCTTATTAAAGATTAACATTGCATGTTGATTTGTGTAATAATGTGGTTTGTGCTTGTCTTTCCTATAAGACTGGAAGCTTTACAAGGGCTGTCTTGGTCACCTTTGCATCCCTGATGCCTGGCGCAGTACCAGGCACACCACAGTGTCTCTCCTTAATACCAAATGAATGAATGACTGGGCCACACAGGGTGACTGCAGCTGATAGACAGGACCGCGAGCCAACAGGAGGTTCCCTTTGAGGACTCCAAGAAATAATTTAGAGGGAATTTCCAGGGGTCCTAACGTCCTGTAGCTGAGGTGGAGTCAGGATAAGAAAGAGTCCGTAGGAAGGTGAGCACGGTCATTTTAGTGGTTCCCCCCAAACCAGAATGTGAGCCAAGGATCAGGAGCAAGTAGTACCTGTGAGAGGTGATCCTGGGGGATCCAAGCAGGGGAATGGGCAAGTGAGTCAAGGGTGGGAGGAGCCAGTACCTTATCAAGTTGCCTCTGTGGACCATTTATGCACAGTCCCCTGGAGCACTCGGGGAGGGGTGTATCATACAACACTAAGGGTTATCCCATCTGAGGGGTGGGGTAGCCGGGGTATTTATATGCCAACTCCAGTTGATCATTGGTGCGAGTTGCTCCCAAGGGCCAGGTGAGTGGACAGCAAAAAAAAAAAAAGTTCAGGTAGAAATGCAGGGGCCATCCGTTGGGAGGAACAGGGGATATGGGCAGGGTACAGGTGGCTTCCGTTTCACTAAGAAAGAGTAAATTCGCCCTTGTTCTTCCTGTGGTATCTTCCATAATGGTGAGAGTGTAGGCTCTACTCCAAGGTCTTCAAAATCTATTTCACATTTTCTGGCTCTCTGGGAGTGGGCTAGAAAGTCCTTGCCACAGTTTCAGGCTAGTCTTGTGTAGAATATGTTTATGACTTGGCCATATCTCTACGACTCTTTCATTCATCATTCATCATTTCATTTAATAGACCCTCAAGCATTTATTGGGTCTCTTCTGTTTGGCAGGCACTGAGCTAGAGGCTGGGGTACAAAATCAGATAAAACACAGGCTCTGTTCTGAAGTATTTTATAAAGCAGTGTTCCAGTTTTTGGAGAGGTGCTAAATGCCAAACAAGATATTGTGTTAAATAAGTTTGGAAAGCTTTGCAAAGTATCACCTCTCTTGGATAATCACAAAGCACATTGACATGTTAAAGGCTTTAAGAAGGACTGAAGAAAGAAATCTATGTAACTATTTTACCCAGGATTTTCCAAACTTACGACATTGGAACCCTTTTACACCAAAATGCCTATATTAACATCCTAATGAACTAGAATTTCCACCCAATCCTTTGAAGACCTGAATAGAATAAAAAGCTTGAGTAAAGGAGAACTCACTCTCTCTGTCTCATGGTCTTCTGACTTTGGACTTTGACTCGGACTTGAACTTACACATTGGCTCCTCTGGGTCTCCAGCCTACTGACTGCATATCTTGGGACTTCTCAGCCTCCATAATTGTGGAGAAATTTATTATAGGGAATTTCCAATTCCATTAAAGAAATCAAACATATGTATACATATTTATATTTATGTATTTATACATATACGTATACATATTTATTTATTCATATATGTATATATATTTATTTCTATATACATATAGAATATATTTACATATATATGTATATCTATCTATCTATCCACCTCCTGTATGTTCTGTTTCTTGGAGAACCTTGACCAGATTTCTGGCAGGATGGTCCATGAAGCCTCATAATTCTTAGACTGCTTTGTGGATGAATTAGCTATGACAGAAACCTCAATTCCTTCACATGAATCCCCTGCTCTGGGATTGAGCCATCATCTCATTCCTTGGTGAGTTGGAGTTCTTTGTTCTAAGAAACATGTAAATTGTACATTGACTAAGAACACTAGTAATTCTGATGGGAAAAAGTCCAAATAGTGGAAACACTGACCGTCATTACACTTAGTTTTGAGGCTAATTTTATTGTGAAATTTTTCTTAAATATGTTTCTTGAATTTGCCCATAATCCTTATGAGCTAAGCACTTACAGGAAATCAGCATATGGCTCTTTAATGAATCAATCGTGCATGACCGAAAAGTGAGGAGGTTGGTGTTTATTTTGAGATCATAGGGAGAAGAGGTAAGCCCAGAGATATTTGTTTTCTGCGAAAATTGCACTCTTGTGTGTTAGAGGGACAGGACTTTTCTTAATTGAATGGTTTTCTCCTGACTGCCCTATTTACTCCTACCGCAAATCTTAATCTATACGTAGGGTTTAAATATTACCCTCCTGGCTATTTACTAGTCATTGTGTACTTTTAATTAAGAGATTTTCAAAGAGCTTCATTCCATGTTACTCTTGCAGCCAAACAACAGAGGGTGTGGCCTTTCCACAAAGAATGACTTTCTGTAATTCATATCCAAGAAAAGACGCAGAGACAGGAAGAAACGGAAGAGCCATGCCTCTCTGACTTGAGGGAAAGTCAGACTTAAAAGATAAGAATCTCTTCCAAGAACTTTAAAAAGGTGTATGCTAACTACATAATACAGCATAAGGCTAGAGCCTGGTGGGATACCTGGTCACAGAGCTGGTCTATCAGTCTGTCCTTGATGCTTCCTACTTCCCCTACCCAACGCTGCAGCCAGGACTGGTAGCTGAATTGCTGTAACGTGGACAATACTCCATCTAGTGGTTAACAGGACAATTGCAAAAATACCTTCACAGATCACCTGCCAAACTATTATTCCAAAGCTGGATTTCAGACCTAGGTTATCCCTGCCAGTGTTTGCTACACAATAAAAATCAATAGGGGAGCCTGTAAAAATCTGATGCCAGGTTACACAACATACCGATTAAATCATAATCTCTGGGGGTGGGGCCCAGGCATCAGCATCTTAAAAACTCTCCAGATGATCCTGGTGAGAGAACAAGGGATCTTTGCAACCAAAGGAACGCGTTAAAATGTAGAAAAACTTCCCACATTTCTATCCTACTACACATTTCATAAGAATGTTTTCTGTGTAGTTGTTTCTCTCCTCCTCCTTCTTCTTTAAAATTGGATCATTTTTAAAAAATGGGATCAACATGCTGAACACCAGAGAGGTTACAAACACAGACTTGCATCCGAGTGCTTGGGTTCCAATCCCAGCTCCACCGCCTATTGCTCTGTGACCTTTTGGTGCTACGGCTTCCCCATCAACAAACCAGGACTAATGGGAGCCCAACCTCATTGGTCCGTCTTGATGTTTCTATGAGTAAACAAATGTCTGTGAATCACTTAGAACTGACCCTACTGTATAATAAATGTTATTTTAATGTCTATTATTAAGAGTCTATAGCATTACTTTGCAACTTGCTTTTTCAACCTAAAGCTGCTATGGGCATCTCATATAGTACATACAATAGATCAAACTCATTCTTCAGTAGCTGCAGAAAACCATCTGTGAACATATGTCCTTTGAAGTATATCATCCACCAAATGGAAATGTTGGGTTAAATGGTATAAAGGTTTGACATTTTAACTGATGCTACAGACCAGTTTCCTTTACTGAAAGGAAGGAATTCACCCTCCCACTAGCATTGTATGAGATGGTCTGTTTCCTCTACAAGCCTTTTAATTCTTGCCAATATGATTGGTAAAAAAAATACTATCATGTTGATATAAGTGGTAGTTCGCTGTCTAGAAGAGAGTGAACAGATCTTTTCAAACGTTTACCGGTTATTTTCATTTCCTTGCCTGGTCATACCCTTTGCTCATGTTTCCATTGGGTTTTTGTTTTTGTTTTTCCTTTAAATCAGCAGCAAGAGCTCCTTGTATATTAGGGATATTAACTCATCAGTCAAAAAAGTTGCAACTATTTTTCCCATTTTGTTTTTGCATTTTAACTTTGTATAGTAGAACTTGTTAGCCTTCCTCCCTATGGATTCCCGATACTCTGTATTGTATAAGTCTCTTTTGCCTTCCCAATCTTGAGGCTTTGCAAATTTTCTCCTAAAACTTTTCCATTGTTTTTTGGTTTATGTTTTTCGTTTCACGTTTTAATCCATTCATTATAATTTTGGATCAATAACCAGTTATGCCAATAATGCTAATTAAATAAGCTATCTTTTCCCCACTGGACAAAAATGCTGTTTACATCATGTGTTAAATTAAATATATCCTCAGATCTTTTTGACTTTCTGGTCTTCCAATCTGTAAGTTTATTTATAAGTCAAACCATACAGCTTAAAAAATTTTTACATTAGCATTGTAGAACATTTTATACCTGGTAGAGAATTCTACCTTGATTTTCCTTTTTGAAATTAAAGAAAAAATCTTTTTTAAAAAGTTGTCGATTCTAAAACATTTAGAATTTCTTCAATATAAGTGCTAAAATGCTTTTTTTGTACAGCTCTAAGAAAACACATTGATATTCTGATTGGAAGTAACTTATGGTAAATATTTATTTGGAAATCATTAACACTTTTATGATTATCAATTCTTCCCATCCAAGGACATGTTGTGCCTCACCATTTTTTCAAATATTGTTTTTATGCCTTTAACAAAATGTGATGGCTCTCTTCAGGGAGGTCTCATAATTTTTGGCAAATTCTTATAATGAAATAAGATAATGTCCATAAAGCATATAATAACTATTTTTAAAGGTTAGCTGTTATTATTGTTGTTACTTTTTTATCTTTATTTATTCTCATTAAATAAAATTCTAGAAAAGACAAAGCTTATAAAATTCCATACTGATGAACTCACACGGATCCTCAATATTGTAAAAATGTCAATTCTCTCCAAAACTGATCTATGGACTCAATGCAATCTCAATAAAAGTTTCAGAATTTGTGTGTGTCAATTCACAAGTTGATTGTAAAATTTATACAGCAATGCAACGTGCCAAAAATAGGCAAGCTAATCTTGAATAAAAATAACAAAATAAAAGGACTTACACTACAGGATGTCAAGACTTGTTATGAAACTCAGTCATTAAGACAATGTGTCACTGGAGCAAGATTAGACAAATACTCAGTGGACTAGAATAGACAGTCTAGAAGTACACATACATGCTCAATTTATGACAAAGGTGACACTGTTGTCATCAGAGTAATGGGAAAGGATGATCTTTTCAGTAAATAGTGCTGAGTCAAGTGGAAATCAATATGGAAAGAATTTATGTTGATCTCTATAAACACTCTACACAAAAATCAATTCTAGATGGATTGTAGATCCAAATGTGAAAGGTAAAAACAACAAAGCATGTAAAAGATAATATAGGAGAACACCTTCATGATCTTGGGATAGGCAAAGATCTCTTATACAAGGCACAAAAACATGAAACCTGAAGTAAATGATTGATAAATTGACCTATATTAAGAACCTCTGTTCACCAAAGGATACCATTAGTTGATTCAACATAAGAAGATCCATCAATGTAATACATCATATTAGAATAAAATAGGATAGAATACAAAATAAAAAATATGATCATCTCAATAGATAAAGAAAAAGCATTTAACAAAATCCAACACTGCTTCATGATAAAAACACTCAACAAACCAGGAATAGAAGGTAATTCTTCTATTTGATAAAGGGCATCTATGAAAACCCCATAACTAATACTGTACTTAAGGTAGAAAGGCCGAATGGTGAAATGGTGAAATACCTAACATTCTCCTAAGATCAAGAACAAGGCAGGGATGTCTACTCCCACCCCTTCTATTCAACATTGTTCTAGAGGTTCTAGTCAGGAAATTAGGCAAGAAAGTAAAATAAAAGACATCCGGATTGGAAATGAAGACGTAAAACTATCTCCTTTTGCAGATGATATGATCTTATATATAGAAAATTTTAAGTATTCCATATTAAAGAAGTCTACTAGAGATAATAAATGAGCTCAGCAAGGTTGCAGGATATAAGATCAATATACAAACCTCAGTTGAACTTCTACACATTAGCAATTTCTATGTACTAGTAACAACTATCTGGAAATAAAATCAAGAAAACGATTCCATTTACAATAGCATCACAGGAAATAACATACTTAGGAATAAATTTAACAAAAAAGGTGCAAGATTTACATACTGAAAACTACAAAATGCTGTTGAAAAAAATTAAAGAAGACCTAAATAAATGGAAAGACATCCCATGTTCATGGATTGGAACACTCAATATGTTAAGATGGCAATACCCCTCAAAGTGTTCAACAAATTCAACATAATCCCTATCAAAATCTCAGCCTCTTTTTCTGCAGAAATTGGCAAGCTGATCCTAAAATTGATATAGAAATGCAAGGGACCCAGAATAGCCTTAACAATCTTGTAAAAATCATGTACACTTTCTAATTTCAAAACTTACTATATAGTGATAGCAATGAAGACATTGTGGTAATGGCATAAGGATAGCCAAATAGATCAATGGAATAGAATTAAAAGTAAAAAAAATAAACTCTTACATTTATGGTCAGGTAATTCTGACAAGGTTGCCAAGGCAATTCAGTAAGAGAAAGGGTAGTCTTTTCAACAAATAATGTTGGGACAACTGAATATCTACATTCAGAGAAATGAAATCAGACACCTACCTCACACCATACCCCAAATTCACTCCAAATGGATTGTAGACCAAAGCTAAAAGTCAAAACTATAAAACCCTTAGAAGAAAACATAAGTGCAAATCTGTACAACCCTCAATTAGGCAATGGTTTCTTAGCTATAACACCAAAACCACAAGCAACCAAAGAAAACAATACATAAATTAGACTTCATCAAAATTAAAAATCTTGTGCTTCAGAGGACACTAGCAAGAGAGTGAGAAGACAACCTACAAATGGGAGAAAATATTTGCAAATCATATACGTGATAAGGGACTTACATCCAGAATATAAATAACTCTTATTACTCAATGATATAAACAACAACAACAACCCAATTAAAAAATGGGCAGAGGATTTGAGTAAACATTTCACCAAAGAAGCTATACGAAAGGCCAGAAGGTACATGAAAAGATGCTAAACATCATTTGTCATTAGGAAAATGCAAATCAAAACCACTTCACATCCTCTAGGAGGGCATAACTAAAAAGATCAGCAATAAGCAAGTGTTGGCAAGAATGTGGGGAAATGGGAACTCTCATATCTTACTAGTGGGAATATAAAATGGTGAGACTGTTTTTGAGGAGGTTGACCATTCCTCAAAAAGTTAAACATAGAGTTACCATATAACCCAGAAATTCCACTCCTAGTTTTAAATCCAAGAGAATTGAAAACATATGTTCCCAGAAAAACTTGTACACAAATGTTCATAGAAGCATTATTCGTAATAGCTAAATAGTGGAAAGAACCGAAATGTCCATCAAATGATGAATTGATGAACAAAATCTGTTTTATTTATACAACGGAGTAGTACGTAACCATAGAAAGAGATGAAGCGCTGGTAAACGCTATAGTATGGATGAACCTTGAAAACATTTTGTTAAGTGATAGAAGCCAGACACAAAAGAAGCATATTGTATGAGTCTCTTTATAATGAAGTGTTCAGAATAGGCAAATCTGCAAAAATAAAAAATAGATTAGTGGTTGCCAAGAGGGAATAAGAAGTGACATCGAATGGGAATGGGGTTCATTTTGGGTTGATAAAAATGTTCTGGGATTAGATACTAATGATGAAGGCACAAGCTTGCCCTGAAATGTACACTTTAAGTGGGTGTATTTTATGGTATGTGAATTATATCTCAATTTTATTTTTTAAAGATTTTATTTATTTATTTGAGAGAGAGAGTGAGAGAGTGCAGAAGCAGGACGAGGGGCAGAGGGAGAAGCAGACTCCCGGCTGAGCAGGGAGCCCGATGTGGGGCTTGATCCCGGGACTCCAGGATCATGACCCGAGCCGAAGGCAGACCCTCAACTGGCTGAGCCACCCAGGTGCCCATTTATATCTCAATTTTAAAGAGACACCATTAGGAGGAGAGAAGCAAGACCCAGAGTAGGAGAAAATATTTGCAACACATATAACCAGAGAGGTATAATCATAGATAGAACACAGAGGACTTATACCCAGAAAATGTAAAACAGAAAACAAAAGAAATCAATGAGCAAAACACACAACCCTACAGAAAAAAATGGACCAAAGATGTTAACAGACATGTCAGAAAAGAGTAGCCAATAAATATATGACAAAAGTGTTCAACCTCACTAGCAATCACAATGTAAAACTCTAACCGTAAAACAACAGCCAGTCCAAAACCTAAACCCCTACTCATACATCTATTATAATGACTACAGTTGAAAATACTGAAAAACTCCTGGGACATTACTTTTTGTATCCACCCCCGCCCCAAACCCACAGGGAACCACAGCCCTGACTTCTAATCCCATAGCTTAGTTTTGTTTGTTTTTGAATTGCATATTTGTTTCAGTATGGCTTCTTTGGCCCAACATTATGTTTGTGAAATTAACCCATGCTGCTGCATGCAGCAACAGATCATTCATTTGGTTGCTGTGTTGTATTACCGTGTATGAATAGATTGCAATTTGCTTACTTATTATTTCTGTTGCTGAGCATTTGGGTTGTTTCCAGTTCTTGGTTGTTACAAATTAACACTGCTATGTGGAATGAAAGAAGTCAGATAGGTAAGAATGTATGGTCTATGATTCCATTATACTGGCTACACCAGTCTATGGTTTTAAAAGGGGGAGAGGGTGGTGCCTGGGAGGGGAGTTGAGGGAGGCTTCTGGGTGCTGGCTATCTTCTATTTCTTTCTTTCTTTTTCTTTTTCTTTTTTTTTTAAAGATTTTATTTGGGGACATCTTGGTGGCTCAATTGGTTAAGCATCTGCCTAGCCACGCTGGGTGTGGAGCCTGCTTAAGATTCTCTCTCTCCCTCTGCCCCTCCCCTCCCACTCTCTCTGAAAAAAATAAATAAATAAAAATAAAACCTACTTCACAAACACAAAACTCACTTAGGATCCAACTGAGCAATATATTTCTTTGGCTACCCGTAAGCTCCTAAAGCCACTTTATGAAGATGGGCTAGCTGGAGCTACTCCAGACAGAAGCCGGCCCTAGGGGTATTTGTCTTGGGTATTTATAAGCTTGAGTTTTCCTGCTAGGCTGACATGCCTTTTGGTTTTAGTTCCTGGGTATCCTATGTTTCCTTGATTCATCAGCTGTATATAGTACTTCCTTGGATCTTCACCCCATCCTCAAAGTTGTTGGTGGTGGCTTTTCCATCCTTGACTATAAGTTACAAAGAGTCGATAGTATGAATAACAGTAGAATCCATTCATTTATGGACTTCCTTTACTGTAAGTAAATTATTAGCAGTGATGGACAATTGGGTGAAATAAGCATGAGAAAAGTATTCATGCAATGGAATATTACTCAGCCATCAAAAAGAACAAAACCTTGTCATCTGCAATGATGTGGATGGAACTAGAGGGTATTATGCTAAGTGAAATAAGTCAGTCAGAGAAAGACAAACATCATATGATTTTAGTCATATGTGGAGTTGAAGAAACAAACCAGATGAACATAGGGGAAAGGAAGGAAAGATAAAATAAGATGAAATCAGAGAGGGAAACAAACTATAAGAGACTCTTAATTATAAGGAAGAAACAGGGTTGCTGGAGGAAAGGAGGCGGATGGGGGGCTGGGGTAACTGGGTGATGGGCATTAAGGAGGGCACATGATGCAATGAGCACTGGGTGTTACACACAAATGATGAATCACTAAACTCTACCTCTGATACTAATAATACGCTATATGTTAATTAATTGATTTTTAATTAAAAAATTATTCATTCATTAATTGCCCCCAATTCCATCATATGACATAAATAAAGATATTTGTTCCAGTATAAATTGTTAGATAAATCAAAATGAAAATCTATATGCCAATATTATTGTAACAGGCCTTGAACCACCACACTGGTGGAACATATGAGAAAAGCTAATGACTCTACACATGGATTTTTCTCTGTCCACATCTCCACTTGGTTTTCTGATAACCACAGTGTTAGTTAAACACTATGTATTTTCATTTATTAGAATTTTTTTTGAAGCAGTGAGCTGGAAAACTGACACATGCACTGATTCGTATCACTTTGTCATATCAGGTTCTTTCTAAATTCAATGCCTTTCAGAAGAGGAGACAATTGCTTGGAAATTGATATTTAGTTGATATTTAATAATATCTATTAAATTGATATTTCATAATACAACGAAGTCTCACTTGTCTCTAGTGGGGGTGTACATAGTTTTTATTATCTTACAATATTTTTAATCCCCAAATGGCTTTCAGTTCCTTGAAGCCACCCTACATCCCTCCCTGCCTGTTCATCTTCCACACTTCTGTCCGTAGTGATCCCTGACCACTTGTGGGCTCACTCCCTTCCTCCCGACTCCCATCATGGCACCGAGAAGATGACACCCACTGCATCCTGTCAGGCTGCCAGTGCCTACCTCAGACACTGGAAGCCATCTTGGACTGCACTGGAAGCCATCTTGGACTGCACTGGAAGCCATCTTGGACTGCCTTGTGTCCGATGGCCAAATATCTGGGATGAACAGACCCAAAGCTTAGCAATACTACCTCTCTTGCCCTTCTCGTCCAAGGTCTTTCTGGTCCAGTAGATTCACTGTGACAGTTAGAAATTTCCTCTGGAATCTTGTCACTTTCCCCAACCAGTCTCCTGTCCTTCAGGATGCCCCAACTTCCCTGGGGTTCCTCTGCCAAAATCGGGGCACAGAAGCCCTGACTTGGAAACCACCCCTCTATGCTTGGCATCCTCAGCGACTCTTCTATCCACTAAGTGTGGGGACTCTTTTCTAGCCTGGGGGCCAAGGTCAGAGAACAAAAGGCACATTCTTTCTCAGGTGCAGTTCTCCCGGATCTGCTGCCTATGCCACGGCCCCTTCGATAACCCCCATGACCCACGGAAAAGCCAAGGCTGATGCCTGAATCTTTAATTTTCCTTTCTTTCTGCTGAGTCATCCCTTCCCTGAGCACTAGGGAAAGGGTTTGGCTGTTACTTCAAATGTTCTCCACTCTCACCCCCAGGATCAGCCATGAGTCTGTCATGCTTCGTGTGCAATTAAATCCCAGATAAAGATCTAATCTCCGCCTGACCCTATAATCATGTCTGTTCAAGCACCCTAACATGGTGTCTTGCTTTTACAAAGTTCAACATAACTTATTTCTGGGTTTATGTGTTATCTTGGGTTATCTTTGTGCCATAGCCCTCCACCAACTCAGCAGGTGAATTTTGCATCTGTTGCTCTACACTGAGATCCCTGTGGGGACCCCAAGGGGGTCCCAGTGAAGAAACATACCTCAGACCCAAGACTTCTCCTGGAACTTGTTACCCCATGACACACTGAACCTGCTGCTAAAAACTCTGTGGCTTGGTTTCATTCCTGCAAAGTATCAGTGACATTTGCTCTCTTTCTTTGTGACAGTCAAGTTGCAAGAGTAAGGGAGATAGGTGCTTCCATCACCAGTAAAACAACAGTTAAGATACCTTCACAACTATTACACATCTATCCTGAGACTCAGTTTCAGAAAAAAAATAATCCTCAAATGCTGTACAAATATAAAGAGGGAAAAACTGCTCTTTAATATACTAGAAAATGCCTACGTTTCCGTAGCTTCCAAAATTCCATTCCCTAGTATTTCCATTTTGACTGGATTTTTCTGCTCTTCATTCCACAAGCGTATCTTTATTCCATGAACAAAGGAAGCACTCATATAGGGCAGCAAAACTGTGTTCAGCCTTGGGTGGTCTAAGACTTTGAAAGACATCTCTTGGGAGGAGCAAGGGCTTTGCCTCAGTGGTTTTGGGGAAGTAAATTTGCTTGAATCCATAGGGAGCACCCTTTGGACTTGAGTGGCCCCTACAAGACTTGACCAGCAGGTTGGGCATGGAGTCAGCTCCTCCCTCAGCCCTCTGTCCTCACACCTTTTATTTTTTGCCCAGCCTCCTCCTTCATTTGGTAGCAATACTGGGACCTGATGAGGTTTCTCTCACTGTCAGTATTACTTACCGGAGAAAATACTGCAATAATAGCGTTCAAAGAAGCAGATACTCTCAGAGGCATACACTTTCAATCTCCCAGACTCATCTCCCACCCATCCATGCCTCTTTTCCTAATTTCCTTATCACATTTACTTCCGTCCTTTCAATAACTCAGGAGTACGCAAGTGAGTCAATAAGACCTCTTGATGTGGGCGCCTGGGTGGCTCAGTCGGTTAAGCGACTGCCTTCGGCTCAGGTCATGATCCTGGAGTCCCGGGATCGAGTCCCGCGTCGGGCTCCCTGCTCAGCGGGGAGTCTGCTTCTCCCTCTGACCCTCTTCCCTCTTGTGCTCTCTGTCTCTCATTCTCTCCTTCTCAAGTAAATAAATAAAATCTTTAAAAAAAAAAAAAAAGACCTCTTGATGTGCTTTACCAGTTTCAGACATTCTCGGCCTCTTAGCCCCTTTTTACACTCCCCCCAGACTCATTACCTCCCTTGTTTTCCACTCAGATTCCTGAGGCCTTCAGCTGTTTGTTTTTCATGTGGGGCGCCACCAGGGCTCCTGCCCACAGCCAGCGGAGACGCACACCTTTATTAAAAAAATGTCCTTCCCATCCCCCTGTGTAACATGGGACCATGGTCTCATTTTAGACAGAAAATCACTTCTTGTCACTTATTTTTTTTCTCGTTGATTTTTTAAAATTGAAGTATAGTTGACATACAATGTGATATATTAGTTCTCAGTGTCCAACACGTGATCTGACAACTCTATACATTATACAATGCTCAGTGTAATTACCATTTGTCCCCATACAACGTTATCACACTATTATTGACTGTATTCCCCATGCTGTACTTTTCATCCCTATGACTTATTTATTTTACAACTGGAAGTTTGTACCTCCTAATCCCCTTTACCAATTTTGCTCATCCCTCCACCTCCATCCCCTCTGGCAACCACCAGTTTGTTCTCTGTATTCATGAGTCTGCTTCTGTCTTTTTGTCTGTTTATTTGTTCTTTTAGATTCCACATATAAGTGAAATCATATGGTATTTGTTTTTCCTAGTCTGACTTATCACTTCTTGTAACTTCAAAAGAATTTCCTTTTTCTTTTTTAAAGATTTTATTTTATTTATTTTTTAAAGTAGACTCCATGCCCAGCATGGAACCCAAAGCAGGGCCTGAACTCATGACCCTGAGATCAAGAGCTGAGCTGAGATCAAGAGTCGGATGCTTCACCGACTGAGCCACCCAGGTTCCCCTAGATTTTATTTTTTAAAGTAACACCTGCACCCAACATAGGGCTCGAACTTACACCCCCAAGATCAAGAGTCACATGCTCTACTGACTGAGCCAGCCAGGCACCCCTCAAAAGTCTTTTCTTAATCCAGGCTGACATGGTAGCCCCATTGCCAGGCTGTCCCCTCCAGCCTCCAGCTATTTTTCTGGAGGTGACTCAGCATGCTTCTCACTGCTGCCCTGCCTTACATCCCTTTAGGATTTCCCTGGGCTTCTGGCCGCCTGGGTAGACGTGCACGAGTGCTACCCCTGCTCAAGACAAGTTTCTCGAGATGAACCTGGAGACAAAAAGGTGACCTTGTACCGCGTTTTTATTCACCACTGAAGAAACGCAAATGTTGCAAAAATGAAAAACATCTGCATTATTCCAATCACCTAATTTATCTGTATTTCCACCCTCATCTGTGAAATAAAGGATTCAGTGAAGCAAAATCAACATAGCTTTGGGAACTTTTACAAACACAGATAAAATAAACATTGTTACTTAAAAATATATTTTGACATATTTTGTATTCTCTCTTTATGGATTCTAGCTGGGGTGGGAGGGGAGAGATTGACAATTGTTATAAATCAGGCTTTCCCCGAATGCAATCACTGTTATTTCAAAATAGGGACTTTTTAGGCTAATAGGATTTTAGAGCCTGAAACAGTTCATATTAGTTACCTATTGCTGCGTAACAGATGATCTCAAATCAACAAATATTTATTATCTCACAATTTCTGAGGTTCAGGAGTCCAGGCTTGTAAGCAGGCTTGTTCTGGCTTGGGTTCTTTCAAGTGGTTGCCGTCAAGCTGTGGGCCAGGCTGCCGTCATCTTAAAGATTGACTGGGGCTGGCGAATCCATTTCTGAGCTCACTCCCATGCTGTTGGCAGCCCTTCATTCCTTGAAGGCTGTTGGCTCGAGGTTTCAGTTCCTCACAGCAGGCCTCTCCAAAGGCTGCTCATGACATGGCATTTGACCTTGCCCAGAGTAGGTAATGCAAAGGAAAGAGTGACAAAGAATAACCCAAACTTAAGGGTCATTTTTTTTTTATTAAAAACATAGTACGTTTATTTAAACTGTTACTTTTCATAATTCATTGAATCTTATCACAGGTCAATATCTTCATTCTCTTACTGAATACATTCATTAGTGTTACATAAAACTTCACATAAAATTAAGTAAGAATTAAAAGTACAGTAAGAACATAGTCATGATCTGTGTGAGAGGATTCACCATTATGCCACCCTAGACCCTGATGGGATTACTTTTTCGGTTTCATGGGCCTCTCAACCTTAAACTCCCTTTTGTTTTAAAGAAAATGAAGCAGCTCCTCTGAGCTCTATCCCACCGAGTGTCCAGCCACTGCAGTATCGGTTCATGTTGACCCAGTGGTACCTGTCCACCCGGGGGATAGCGGCAGGCCTCGGACCCTTGGGATTTTTATGCAGTGCATGATAAGTGTTCCCTAGGAGGCCCACGCGGTCATCTGCCATATTCTTTTTGCGGGAGACATGGAACCAAGATTGAAAGGGCTGTTTCAAGTTTTCAACTTTAGGAATGATCTGAGGTTCTTTGTTACAACTCTCTTCGTCAGAGGAAATGCCGGAGGAGTGGTCCAAAGTGGCTCTATTAACAATGCGGCTGATCCGTTGGGAAAGCTCCCATTCCTCCCATCTGCCTCCCACTCTCCCCGGCAGAGTCAGGGGGTGAATAACAGAAAGGAGGATCGTTGGGAGCCACCATGGCGGCTGGATACCACAGAACCTTAGAGATAACATAGTCCAGCTCCCTCAATTACAGCCAAGGAAGCTGTGGCCCAGAGACGCCAAGTGAGTTGGCCAAGACCATACCATTGGTCAATACCCAAACCAGGACTTGAACCTGGAGTTTCCATATTTTAGGACACTTCAATTTAGCAACTACTTATTTTACTTATTTGGTGATTATCAAAAGCAAGGACTGGACAAGGCAGCGTGGAGAATCCAGGGGGAAGAATATACTCAGGATGCCTGCCCACGAGGTCATAGGAGTGGGGAGGAGCAGAATACACTAAATGGGATTACCTGGGAGATTGGAGAACATTTCCCCCAAGTTACAAATGAAGATCCTCGAGTTCAAAGGAAGACCTGTAGTCACAGGCACCATCAGGAAAGGCTTTGTGGATATGGTGACATTTGAGTCAGGCCTGAAAGTAAGGGTGGATTTAGGCCAATGGGGACAAATGGCAGGGGGGGCTGGGCTGAGAGTCCATGCTTTGACCCTGATGTCTCCAAACCTAAATGCATGAGGTTCAAACACAGCAGTATTAGTCACAGGCCCAAGCTCTGAATCACTTTCTTGGTTACTGATGACTAAAATTTGGGGCTGTCCCCTCTCTTCTCTGGGAGTGCCACTTGCCTTAGCTGCCACTGCTATTTTTACAGTGGAGCCCATACTCTGTGATCAAGAAATTAAAGCAGTTACCTGACCATACCTATGTCATCAGACAGACCCCCAAATCCAGTGGAGAAAATTTTAAATACAGTTGCTGAGTCAGTGTCTGTTCATTTCAGAGAATCCTCTTTCCCACTGATTTACCTGCCTGTGAGTTGGTCTTTGAGATTTACCTCTGAGCAGGTGGGAAGAGGTTAGAAAGTATGGCCTGGGGTTGGGGTCTGCATTTCCCTGAAAGAACCTAGGAACCTTCAGAAAGGTGGGGGCAGAGGGATGACTAGTGGAGGTCCATTACAGAATGTTTTATACCTGACCCATTAGCCATCACATTTAGAAACACCAGAGGTGTTAACAACTGCCAGGTCAATGTTATGGATTAAAATTATAGATGGCATCCTTTAAGACGAGGAGTTTTGAAGTTATTGTTAACGTCCCATCAGTGAGTCCTAATATTAAATTTGTAGATCCAAACCAGCATCTAAGAAAGATGAAAGTACTGGAGGGATAAGTAAGGTTTTGTAGAACTTTTGTCTCACTTACTTGCAGTGTAACTGTGTTCAATGTAAACTGTATTTCCTTTCCATTGCGGTCATCAACAAAGCAGTTTGAAGGCCACTAATGGAGAACTATTTTACTCACCATGAGAGGGGAGAGAGGCAGCCAGCTCCAGCAGATCGTGTTGGATTCTCTGCTAAAATCCAACAGAGTCCACTATTGGAAACACACCATAATGAAAAGGGACATGATTTTAGGCAGATGTGGATGCAAACATGGAAAACTTTACCAATTATGTGTTTATCTAAAAATATTTTAGAAACATATAACTGACATTTCAAATGGGTGATATTGCTCCATATAAATGCCTTTTTTAAAAAAAAATCAACTTTATTTAGGTGTACTTAATATACAATAAGACCCATTCATGAGTCTCATCAATTTAAATTCAAGGAATTTTCACAAGTGTATGCAGTGGTGTTACCACCACCAAAGTCAAGGTATGGAATAGTTCTGCTACCCCTGAGAAGTTCTCTTATTGTCTTGTTTTCAGTCAAAACCCTTCTAGCACCTCCACTTCTGGGGTGCAGCAAGGAAACCAAAATATCTAGAGTAGAAGCACAAGGGAGAGCAGATCAATATGTATTAGGGAATCTATGTCTTGTAGGGCCTTGGAGGTCATAGGCGGTCAAGCCAAAGATTTTGGCTTTAGTCTAAGTGCAATGGGGAGGTATGGGAGGGTTTTGAGCAGAGGAGTAATCTGACTTAGGTTTTAAAGAGAATACAGAAAAACTACATGTACACTAGGGTTGAACAAATAAGTTAATATACTGTGGATAATGAGAGCTAGGCTTCTCACTGTCAGAGAAGGAAATTACAAATAAACAAAGGGGGAAAGAAGGCTATAATGAACCTTGTGGGTTGGGCATCAGTATGGACTCATGTTTGTGGATAGCGAGCTAGCCAGATGATAGAAAAATATAGATATATGTGTACACATGGGTTGTGTGTGTGTGTGTATTTTGCCATTTTAACAATATTAAGTCTTCCAATCCATCCATAAACATGGGATGTCTTTCCACTTACTTAGGTCTTCTTTAACTTATTTCGATAACGTTTTGTAATTTCCAGGGTTCAAATTTTGCACTTCTTTTGTTAACTTTATCCCTATGTGGGTTTTTTTGGGGGGAGGGGTTGGGGTGTGTGTGTGTGTGTGTGTGTGTGTGTGTGTGTGTGTGTGTTTTGTTTTTGGTGCCATCGCAAATGGAATTGTTTTCTTAACTTCATTTTTGGATTGTTCCCTGTTGTGGGTAAGAGTATTAATAGCTCCTGACATGCTGTCATGGTGCAATGGCTAAGACCTTGATGAATCGAAACAGGTTACAGGCAAAAGGGGAGGCACTAGCTGGTGTTATATTGTGGGCTTCTGCAAGGGTTGGAGGAAATGTTAACTAGAAGGACTGTGGGATCCAGTGATTTGCTAAGTGCCACTAAGTCAGTGAGAGAGGAAAAATCCATCCCAGACCTATTGCTCAGGGATTTAAAGCCAAATGTGAGAGTCAGAGCACCTATTCACTTGTTCTGCAGGCTGGAGGCAGACTGAAGAGAAGACAAAACACAAGAGGTACACATAGAGTAGGCAATACTTCTGAGAAGCTTGGGTTCTCATTCCGGGCAAGTCTCCTATGTGGAAGTCAGGGCCCTGATGGGGAAGGAGTGGGACTCAGAGATTTGGGCCGGGGGTACCTGGGCACTGCAGGTAAGCACCTTGGGCCTCCCGATTCCCCTGCACCCATGAAGTGACCCACTCCCACTGCTGGAATATAAAGCCTCCTCCTGTCTCCTATGAAAAGGTGATACAGAGGCCACACATGAGGCAGCTGCCTTCCAGGACAATGCTTGCCCTTTGGGGTGACCACCACCTCCCTCCTGGCCCCCAGACCTATATCTAGGGAGAAACATCAGTATACCTGATAGGGGAGGTGCTGGGCCTTCGTAGGAAGGGAAGGATCTCCACCCCAGAGCTGCTATAGTCCCCGGCTGCCAGGAGGGATGAGCTGGGGGCTGGGTCAGTACCAGCTAGAAAGCTGGGTCAGGGGGAATCTATTGAGGTGGGGGAAACCTCTTGTCACAGGGGCCCTGGGTGACTGTGCCAGCATGCTGCTGGGCTGATCCACATTAAATGAAATAGAGATGGCAGGAGGATGGAGGCAAACTGGAGAAAGGAAACAAAAGATAGCAGAAGTGGGCATAAGAGCAGAAACGCACCCACGTTCCATGGAGGCTGCATGGACACTCCATCTACCAAAGTGGAAAGGCACACACGGGTGACGGGCAACGCATCGTTGAGAAGCTCCTTGGTGGCCGTCTCCTGCAGACAAACGGTAGGAGAGGATATAGAGCTGGCTTCTCCGGTGGGGACGATAATGCAGCGGCAGTGTTCAAACTTCAACATGCATTAAAATCAACTGGAGGGCTTGTCAAAATACAGAGAATTTGTCAGTAGGTCTGGGTTTGGGGCCAGAGAATGTACATTTCTAAAATGTTCCTAGGTGATGCTGCTGGTGCTAATCCAGGAACCACTGACACACTGTGGACACAAGCCTAGTGGAGGGCCGGTGGTAGCCTTTTAAGTACCAGAAGCAAGATGAGTACAATTACCGCAATGAGCTACAACTTTGGAATGGCAATCTGGGGTAGGGGAGATGACCTAAGGGATCTACAGAGATGATTCATAGAACATGGTGTTCCTAGGGGAAAGAGAAATGGGACTGCTGACAAAAACATCACTAATAAATACATAATCAAAACCACCCCTACGCTAAGTCATCACCCAATTTTCTAATGGTAAGTCGTGGCCCGATATCCAGTCCTGAGTCAGTTCTCAGACGGAGAACACATCCGGCGAAGGCAGGACCTGGCAAACTCCATGGCAAATAAATACAGTTGTGTTCCCCAGGGTCATCCTGGAGAAAGGGGAATACCACTTCTTTCCAAAGTGGTTGCGTACCCACAGCCAGCTCCAAATTACCACGGATATTCAGGGACCCCCAAGCACCCTTATGGCTCTCTTGTTAGAGTAGGGACCTCTGGGAGGAACCTAAGACACAACAGGCTCAAGAGAACAATCTGAGATGCAGTTATACATTTGAGGGTCACTGGCACGTGGTTGGAGTTTAAAGTCACAAAATAGGATTGGAGCATCAAGATGGAGACCAAGTCTTGCTGAGTGACGGGTGGCTGCCACCAAGGAGAGAAAGCACACACCCACAGGGGACACTGGGGAAAGACAGCATTCTTCTCCAAGCCTCTGCACTCCCCGCACTGTGAGTCCATGAGCAAAGGGGCTGTGCTTCCCTCTGCTCTCTGTCCCCAGGGCCCAGCCCAGTCTCCAGCACAGAAAAGGGACTTCATAAACTAGCTTTTGCATGATCTGATCATGGCCACCACTAACGAACTCCATGGAAAATGTGTCGGTAAGGGCAATAATAGCAAACATGCTGTTCCTCTTTGATAGCAGATTCTTCTTTTTTTAGTTCTTAGGATGAAATGGGAGTCTTGTTTCTCTTAGGAAGATCAACCAGGGGAGGTCTCTTTGCCACTTGGAGCCCTTCCCAAGTTCATTTGTAATGTATATGACATGATGTCCCAAATTAAGAGAGGGAGGTTATGCAGGTTAAGTTACTGTGCATTTTTTTCATATGACAAATGCTATTTTTGTACCTTTTAAAAAGGCAGCCTATACGTATCCCCAATAAACACTTGCTGTGCTCTTATGAAACAGTGATAAACAGATGATCCGCCCTCTTGAAATAGCCAGAGAGCCGTGACAGAGTGGGGAACACTCTGGGCTCCAAGCAAGAGTGGCTGGATGCAAATCGTTTTTTGAATGAAGTGGGACATAAAGATAGCCGAGTCCTGAAAGCCTTTATAGTCTCTTACTTAGTCTCTGTAGCGAACCTGTGAGGGAAGAGTTATCCTCACCTTACAAATGAAGAAATGGAGTCTGGGAAGTTCAAAGACTAGTCCACGCCTGCTCTCCTGGCCCCTAGCCCCAGTCAGCTGTGGACTCTGTTGTGCTGTCTGTCCCCTGCATTGGCCCCCTGGGTCCTGGGCATCTCTTCCTGGCCTTCCTGAGACATACCCCTGGCTATGAACTTCTGTGTCATTCCTGGGCTTCAGGACTTGGCCCAGGAGGATGACCGATATTTTCTGGGTGCTGTGCACCAGGCACCGTGCGACAAGCATCACCCAGTATATACAACAGGCAGTCTAGTGGAATGGGTAGGGGCAGGGAGGGTTCGAATCCTGCTACTTTTTACTTGCAGGGCTTTGAGCAAAGTGGAAGGCTCTGTGGCTTAATTTCCTCATCGTTAAAATAGAGTCGCTAGTACCTACTTCATAGGTTGCTGTTAATCCACGTAAAGCCCTCAGGACTGGGCCTGGCACATGGTAAGGGCAAATGCAAGGACTAGCTCATCCAACCCAAAGGCTCTCCATGTGTTATTCTGTCTTCATTGTGACATGGTGGTGGTGCCCAAAGTCATGCTGGTAGTAAGAGCCAGGACATGAAGCAGCTCAGTCTACTCTACACCCCTGTGCCCAGCCCAACCCCACTGCATTTCCCCCACCCCACATGCTTCATTTGCCACCTAGCCAACCCTGCAGGGTGGCAAGTGTGCCTCCTAGACCAGACGTGGGTGTACAGGGAACAACAACAACAGATCTGTTTTTTTGTTTTGTTTTGTTTTGTTTTTTCAATCTGATTTCTATTTAGGGCCCAGATTCCCACCAGGGTGATGAAAACTCAACCTCTATCAGTTCAAAGTTCTATCCTCCTTCCTTGGGGCTGCACTAGAATTATTGAGGACTTATCCAGTGCCAAGGCACTGAGGTTGGGGGCTACCTGGTTCTTGTGTCACCAGTCCGTTCTGGCATCCACCAACTTTCCACTCCATCCCATAGAGCCCTTGGTCTTCATCCACCCAGGCAGAGGCTGGGACAGTGGACTGCCATGGAGGAGGCTGGGACAGTGGGCTGCCATGGACAGTTGAGTGGGTTGTGCACTGCATTAAACATACCTGGCCGATGGGGTGAGCAGAAGTGAATTCCAGCCTGTGCTGTGCTTGCTAAGCTGTGGATGTAAGTGTAGGACCACTTCTACCCTGAGGAAGGGATACGTTTTCTTTGCACCAAAGGACTCTTCACTGTCCGGGCCATGTACCTCTGAGTCTTTCATCCACCTTTTTCTAATTTGTACAAAAGGCATCTTCAAGCTGGTTGTGGCCCTGCTGAAGTCACCCCTTCTCTGTCTGAATGGCTCCCTCAGGTCCCCTGCCACTTCTGGGTGGTGCTCTGGCTCCTGGCCTCACACATGCTGGGTGTGGGCACCTCCAGAAACCTTTCCTGGCCGTGACTGCAGCCCTTCCCCTCAGGCCTGCCACCCCCCCCCCCCAAAGGTACACCTGGGGAGTTGGGCACAAGGTCCCGGCTCTTGGAGCTCACAATACAGCTGGAATTTTGCTGTCTCCCTGGGGCTCTGCCCAGAAAGGAGTACAAGGCTCCTCCCTCTAGAAGCTCTCTAGGAACTACTGTGCTTTCCTCTCTCCTCCCTATCCCACCTTAGGGAAACTTTTCTTGTTTCCTGGGAACCCCAACTTCCCTCAGCCTCCTGCTCTGCCATTCCTTAGGATTTCCTCCCCGTTTTGGTCTAGTCAGGCGTCCTCTTCAAGCTCTTAAAACTCGCCAGGAAGACATTTCTGTTTGGCTTTCTGTCTCCCCTCGGGCAATGGATTGAGGGTGGGATGAACTACTTTAGGGACATCCATTAATCCTCCTCCCCGCATTGTTCCACCTTGCTTGGGAGGCCCATGGGCCCCGGGGCACTGTTCCGGTCCTCCAAGGAGAGAAAAGGCCTGCTCTTCCCACTTCCCAAGCCCTACGCAAGCCCCACCCCATTTCTAGGGCTCTCCGTGAAATTCTTCTTGGGTGTCCTCTCTGCCTCCCGTCCACAGACTGGAGGAGGGAACCTTTGACAGAAGCGTCCCTGGAGCCCTTTCTAGGCTCGCCAGCCTCACGCAGCGCCCCCTGCCGGGAGGTTGAGAAAATTGCCGCTCTCCTTCAAGGCGTGCGGTAAACTATAATTTTATTTTAACAACGGCCGTGTTTAACAACTGGCTCACAAAATTCCTGAAAGCTTAACATTTGGCTCTCACAAGCCGGTAGGAGCTGGCCCCAGCACACCACTGCTAGGTCCCGGTGACTTCCGGTTCCACAATGAGAGGCACGCAGGAGATGGGAGGGCAAGAAGAGAGGTTTAGGCTTTTCTTCACCTGCTCCCTCCTGGGGTGCATTCTGCAGCTCATTCTCCTCTAGGGCCCTCCCTTCCAGAGCTCCAGGCTCCTCCAGGCTCAGCCAACACTTTTCCCTCCGGCCCCCTAGAGTGCTAATGGCTTTTTGACTTCTAGCTCTTGCTAATTCCTGATGCATTGCATCCCATCTACGCCTTTGTAAATAGCCTTCTCATTACATCCCATTAATCATTCCCTTTCCTTTGAGTGTGCCTCTGTTTCCTGGCCAGACCCTGCCCGCTCAGTTTGCTCCTGTGGTCACAACTTCTAATACTTCTGTTCCCCAATTTAGGGACTGTGTGTCCTCAGGCAAGTTGCTCAACTTCTCTGAGCTACAGTTTTGTGAGAATTAAGTGTGATGCAGCAGGACATTATTTTGAGGAATTAACCAGGGATACTCTTCCTATTCTCTTGCTATTTCCTGGTGCCCTATACCTCTTTTCCCAAACTAGGCCACTGCATCCTATAGCAGTCATTTCTCAAGGACAGGATTTAGAGCAGAAGTAGGGGGAAAGTTTTGACTTTCAAATTCTAAGATCCTGATGGGCATTGGGGCAAGGAAAACCTAATGAGTCAGAGCAAAGCATCGTGCTGGAAGACCCACCAGTCCCTGAGAAGGCCCTCCTATGCTGCCAAGCCAGGAGAGGTGGACCCACAGAACCGCTGCTAGCCTGGCAGGTTGAAGAATTAAAAATAAATGGCTGCTGAGTCCAGGCAACTGTGCGAGCTTGAGCTTCCTCATAGTCCCCTGGTGTCCCAGTGTGGTCCCGAAAAGATGCTCATTACCGGTGGCACCCCCAGACAGGTCTGGGTGATGACAGTGTAGCAGCTGTGTGGTCTGATTAGCAAGGGCCGGGTGTGATGTGCGCCCGAGTGAAAGGGAGAAGGACAAACAGTAACGGGGTCCAGAGTCCCGGCCCCACTCCCGGCCCCTTTCCCTCCTCCCCCAACTTAGCCCTGGCAGAAACGGGGAAGAACTCTCAATGGAAGGATACTCACTTCTACCACCTGCAGAATGGGGTCTGTGATATGAGTCCTCTAGAAAAACGGAGGGCCACTGCTGCTCCATTTGTGGTTGGAGACTCATGCCTGTTGCAAGGCAAGCCCTGAAAGGTGTCTCAAGGGAACTTCTTTGGACCAACTTGCTGACTAACCCACCTTTCCATGCCAACTGCAAAAAATCTGCCATCGGTGAGGGACTCTCCAGGCCTCCCCTAAGCATTTCTGTCCCCACCAGTCCAGGGGTCCTCCAACCAAGGGCCAGGTGTGTGTGTTCTCATGCCCCTCAAAGCCACCAGTACCGGTTAATTGTCATTTGTAACTTGAATAGCTGTCATGAAAACTAATGAAACGCAAGCGTGCAAAAGGGCTGTGGTTTCCGTGACAGTTGAGGCACGACGTTGGAAAAAAGACACCTGTCACATGAGGTGTAGCGGTGATAACTGTAAAAGTTCGGGGACATATGAGGTGTCTCGGGAAATTCTGCGCTGGGAGCACTTCACGATCTCTTTTAGTTCTCACTCTGAAAGAAAGAAACTGATATTGGAAAATGCAGACTATATCCTTTAGGGGTAGTTTATATAAGGCAGACGTGGAACCCGAGTCAACCCATGTCAAAAGAAAAGTCTTGGCTGTACATTGAAACACTGGCAAATGAATATGTATTTACGTATTAAGTTAAAATATACTATTTAACGTGCATCTGTGTATGTGTATGTATGCTAGAGTTATATGTGTATATTATATGTGTATATATAATTTTTTAAAAATAGAACGGCCTCGGATCTTCAGGACCGCGGATGAGAAGTCTCCGGTAAGTGACCAGCTCTATCTCACTTACTGGAGGCTTCTGTTTCTTTCCAGCAGCGCCAGGACACCCGGGTGCTCCCGCTGCGCGTGTCGGGGCAGCAACTGGGACCTGTCCCCGGCATCCCTCCTCCGATCGCTGCCCAACGAGCGAGCCACCCGCCGGGCTGTTATAGCCTTACTGCCGGGGACCGGGACTCCAGGCCGCCCGGGTCCCGGGGCCGGGAGCCCGCGCGGCGCCGCTGTCATTCCAGCAGGGGGCGCCGTCCGGCCGCAGTGGCCGCGCCGGGCAGCGCTCTGATTGGTTGGAGGCCGCGGCCCGCGCCCACTCCCGCCCTCCCCGTCCGCTAAGTGCCGCGGCGCGCCGGCTCCCGCCCCAGTCTGCGGGGCCTCCCGGGCAGCTGCGGGGCCGAAGCGGCTAAGAAGAGGGGATAAGACCAGGGCAGGAGAGACCCGGCCGGCCGGCAGAGCCCCGTACGCCCAGCAAGATGCTGTCCTGGCGGCTGCACACGGGCCCCGAGAAGGCCGAGCTGCAAGAGCTCAACGCCCGGCTCTACGACTACGTGTGCCGGGTGCGGGAGCTGGAGCGCGAAAACCTGCTCCTGGAGGAGGAGCTGCGCGGCCGGCGCGGGCAGGAGGGCCTGTGGGCCGAGGGGCAGGCGCGCTTCGCCGAGGAGGCGCGCGGCTTGCGGCAGCAGCTGGACGAGTTGAGCTGGGCCACGGCGCTGGCCGAGGGCGAGGGCGAGCGCGATGCGCTGCGGCGCGAGCTGTGGGAGCTGCAGCGCCTGGGCAAGGAGGAGCGCGCCGCCCGCGGCCGCCTGGACGCCGAGCTGGGCGCGCAGCGGCGCGAGCTGCAGGAGGAGCTGGGCGCGCGCGCCGCCCTCGAGGCGTTGCTGGGCCGGCTGCAGGCCGAGCGCCGCGGCCTGGAAGCGGCCCACGAGCGAGACGTGCGGGAGCTGCGCGCGCGCGCCGCCCGCCTGACCATGAGCTACCGCGCCCGCGCCCCCGGCCCCGCCGCGCCCCCGCCGCGCCTGCGGGAGGTGCACGACAGCTACGCGCTGCTGGTGGCCGAGTCGTGGCGGGAGACGGTGCAGCTGTACGAGGACGAGGTGCGCGAGCTGGAGGAGGCGCTGCGGCGCGGCCAGGAGAGCCGGCGCGAGGCCGAGGAGGAGACGCGGCTCTGCGCGCAGGAGGCGGAGGCGCTGCGGCGCGAGGCGCTCGAGTTGGAGCAGCTGCGCGCGCTGCTGGAGGAAGAGCTGCGGCGGGTGCAGGAGGACTACGGGCTGCAGGCGGAGGAACGGCAGGTCGGTGCGCGGGGACGGCCCCACCCCGGGCCGCGACCTGCGGTGAGGGCGGGGGAGCGGCGGGGCTCCCTGGAGCCGTTGCGTGCGCCCGGGGCGTGGCGCCGCCGACGGGTGGGGCCGGGCCAGAGGGGGGCCCGAAGGGCCCACCCCCCCTCCGCGGCGGCTGGGCGCGGAAGGGCCCCCGCCCAGCTCTGCGTCGGGGCCTCGGGGTCCCGGCGTCTCACCAGCCGTGGAAGAGGAGCGCGGTTTGCGGGTTAGGGTGGCAGGTCCCGGCGGAGAGTCCCGTCCCTGTCATCTTGTTAGGTTGTCCGTTTCTTTAGATCTTGGCCAGGAGCGGGTGCATGCTGACAAAAGACCCAGGACCCAGCCAGCTCTAGGCGCTCTTTCAATTTCCTGTGCTTCGTGGACCGAATACGCATAAAAGTCCAGCAAGAAGCCCCCTCTGACTTCCAGAAGCGACGGCTCGTTCCTTCTTGGCTAGGTCTCGGTGTTGGGAGGTGTCTCGGCAATGTCAAGTCCTGATCGAGACAGCCCCTTGGCTCTAGGGCCGCCCTGGGAAAAACTTAAATAGTTTCCTAAAACGGTTTTTATTTTGCCAGAGTGATTTCCCAGGAGGAGGCAGCCGGTTTGGCTCTCTGGGCCACTGCCTTGTGTCTTCTTGGGAGGGGCAGTCACCTTCATGCAGAAACGAGCTCCACGGGAGATATTTTTCTCACCGTCTCACAAGCAGACATCGGGTCTCTGGGTAGTGGAAACGTTGTGGAAAGGGGCTGGGTCCCTGTGGCAGGATGTAATATAAACGGGTACTATAAAAGTGCGCGGTAATAGAAACAGTTACTATTTCAGAGAAGCGAAGCTCAAACCTCTGACACTGACAGGGTGACACCTGTGGCCGATTATTGTCCCCGTTCAGTACTAGGCTTGGCCCTGGGCCTGCCTCCTGGAGGCCAGAGTTGAAAAATACCCCCAAATCGTACTCTCCGTGGTTCTCAGGGCGACAGTTTAAAATAACAGCCTCACAGGTTCAGAAATATTTTAAGGGGATAATTTGTAGCTTGGAGTTAAAGATTTGTGGTGGAAGAATTGTGTGCTTTTTTTTTTTTTAAACGCAAGGAGTAAAGGGAACACAGTGGCTTTGGCCTTGAGGACTGTGGTGATGTGACAGGTGTCCACAAATAATCAGCAAATATCTATTGACTACTCCTAGGTCCTGAGCACTGCCTTGGGGTTTCAGTATTCAAAGAGCTGGAGTCTAGATGGGAAATCCTATAAAGCACTACCATACGAAATTGTTTGGAATGTGGGTTTTGTTGGGCCTCTGCGTCATAATTTTCAAAATCACCCCCCCACCCCCACCCCAGCCCGGGGTTGTAGGTGGAGCAAGGACAGGGACTGGCTGAAGTGTGTGCTGATTTCCAGCACTTACTCTAGACTCCCGAGTGCTTCCCTCGCCCATGATGAGGGCCAGAGAGGCTAGTTCCACAGGGCCCCATGCTCTGTTGAGCAGAAGTGAAATAGCAGCTTAGTGTAGAAGAGACTTCAGTGGGGCTTTTAACCCAAAACAAGTGCCTGGAACCGCTGCTGCCGCCCCGAGGGCCCGAGCTGTTTCAGAAGGTTCGGAATCTGCTGCTTTGAGGTGTGTTGGGTGGGCCAAATCCTCACCATTCCCTTGTAGTCGGAACTCGCTTGGCTCATTTCGGACCCTGAAGCTCTGGTCACAGGGTTCTTTTTCAGGACCCATTCCCCCCTAACTAAATCTTAGTGCAACCTCAGATATGAACAGATAGAAAACAGCATGCTGCTCAGAGACAAAGCCCAAGTCCTGTACAGGCCACTCCCCCCCCCCAGTCACCCCGCCCCAGCCACACCTGCCTCCGGGACACTATGCGCTGTTTCCATCTCAAGACCTTTGAAGGCAAGGGATTTTCTGTGTTTTGTTTTGTCCATTGCTTTATCCCCAGCACTCAAAAACCAGGCTCGGCACTCTACGTGCTCAGTAGTGGTCGGATGAATGAATGAACCGAATGTGTGTACCCTGTGAGCTGTTTTTATTACCCCTGTTCCGCAAATGGGGAAACGGAGACACAAATGGGGCAGAGCCAGAATTCAGGCCCAGGCGGGGCGGCCAACTGATCCCCCCTCTAGACACTATAGAAACAGCAGAGGTGCGGGCTTGGGGTGTGCAGTCGCCATCACTGTCCGGCCCTCTGACACAGAGCTGGGAGGCTGCACCTGATGGGGACTAGCGGCGTAGTCCGCCTGGTGATAGCTCTCTCATTGGAATTTGCTTCTTTGCCGTAAAAGTAGGGAGCAAGGAATGTTGACGGGACTTGGAATTTTTTTCACTTCCAATTTGTGTAGGTTTCATCACACTGAATGTTCCCTTATCCGTAGCTCGAATCTTTCCCCAGTTAGTTTTAAAGCCACCCAATTTCAGATTGCATTCCCAAAGATTCAACACCAAACCACGAGCATTTTTTTTTAAAGGGTAAAAATACCAGGAGTTTTGTTAAAGAGTAAGTATCCGTGATTTAACCCCGAGTCCTTGATTTCTTCAAGTTCTACAGAAGCTCGTTCTGGGGAGACTGAAAATATCATAAAACCGGGTTTAACTAATATACTTTAGTAAATGTTTCATTACTAAGAGTTAGCCTTTATCAAGTGCTTCTCACGTGCCAGGTACCCCAGGAACCAGGCCCTTCACACGTATTCACTCTTAGTCCTCAGCGCGATCTTATGAGGTGGATCCTATATTAGCCCCATTTCACAGATGATGAAACTGAGGCACATAGGTCACCTAGTGGGTAAGTAGCTAAGCCAGGGTTCTCCTCAGGTGCCAGTGTCTGAGCAACTAAAAAGGGACCCAACATTTCCTCTCTTCTCTGTTTCATCAAAGAGAAACCTTTAACCAGGATTCTCTCTGCCTTCAGAGAATAATGGTAATTGTGCTTCCTAAGGGCCAGCCCAGAGGGCCCCCATCCATCGGAAGCCCCTAAAATACTTTTTGACCCTCCCAGCTGGGTGTTGTCAGAATAGTTTTCGGGTCAGATGTGTTTCATTTACTTTTTGGGTACCCTGTGGTTTAGTGGGAACTCTCCCCTCCCCCACTCAGTGCCCACTGCCTTCCTGGTTCGGGGCCTCCTCGGCAGCCCAAGATCACCAGATGACGGCCGGGACTGTCTTTCTGGGAAAAGTGGTTCTTCCCCTAAGGCCTATGTGTTAGGCCCCACCCTCCAGACCTGCCAGAGAGGTTTGCTGAACTGACATCCGAGATCACTTGAAGCCAGAGTAATAGACCCTGTCTCCCAGTTTGCCGGAAGAAGTTTGGACAAAAACTCAAGACACTTTTGGTTGACTCTAGCCTTACCCCTATAAACACTGAGATTTTTGCTTATGAAACTGAGCTCTTAGCCTTTTGAGGCTGACTATAAAAGGCGTCCAAGTCCCCAAAATGTGACTGAATGAGAACTTTCTTTTGACTGGAAGGGGGATGGGTTAGCTGCCCCGCCTGGGCCTGAATTCTGGCTCTGCCCCTGTTTGTGTCTCCGTTTCCCCATTTGCGGAACAGGGATAATAAAAACAGCTCACAGAGTACATACATTCGGTTCATTCATTCATCCGACCACTATTGAGCATGTCATGTGCCGAGACTGGTTCTTGAGTGCTGGGGATAAAGCCGTGGACAAAACAAAACACAGAAAATCCCTTGCCTTCGAAGGTCTTGAGATGGAAACAGTGCATGGTGCCCCGGAGGCAGGTGTGGCTGGGGCGGGGTGACTGAGGGGGAGAGTGGCCTCTACAGGACTTGGGCTTTGGCTCTGAGCAGCATGGGGAGCCGCTTGGTGACTCAGAGCAGAGGTGAGTGGTGACCCGACTGTATCTAAACGCAGTTTCTCTGGGAGCTGTGTGGGACAAGAGTGGGAGCAGGAGAACTTTTTAGGGGACCTGTGTACTAATCAAGGCAGGACATGCTGGACGCTTGGGCCAGGGGCAGCAGTGAGGGGCTGAGAGGGAGCTCTCCTCTGAGGTTGAAGCCCACCAGGGTCTGCGGATGGATGCAGTGGAAGAGAGGGGGAGAAATCCCAAGTCGACTCCAGTGCTTGTGGCCTCAACCACTGAAAAAAGGGAGTGCTCTTTGCTGAAGGGAGTTGGGAGCAGGAGATTTGGCCGATTTGGGTGGGAGATCAGAGTTCACTCTGAGATGCCTCTTAGATGCCCACCTGGTATTATAAGACATAATTCTGAGTCTGGAGTTGAGAGTATTATCTGGACTAGAGTTAGAAAAACTTAGCATTCCACTAATGCTTGTTATTCCAAATACATTGAGGTTTTGTGTCTCAGTGAGGTTATCACAGTATTTAAATTCCCTCAAGCTCTACCAGGCAGGATTCTGAGTGACTGTGACATTTGCAGGCTCTTCCTGTTTTGGCCGTGGGACTTGCTCAGCAGAGAGCAGCTCCCGTTGGGTGACGAGAAGGAGCTTTCTTTGGATCCACACCCCATCACGCTCTCCCTGGTACAGACCTACGTTGCATCATCACTTGTGATACCATCCAGAAGTTCCCGAAATAGCAACTAAAAAAGGTGACCTCTCTCCCCAGCTTTTATAACATTAGGTGGGACTGCTTTTGCTTGGTTAGAATCAGCATGCCGGGTCTCTTGCTCTAGTACCTCTGGCCCGGCCCACGGTTTGGAAACTTCTGGCAAAGTCAAAGCCGAGTTGAAGCTTGCTTCAACCGGCAGGATCGGTTACAGTCTCTGCGGAGACTGTTAAGAGCCAATAAGTTGTACTTACGTTCCCGCTTCCAAAAGTCAAGTAATTTTCCTGTGACAGTTTCAGGAGAGTTGAATCACACGGAAATGTGGTTGGAACTATACTTATTTTAACTGCAACACAATTTGGGTTTTTTTTTTCCCCCTCGTATTTTGTGGGGTGCAGACCTATTCTGTGCCCTCTGGGAAGAGAGAGAATCTTTGTGCCTACCTCTGGTTTGGCATGACGGGGAGATCCTGACCTGCTCAGGAGGTTTGTGGATAGAGAATTGAGTGCACGTGATCCTTTTTTTTCCTAAGTAGTTTAAAAATAATTGAAGTTCTCTTTAAAGAAAAAATTAGTACAGATTTCCAAGTGTTGATATTCAGGTTGCGTTTCTTGCAGTAGAAAGGAGTAATCTCTGGATGTTTATGGCTTATACTCCAACCTTAGACCTGGCATTATACTCCCTCTAAAATGGATTTTAACACCAAGACTTAACTATAGAATATCTGAATGTCATGGTTAAATTTTGGCAACCCTGTCAACTGAAATCAAGACTGAAATGGTCCGCGTTGGCGAACCTCACTGTCTACAATGCCAGTTTTGGAGGATATTAACATAGATCTACTCTGGGATACCACCCAGAGGTTCTTAAATTTACTCCTTTGCTTTAAAAGCTAAATGGTTTCAATTTTTGTTTTGAGCACGCTTTACATACACAAAGAGAACCTTAGCAGCAATCATTAGCTGATATAGAAGTCTTAGGGAGGCAGGATTATTTACATGCTGATTGTGCATCTTTTAAAATGGTGGATCCAGTGTGAGATCTTAGTTTATTCATTGGTTTTGCAGACCTTACGTATTTATTGCGGACCTTTAGCCTGGTGCCTTTGCTGGAGGGATTACAAGAGGAATGGAAATAGACTGTCTTATTTGAATTCCACAAAGATAAATGTCTAAAAATGTAGCCAGTTTAGTTAATTGTATTCAGAAATAAGGCTGTTTTCCATTACAAACCAGAAGTTAGAGAATATGGACTCATTTCAGTGTTTAAATATTTGCTCAGTTAATTATTCCCCAGAGCAACTAAAAAGTGTTGATGCAAAACTGTAACACAGAGTAATGCAAAACTATAAAATGGTACCGATGAAGCCACTGGTTATTAACTGAAAGATACTGTCGATTTAAAATAGCACATTTTTAAGGGGGTAGCAGGCATTCTCTTGATCATTTCAAGTCCAGTTCACTGATTGTGTGCTGTGCGACTTCTAGGAGATGGGCATTTTTCTCGAGAGGGGGGGATGCCCGAGGTGGCAGGCCATGCCTTTCAGTGTCTCCCAGCCCAGGGGGGAGAGAGAGAGAGAGATGGACAGACGGACAGACATAATTAGCCAGGTGTGAGTGGACGTGCCCTAAGGGCTGGGAGCATGACGTGAACACGTGAGGAGGGAGTGCTCATTAAGGACGTCTGCTAAGTACAGTCAAGAAAGAAGATTTATATCCTGGTCCGCATTGACATTTATGCCCGGAAGATATTCCTGTTTCATCTGTGTAGCTTTTCTAGGTGAAACAAAGAGTTCTGTGAGTGTACCTGCTTAGTGTTGGGGGAAATCATGAGTGTAGGGGAAATTCTGCTTCAAATTGGAGGGACTTCGTTTTAGATATTGCAGAAGCCCTTCGTTCTGGTCGGGGCTCACTTTGAATAGCATCCTCGTTGACCAGGGTGAGGTGTTGACTTTCCTAAGCAGCTGATGATGTCTGAACAGCAGAGATGCTTCCATGAACTTCAAAGCATTCCTTCTCCCTAGAGAGTAGGAACAGAACAGCCAGTGCCCTGCCAAAATTGTCCATGTGCAATAATAATAATTAAAAAAAAAAATTTTGGGGAAGAAATACTGTATTTAAAAATCCCCCTTACAATGACTGCATCTTTTTTTTTTTTTTTAAGGATTTTATTTATTTATTTGACATAGACAAAGTGAGAGAGGGAACCCAAGCAGGGGGAGTGGGAGAGGGAGAAGCAGGCCTCCTGCCGAGCAGGGAGCCCGATGCGGGGCTCGATCCCAGGACCCTGGGATCAGGACCTGAGCTGAAGGCAGACGCTTAACGACTGAGCCACCCAGGCGCCCCTAATGACTGCATCTTTAATAAGCCTAGAGATTTTTTTTTTCCATTTTGCATCCTGAACCGTTCGTACCTTCGGTTTGGCCAATCGGAGCTCCAGCCCTCTGATCTAAAAGCCCTTTGTTCTCTTTAGAGAGTGATCGCCTGCCTGGAGGATGAGAAGGCGGCCCTCACCTTGGCCATGGCTGACCGGCTGCGGGACTACCAGGAGCTCGTGCAGGTGAAGACCGGCCTCAGCCTGGAGGTGGCCACGTATCGGTAAGGTTGCCATACAGGGGCTGCCTGGGCGAAATCCCCCGTAGCCTCCGGAGTCCCCGGGGCTGTGTGATAGTCAGCAAACCGCTGGCATGGCCAGGCGAGGAGTCCAGGGCCAGAAGGAGAGGAGGAAGACTGGCGCCGCACTTAGACCGCCAAGCAGATGCCCCCCACGCTCCCCGTGATGGGGAGCTCGCGCTCTTGCCTGGGGCTTGTGTGTCCTGGGCACCGGGCAAGAGGTTTGCACCTGTCAACTCCTTGGATCCTAGGAATCAGGTACTGTATTTATAGGGGGACGAACTTCGTTCAGAGAAGTGAGGGAGCTAGAAACTGGAGGGCCAGGACTCAGACCCAGAAAGTTCTGCGTCCACGTGCCCGTCACACTGTGGCTTCAAATCCCAGGGCCCTGACACCACTCCCCATGGGTTTGGCCTTGAGGCACCGCATTTCTGCCAGATGAGCCTGGTACTCCAGGCAGTTGGCTTTGTTTGTTAAGATGATGACTTGAGGGGCGCCTGGGTGGCTCAGTTGGTTAAGCGACTGCTTTCGGCCCAGGTCATGATCCTGGAGTCCCGGGATCGAGTCCCACATCGGGCTCCCTGCTCGGCAGGGAGTCTGCTTCTCCCTCTGACCCTCTTCCCTCTTGTGCTCTCTATCTCTCATTCTCTCTCTCTCAAATAAATAAATAAAATCTTTAAAAAAAAAAAAAAAAAGATGATGACTTGAATTGGGGGTGAATGATCCGGATGAAAAATCTCAAAGCCCTCAAAGGGGCTGGATGCTGGGCGGGGCAGAGAACACAGTCTGGAGTCCTCGGAGCTGCCTGTGGGCCAGAAAGTGATGCTACTCCTTGGCTCTTCCCCTTCCTGTCCCGGGGGGGGGGCGGGGGGGGCGGAAGTGATCTTTGGTTGGGGGTGGTGCCCCATATTTCCTGCAGATGTCATGCTCAGTGAGGACTGGTACAGGGGGCGCCAGATCTCAGATACTTAGAGCAGAATGACTTTTGAGACACCCACGTTCCTCACTTGTGAGGATAGTAACAGCAACTAACATCCTCGAGCATTTACTACAAGCCCTTTGCGGCTGTTCACTGCCCACGGTACCCTCGTGGGTGGATGGAAACCTCTCGCCCCTCTCACAGGTGAGGGCGGGGGGCCTGGAAGCCAGGGGCCCGGGCTGGTGAGAGATCTGTGCCTTGCCCACCAAACCATGTAAAGTGGGCACGATGCCCCCTTCATTCCCAGAGAGTATCAGAACATGAATCAGTCGTGGGTGTGACCGAGCTCTGGAAACTCTGCCTCTCGGCAGGTGGGTAGAAGACATGGTCATAATGCCATCTTCTGACAGCATCACCTGGAGGGGCTGAGAAGGGGACTAAGGTCCACTCCCTTGGTGAGAGGCAGAGCCCAGGCCTTGTTCAGCACTCCCTGCGGGCTGCCTATGCAGTCTTCTGACCATGACTTTGCTCTCAGAATATCCAAGTGGCCTGGGTTAAAAGACCGTATCTGGCTGGGGCATGCAGGTAGTCCGCCTTGCAGCCCTGGGCTAGCCTCCCTGTGTATTGCCTCAGCCAGCCTCTCATCAGGGCCCTTCTGACCATCAGGGAAGAGGGAGCAGGCTATCGGGCAGTCCCTGGCCCGGGCCCCAGGCAGCCACTAAGGGGCCACCTGGTGGGCCAGTCGGTGACCAGGGAAGACACCAGTGCCTCGAGATAGAGAGAGCATGAGAGGGGGGAGGGTCAGAGGGAGAAGCAGACTCCCTGCTGAGCAGGGAGCCCAGTGCGGGACTCGATCCCGGAACTCCAGGATCGTGACCTGAGCCAAAGGCAGTCGCCCAACCGAGCTACCCAGGCGCCCTCTTACGTGACTCTTCCTGTATTTCGTCTTGCTGCCTGCATTCTGAGAACAGGGAGGAAGTGCCCTGCCTAGGGCAAAGCAGCTCTTGGAAGAGCCTCCAGCTGGACGGAGGGGTGGGCAAGCCACTGGGGGCTCTGCTGGGTCCCCCTCTGAGAGCCGGGCTGTGGCTGGGTCCTGCGGAGGGGAGGGTCCTCAGAGGAGGCACCAGCCAGCTTGTCCTTCTCAAGGTCCATCTCCCACAATCTCCTTGGAAATCTCACGGGGTGGAAAAATCACAAAATGCAATCAAGCTGGGTCAGGTGATCGAAATCACTAGTAAGGAAAACTTCAAAACAAGCTTTATTTGGGGGAAGGAAGCATTAATCAGGACTTTTTTCACTTACTAGTGACCGAAGCCCTTCTCAGACTGGCTCAAGCCAACAAAGGCATTTATTACTCGCTTGATGGAGAAAGTCCCTAGTTTCAGGCACAGTAGGTCCAAGCGCAGTTGACAGGGACAGTCCCTGCTGCTTTCCCTGGTCTCTTCCTCCTTCGCTCTGCCCACGCCATGGCAGGATGGGCCCCAGCCAGCTCCCGGCTTTGTCCTTGTACGCTTGCCTCCCTACTCAGAGGGAGGGGCTCTTTGTCATCCGTCTCAGCCGAACTCCTGGGCCCTGCAGTCTGGCTCCATTGGGCCATGTGCCTGTCCCTGCCCCTGGTCAGGGGGACAAAGTGCTCTGGAGCTCGGAAGGGCCCACTCTCCCAGGAGCCACACGGGTTGACCCTGGGATAGGAGGTGCCCCCAAACTGGCACTGTCCTAGAGCAGTTACGAGGTTGTCCCAGAAGACCCACATCTGTGCCCGTTTTAGGTGACATCAATGTCCCGTGACTTTTCCCTACAGAGGCAGTTGGGTCTTCCTTGTTGTAATAGTTCTGTATGTTGGATTTGGAGACTTTGATCTTGTGCTCTCTCTGGGATTTGAGCCCTTTCCTTCCTTGCTCAGTCCTGCCCCTCGTTCTCTGTCGTGAGAAGTCGGAGCGCCTGGTGGGCGTCTTGCCTGAGCATCCAGGGCCTGACTTTTTTGGGAGGTAGTCCCACCCTAGCTTTTCTCAAGGGCATTGACGGGCAGCCTCTGTGCTCGCGTCGGCAGCCTGATTGTCAGCAGAGACAGTTGACGGCCTCTGTCTGTTCCTGGCATTGCTCTAACCCAATTAGGGATTGACTTGGCTACCTCCTAGGAATTTAGAAGGCCACAGGATTTCCAGGGAAGCGGGTGATTGATTTCACTGTATGTCTTTCTGACGTCCAAGTTCGCACAGGGAAAATGAGGAGCCTGGCTGTGCCCAGCTGCAGATACCAAGCCCAGGGGTTAGAACAGCTCCATGCCTACCCACCTCCCCGCGCTCAGGATTTAGTCTGGGAGGTGCCCACAGACCTAAAAGACATACGGGCAGTGCAATATAACCCATTTCTTTGTACAAGCCGAACACCTAGTGTTTTTATCACTGCCTTGTGTCCTGCAGATAAGCCCTTGGCATCTCTTACGTGCTCTTTTTTTTTTTTTTAAAGATTTTATTTATTTATTTGAGAGAGAGAATGAGATAGAGCATGAGAGGGGGGGAGGGTCAGAGGGAGAAGCAGACTCCCTGCTGAGCAGGGAGCCCAGTGTGGGACTCGATCCCAGAACTCCAGGATCATGACCTGAGCCAAAGGCAGTCGCCCAACCGAGCTACCCAGGCGCCCTCTTACGTGACTCTTCCTGTATTTCGTCTTGCTGCCTGCATTCTGAGAACAGGGAGGAAAATGCATATTTGTGTTAGTGCCCTTCTGCTCGTCTGACCCCTTCACAGGGGCCCACTTGATCTTTATAAATCACGACCCACTGTCTTTGAGGAAGTTGACCTTCCTTCCATACCCTTGCCCCAGGGAGTGCAGCAGGGAACCGTCAGCCTCTTGGGGACCAGGGCCCCATGCAGTGTGACTCCTCACCAGCCCTGTCCCAAGGCTGGCTGACGGTGTGGCTGACTGAGATCAGGTGGATTTGTCTCAGGTTTTCCCTGCAGTGGCCGTTCCCCTGGTGTTGCGGAGTTGATGATTAGCATCTCACGTGTAAGGGAAGGGGCTGTGGCTCCTTCGAGTTGGAAGCACAGCCCAGTATAACTGGAATTTGTCAGCTATGCTGAGGCCAGCTCTCAAGTGTCACACATGCTTCCGAACCCAGATATTTGGCCCTTTCCGATTAGCCTTCACAGTGAAGAAGAGATACTGCTAACAGAATAGTATCATTTATAACTAAAGGTAGACTTAGAGTTGATAAGTAAAGATGCAGTTTAATAAAATAATAAAATTCGAACAAAGCAAACTCCAGCGTCTAAGGCTGGAGGAGCTCCTCAAACCTGGTGGGCCAGTCGGGGACCAGGGAAGACACCAGTGCCTTGTTTGGCGGGTGGGCGTGAGAATGAGCCCTCTCCTCCCGGGGCTGGCTGGCTAATGCTGAGATACCAGGGAGAGCACAGGAGAAGGTGGGCCGGCCCAGGGGCCCGGGCTCGCCCTCATTGGCCTGACCCCAGTGAAGTTACGTGGGGCTGGAGGGGCGCGTCCAGCCCGTACGTAGTCACGAGGCTCTTCCTGGAGTGGGAGTGTTTACACTGGCCGGCGAGCAGGGAGAGGGGAGATGCTCTGACAGGACAGCGTGTGGTTCTCAGCCTCTTCAGTACCTGGGGGTCACCTGATAAAGCATCGGCCCCTGGGCCCATTCCTGGATGTTCCAATCAGCTTGGCACAGGATGGGCCCAGGCATGGTGCTTTTGCAGCTCCAAGGAGGATGGTCAGGTGCGGCCAGGATAGAGAACCACGGGTGCAGGGCCTCACCGCTCCAGGGGCCCACAGACTGACGGCTTTGGCATCGCTGGGCGTCTCAAGCCTGTGGGAAATGCAGAACCTCGGGCCCATTCCAGACCTTCTGGTCAAGGCCGGCCCTGCAACAAGATCCCAGGTGATTCAGGGTGCACGCCACTGTCTACAGAGCATCCCGGGAGCATCCCAAAGGCACCAAGCTGGTCTCACCGTGGCCCAGAGGCGGGTGAATGATGGGCAGGCTGAGTGGTGTGCAGGGTGCTGCAGGGGGAGGGATGATGGATGAGGCCTGCAGCTCCGGCTTCTAGAAGATCACGTGGGAAGGGCTTCCAGGCCAAGGGGCCAGTCTGGGTGAGGACCTGAGGACTGAGCTCGCGTGGTATCTGTGGTAATGCCAGGCAAGCTTGGGTGTGGGGGCCTGGCCTGGAGGCATGGAGGGCTGTGTGTGATGGATGGACAAGACCAACAGACGTGAGGCCATGTTTTGTGAATGGGGCCCGTGCGCTCAGGCTGCTCCAGAGACGTTGGCAGGCAGGGGGGCGCACAAACCTACAGCTAAGTGTGGCTTGGTGTTGAGGGTCATGTGCTGTGGACCAGGCTGCGTGGATCTAAGTCGACCCCCGCACTGTTGGAAACAAGAAATGCCTCATAAGACACACAAGGGCAGGGTTTCTGGGGAGGAGAAGGGAGTTGTGAGAATTTGGGAAGGCTTCAGGAGGGAGGCGAGATTGATCGGGGTCTTGAAGGATGGTGGAGATTTGAACAGACATGCAGGAGATGGGGAGTGGGGGTGGCACGTGGGGAGGGACCAGTCCACTTAGGTAAAAAGCCAAACCAGATGATGAAAGAAAGTCCCATAGGCAGGTCACTGCCAACGAATAGGGTCAGGTAAAGACGGTTCAGAGGAGGGACCGAGAGCTTCCAGCCCAGGTTGGCAGGAGAGATTTTCCAAAGAGGTGAGATTTAAGTTGGCCTTGGCGGGGTGGGCAAGTAGGCGGCAGGAAGCGGACTGGCAGGAAGGACTCGGGAAGGAGCTCCAGGTGGATGAGTCAGATCGGGAAACAAGGAGAAAAAGGAGAGTGCAAGGTGGGTGAGCAGGGGCCTGGGAAAGGGGCAGCTGAGGCAGACTCCCACTGGCAGTGGGGGGTGGGGAGGAGGGGGCTGGCGGCCTGCTCGTAGGAGGACTGGGTGCAGGGAGGCCTCAGGAGGTCCCTGCAGTCCTTGGAGATTCAGGCGGGGAGGAGCTGACCCGGGGTAGCCAAGGCGGCCTCTGCGAAGGCTGACCAAGAGCCGGAGCCCGGCAGGGAGGAGGGCTGGGCGCGGATTGGGAGGCTCCTGCATGGAGCCCCTGGAAAATCTCTCCTGCCAACCTGGGCTGGAAGCTGTCGGTCCCTCCTCTGAACCGTCGTTACCTGACCCTATTCGTTGGCAGTGACCTGCCTATGGGACTTTCTTTCATCATCTGGTTTGGTTTTTTACCTAAGTGGACCTTGCCGTTCATCGTGTGCTCTGCAGACCAGACCACCAGAGGCCAGCCCTCCCTATGAGGCAGCTGCTCATTCACACCTGGTCCCTAATCTGAATATGGTGAAAACTGGGGCGGAGGCGCCATCCCGAACCCGCCCCAAACCCTTCCCACGGCTGACCTGAAGATCTGCCCCCAAAGCTGCAGGTTGGGGACTTGCAGAAGCCTGGCTAGAAAATAAATAGTCTCCTCTCCTCCAGCCCCTGCCCCTGCGCCCCCCCAAAGAAAGAGAACAGACCCCAGTCATCAGGAGTAAGGTGTTAGCAAATGTAATGGGAAAAAAAAAAAATTCAGATCTGAAACCAAAAAAATGCAAAAACCCAGGAATAAACTGAGCCCCAAACCCACAAAACCGTGGGCTCTGAAAACCGTGTGCGCAAGAGGCCCATCCTGGCTTTCTGATCTGGGGGACAGATGATGCATTCTCCCTCAAAATTGAAAAAAGAGGCCTTTTTTTTAAAAAAATATTTTGGGGCTGAAATATATAACAGTTGTTCTAAATGTCACCTGAAGAAATGGAAAGCAGAGCCAGACCAGTTTTCAAAAGAAAAGTACTGAAGGGAGTCTTGGCTGGCCAGATAAGAAAATGTAATGCAAAGATTTGTGGCCTGGGCTCTTTCAGGCAAAGTCCTTCTTTTTAAAGGTTAGGTTGGAAACAACAACGTCAGAACACGGTCTTTGTATGTCTGTACAGCGGGGGCGTGCGAGCTTCCTGTTTCCTCTTATGCTGGCTGGGAGCAGAAACCGCACGTTTCAACGGGAGGAAATAAATATTCCATCTCTGGATCCGGACTGCTCATAAAGCAATAGAGATAACTCCTGCCAATGGCAATTTGACCGTCATGATGGTATTTCTGGTCGCTGCATTATTGTGTTAGGCCCACCTACCCCTTTTCATGCACCTGTTCAAAGGAAAACAGTTCTTTGGAATTTCCCCAGCGCTTGGAGAAATACATTTTGTTTTGCTAAAACAAAATGTATTTTTGTTTTGCTCCTGTTTACTTAACAACCGTGTTTTAACACGGAAACTCAGCTGGTTATTAGGTGAAATACTTGAAATTAATAAAATCTTGTAGTTTCAAGGGGAGGAGGCTGAGGGGGGTAACCATACATTTGCTTCCCAGCCTTCCCCACATCCCTGCAGAAACGGGTTGCTCTCTGTCCGCCAGGATTTTAGGTTATCCGCCTCTCTTCCCCTCTTGGGACTGTTTCAGTCAACTGAAAATCAGCTTTCTTCTCGGGTCAGTAGATGATGATGATCATGATGATTGTGACCATGGATTGAGCCCCTGTTCTGTGACAGCCGTTGTTGTGAGAACTTTCCAGGTAGCTACCACCACACACCTGTGAATCCTGCCTATTTCAGCAATGGGGAAACTGAGTGACAGAGGATTTGAGTGGCTTGCCCAAGGTCACAGAACTAGGAAGCGGCAGGCCCAGGATTTGAATCCAGGCAACCTGACTCGGGAAGTTTCTCCATCAACCACTCCCAGGGCTCCTTATCTCTGTTTTATTAGTAATCTTGGTCTATCTGTCAATCATTTGATTTTTTTTTTTTTCCCCCAGTCTCTAGAACAGATGGATAGGCTTTGATAAGTGATTTAGAGCTGAGCGCAGAAGGAATGACCCGGAGCAGCACGGCCTCAGTATTATCTTCGGTACGCCGCCTGAGGTGTGGGGCAGGGCCTTCCCAATTGGGATGGTGCTGCTCGTCGTCTCTCCCTGCTTCCCCTACTGCACCCAGCCGCTGGGCGGCAGGCTGTCCCGCACCCTCTCTGGAGCTTGGAGGCCAGGAGGCCCTTCTGAGGCTCCTTCTCCCAGCTCCCTCCCCTTTCCTCCCACCACTCCCCACCTGTGTTTAGCCAGGAAGCACTTTGTGAGCCATCCCGGCCGGCTCCACTGGCATCCCTTCTGGAAGCATCTTCCGACTGTCCCTCTCCCTCACTCTTGTCCACATTTATCGGGGACATGGGCGTGCCTTGTGCCCCCAGGGTGGCATTACAGCGGACATGCCCTGAAATTCCATTAGGATAGTCTATCCTGGACAGAGAGCCCCAGCCCACCCTGGGCCCTGCTCGGGTGACCAGTGACGTCTTTTAGGGCCTGGAGCCTGGCCAGAGGCCACATTATAGCTCACTTACGAGCTATGGATTGGTCTCAGACTCCTTAATGAGGCCAGGGACTTGGTTTTCCCGCACATGTTTGCTTATTTTCCTGCTTAAGAGGCCACCAATCTGTGGGGCTGTATAAAATGTTCACTAATAGCTCATGATTCAGGGGGTTGGCATTTCACACAGTCACCACGGCTTGGAGGCCGTTCTCCTCCAGCGCTCTCAAAATAACCAGAGAACGCTCTACCCTTTTCTTTAAAGTTGCATGAGTCTGTTCCTTAAAAATGTGCCCTTTGGTGCTTTTGAGGAACTTTCTGGCATCTCCAGAGTGATTCTGTTTGTGCCCGTCTCCTTAGTCCTGTGAGCTGTGCTGGTGGGGCGCAGGACGCCACCTGTGTCACGAGAGGTGACACTAATCCCGCTAATTAAGGCGGGAATTAAATGACCGGTGCCTCGACTGTGCCGGGTGCTGGGGGGCGAGGGGAGGGGGAGGTGACCCACGCCCCTGCCTCCCAGGAGCCAACCCTGCAGAGGGGGACTGAATTCCTCCCCAGGAGGAGCTTCGTATGCTCTGGGAGAGCCCTGTAGGGGGGTTTTGATGGAAGTCACCAAAAGATGTTGAATATCCTGCATTAATATGTTCAGGGAGGGGGTGTCTCTGGGCAGGATTTGTTCTTTTGAAAGTTTGTACGCAGTGCTGTTGTCTTGGGCCTGGCAGGGAGGTCTGAGCAGCTCGTGGGGCCGGGTGCCCAGGCGGCCTGGGTTCCAGTGGACTCTCCCTGATGGGGAGGGAGCTGTGTGCCTTTGGCCAAGACACTGTCCCTGCACTCAGTCCTCTAACCCCAGAGCTGGGGATGCTTACCGTTGGCCCTGTGTGGGGGTTGCTACAAGGGCTTCCTGGCATAGCGGAGGGGAGGGTCCGAGCCATTGCTTTGTGCCCAGTCTTAGCCAGGCCTGGTGACCAGCACGTGACCACACCCACACCCTCGGGGGGGCATGGGCGCCCGCTCCTAGGTAACCAGCGCATCCTACTCAGGGTCCTGAACTCAGTCAAAATTGGATGGTGGTTAGGATTTGCCCTGAGAGAGGAACTAAAGCTTTCGTCTTTGAGAGGTGAGGGAAGCTGTTTCCCCCAGCCCCCCTGCGCTGCCCTGTCACTGAGCTCTCCGCTGACCCGGACTCCTCACGAGCACTTTCTGTCCTGGCTGGGGCGGCTCAAGGCGGAGGCCCCGTGGTCCCCGGGGTCTGCCCACTGCTGAGCGGCCCTAGGGAAGATCTGAAGTGGAATTTGGCCTTCTCACCAAGCCCCGCCCTGGACGCTGTGGCTTGCCCCCTCCTCGGCGAGCTGTCATCCTGGGGCACACACCCCCAGTGTCCGACTGCTACCCTGACCCTCCCTCTTATTATATACAGACCGCAGAATTTTCTCGGTGATGGAAGCTATTTGTGTTCCTGGAACCTAAAACGCTTGGTCATGAGGATGTGGGATTAACGGTTTGGTGTCCTGTTTCCTGGCTTCTGCCCCGAGTGGAAGGCTCTGGACCTCGGCCCCTCGTCTTCCTAAACGTTCACATGCGTGCACCTCAGCCTCTGCTTCCGAGTGGAGTCCCACTGGCCATTGTCTTTGCTTCCTGCCGCAGAAGGGCGCTCCCTGGCTGTCCCCCCCCCCCCCCCCCCCCCCCCCCCCCGTGGGGTTCTCGCCTTCACGGGGCTCGCTGCATCTGAAGCAGAGGGAATAGAGCTCGGCGCCGGTTTGCCCAGACCACTGAGTCCCTCCCCGCATCTGGCGTCGCTCCCCTGACTCCGTGCCCAGCTCTCCGTGGTAATATCGCTATTTCCAAGTGGGCCCTGCTTCTGGTTGCCCTTTGCCATGCACAGTGTATTCCTTGGAACCGAAGGTAGTGACGACTTCCCACTCTGCTCTAGCGACCAAACAACTGTTGTTCCCATAGCAGCCGGCGTCCTAGGGGGTCTCTCTGAGTGACTGGCCTCCGGTGCCGACCTTCGGGGCCAAAGCCTGCCCCTCCGCTCTGTCCCTGGGGCTCCGAGTTGTGCCCGTGAATGACCGCTTAATGATGAGTCTGCAGTTTTAGACTTCTAGACGTGGCCGAACGGATCAGCCACCCAAGTGCTCTTTGCTGTTTTATTAAAGGAGATAATGGGATGCTTCTGTGGTTGCCCTGAGACCCCTAGGGTGGTGCTGGTGGAAGGAGGGGGGCGGTCTGCAGCTATTCATTCTCATCTGCCTGCCCGCCTGCCTTCCATTCTCTCTCCTTCCCTTTAGCTCTAAGACGTCCCCAGGGAACCCAGCATGAGAACACACATGCCATCTGGCCGCCTTACTTACTAACACATGGCAGTCCCTGCCCTGCTCCTAGTCAGCCCCCAACCTGTGACTCCAGGACGACCCCAGTGGGGGTTGTATTCGCTCTGGGGCCCTCTGGCCCAGGGTGACCTGCCATGCATGGGCCCCTCCCCGCTTCCCAGACAAGCCAGACCCCTGACCTCCCCTCTTGGGCCCACACCCGGTTCTAGCTCCTCCTCTTTGTCCTGGGTTTGGAAGGGCTTGCCTCTCCAAAACTTCTGAAGCCTTCGCCGCTCATTAGGTTCATCGCTCTATCCAGCCAGGCCCACTGAGCGGGTTTTGCATCCTGGTGGTGCAGTATCTTCAGACACGGGTCCTAAAACACGGGACACTATGACAGTGTGGTCACCGACCGAATACTACATGCTGTGGCTTACAGCAGCATTTCTCACTCTTCTGTTTCCTGATGAGGTTTTGTTTGTCTGTTTCAATTATTTTTACAGAGCCTTACTGGAAGGAGAGAGTAATCCAGAGGTATTGGTCTTGACTGAGCGCCTTGAAAACGTGCCACAAGGTAAATAGAAGAAAAGCTAATTACTTAATTTTAAGATGTCTTCCATCTGAGCAGGTTCATTCCATGGCTAAATAGTAAAGCATCATTTGTCTGGAAGAATTGGGGTTAGATATGATTTTTTTTCAGGTGAGTGTCATTCATCTCTCTCTTAAGTACCAAATAGATTTTATTTAAGGGGTCATGGTTTAAATAAGAATGTACATGGGAATGCATGGAAAAGTGCTTAGTAAACTCATTTATTCATCTGGCCAGTGTGAGGAGGGAGGAGAAGGTGCTGCTGCCGAGGCGGGAAGCGTGAAGGGCGAGGAGCCTGGACGGGCGCTCGTGTATCACCCCCTGTGGAGGGAACGCCTTTTACAGACCGAAAACTTGCAGCTTTAGCACAAGTATGGGGCGGTATTACTTTGTGGAGCAGGGAGTCAACATTCTGGAACTTGCTCCCCCGTGAGGGGCAGAGGTGGGAACGGTTATACCGTTCGTATTACCCCGGGTTGGCCTGGACAGCTCATGTTGATGCGTGTGGTGCAGGTGTCCCTGGGTGCCCTAAGGTCTGTCTTGATTGAGGCCAAAAGCTATGGAATAAAGCTCATATTCCCTATAGCTGCAGAACCGACAGAACACGTTAGCATTCATTAGAAGGACCCTAAGAACCTGTAGGATAACTTTAGAAAGAGAAAAAAAAAAGCTTTTAAAGTCCTGTAGAACTTAAAGGGCTTTCTGGCTGAGGAAGGGCAGACTGAATTATGTACAGTACGCTCAGGCTGTGACTCACTCAGCAGAGTTTCAGTCTCTTTGAGTGTTACCATATTTGAAATCATGGCACATTGGGAATGCATGTATTTGGTACTTCTATCAGGAGAATATTTGGTTAACAGCTAATCTGGAGAGATGGCAGATTCAAACAAAACAAAACACTGTCCATTTTTATTTTTCCAAAAATTGCATCCCTCTTAGGCACGTCCCAGCTTTGAAAGGTCACTGGGTGCAGAACCACAGTTTTGGTTGTAGGTATCCGTGACTGGTTCGGGTTTGGTCGTAGATGGCATCTTGACAAGTTTGCTTTCTGATCTTGAGAGTAAGGTTGAAAAAAGCCAAAGATATCATTCACCCGATTTCAAGGTTTACTTAGCTACATTTTTTTACTTGAGGGTACATGAGTCTTCACTTAGAAGGGAGAGAGGAGAAAAGGGCTGGGGCCAGACTTGGAGGGGAACCAATGGTTAGGGGCCAGGGCTTAAGGGATCACTGACAGCTTTGATCGTGGAGCCTCGGAAGAGCTCAGCAAGAGGGCTCCTGGGGAGCCTGTTAACTTGTTTCATTCACTGATTGTTTTGTCAAGCTTCTTAAAGGATACGGAGACAGTATTTGTAAACTAAATTTAGTTTGGCAATTACGGATTATGCTAAAAGCAAGTAGCATTAGGAGAAAGAGGAAGGGGCGCCTGGGTGGCTCAGTCGTTAAGCGTCTACCTTCAGCTCAGGTTGTGATCCCAGGGTCCTGGGATCGAGCCCCGCATCGGGCTCCCTGCTCAGCGGGAAGCCTGCCTCTCCCTCTCCCACTCCCCCTGCTTCTGTTCCCTCTCTTGCTGTGTCTCTCTCTGTCAAATAAATAAAATCTTAAGACAAAAGAGGACGGGTTGGGAACTCTTTTATGAGGCTTTGAGCTTCCAGATCATTCTGTGTCCTGTACGATATACGTGCCTGTTGACTGTTCACTGAGTAAATGTACAGATGTGTTCCTAGATAGTGAATTTATCAGTGCTTATGAAGACACTTACGTTTCTTTTGTGATATTGTCTAGAGTAATGCTGGCCACTTGCTCACAAGGTGATAGATCCTGAAACCAGTCTGTCATCTTTCGTATTTCTCGGTGGACCTTAATTAAAAACCAGATGGTTCCTGCACTTTTCCCTGGGTGTTCATCTTCTGGGGCCTCTCTGTTTAGGGAGTAGTATGTTGATCTGAAAAGAGGAATCTTCGTAGAAAATGTCCTGGCCTCGTCTCTCTCCTGTGTCCTGGGATCTGTCCCAAAGGGGCGCCTGGCTTTGGCTGCGGTGACAGGGAGACCAAGCTGGGGGAGTAGGCTTTACCCCACTCCCCCGGATGGGGTGTGGCAGGCACCAGGGGGCGCTCTCCGGGAGGATGGTGCTCCTGACCACCTTCTAACCACCAGAGGCCATTCCTAAGAGCAGGTGCCCTTGTGGTGGAGTTTGGACACGCCCAAGGTAGCACCCTCGGTGGACGATCCCGAGCCAAGCAGGAAGCCCAGTGGACTGCCTCCCACGCCCAGGATCATGATATTAAAACAGACCATAGTGTTGGTGCCTGGTTGGCTTCCTGCTCTGGCTCCTTGTCAAATGAGAAGTTTGTAAATATTGAAGTGTAAAAATAGATGAAGTCAGGGAGCTTTAGAAAAAGTTAAATTCTGCAGAACTTGTTGGCCCAACGTGGAAACCAGTGGCGAATAAGAGCCCATGAAATGGTGGAGGGACAGTGCATTGTTGTTTAGTAATCCTGTACTTTGTAATTATAAAGCTCTTCTCCGCTGAAATGTGTTAAAGAAACTTAGGTCAACAAAGTAGAGATGAATGTTTCCAAACTATCAGGATATTGTAAAATTTCAGCCCCGGAAATGGGCACCCCTGACCTCTCTCTCTTTTTTAAAGATTTTATTGACTTATTTGACAGAGAGAGGGAACACAAGCAGGGGGAGTGGGAGAGGAAGAAGCAGGCTTCCCGCCGAGCAGGGAGCCCGATGCGGGGCTCGATCCCAGGACCCCGGGATCATGACCTGAGCTGAAGGCAGATGGTTAGTGACTGGGCCACCCAGGCGCCCCCAGCCCTGACTTCTCTGATACGTGTACCATGCTCTGTGATCACACGGTCGATGTTTGTTAAGATCAGTAAGTGGAGAAAGGTATTGGCTCGAAGCGCATGTCATGCTCTATTTTATTGTAACAGGACTTTTTAAACTACCAAAAGAAATGATTTGGGGATTGAAAATCTCTCATTTTTACAATGGCCCTTCTGCCGTCATAGTACGCTTTTATGATGACCGATGGGATTTGACCTGTGGTGACGCTTTTAAGAAGAAAGAAGGTAATGATGCCTGTCCTTTTCCGCAGAGCTCAGGAGCGCGTCCTATCGCTACGCCAGCTCGGTGCTACAGAGGGAAAATGAAAGGAATCTGTTTGCCAGGCAGAAAGCACCCGCGGCCAGCTTCAGCCACAGCCTGGCGTGGCACCCGCACCTGCCGGCCCAGCCCGCCGCGGCAGGTGCTGCCGGAAGAGGCTTCCGAGGCTCAGAATATTCTTCCCGCACCACCACCCGGCAGGAAACAACTTACGAAGAAACTGCCGACAGGCGTGAGAAAACTGCCAAGAGTCAAACCAACTTCAGAACTTTCTCTCCAGCGCACAGTCTTTTAAGAGACCCTGAAGCTCTAGCGCAGACATTCCCCGAGAGGCCAAGAACCGCAAGTACGAAGGACGCCTCCACTCGTGAGGCCCGAGAGTCTGCCGTGGCCCAGAAGTCCTACCAAGAGCAGCGGGACGATGGGCCGGTAGGCGCTTCCAGAAGCACTTGGTCAAGTGAGAGGACCGTCATTGTGGGAAAGAAGACAGAAGCTCATGCCACGAGGGAGCAAGACAGAAACAGGCCAGGAACCGTCCAGACAAAGCGGGAGGAGAAAATGTTTGATTCCAAAGAGAAGGCTTCCGAGGAGAGAAACCTAAGGTGGGAAGAGCTGACGAAGTTAGATAAAGAAGCAAGAAAGAGAGAAAGCCAGCAACTGAGGGAACAGGGGAGAGGGAAGGAGTCGGCGCAGGAGAAAAGCGTGAGAGAGAGAGAGGTGCCGATCAGTCTAGAGGTCTCCCGGGAGAGCGCGCCACAGGCGGCCCCGGAAGCTTGCCAGAAGCCCCCGCAGGAGCACGCCCGGGATGGCACTGGGAGAGGCGTGGAAACCCGGGAGGCCCGGTTTAGGCTGGGCCCCGGCGACACCGCCAGCTCGCCGAGGGGCGAGTCCACGACCGAAACCATAGCGGAAAACATCGTGTCCAGTATCCTGAAGCAGTTCACCCAGTCTCCGGATGCAGAGGCATCTGCTGATGCTTTTCCAGACACGAAGGTCACTTACGTGGACAGGAAAGAGCTTGCCGGCGACAGGCAAACAAAGACCGAGATAGTCGTGGAGTCGAGACTGACGGAGGAGGTCGACGTTTCGGACGAAGCTGGCCTGGACTACCTTCTGAGCAAGGACGTGAAGGAGGTGAACCTGAAGGGAAAGTCAGCCGAGCGGATGATAGGAGACATAATCAACCTTGGTCTGAAAGGAAGAGAGGGGAGGGCAAGGGTCGTCAACGTGGAGATCATCGAGGAACCCATGAGCTACATCAGTGGTGAGAAGGCAGAGGAGTTTTCTACCCCGTTCAAAGTAGAGGAGGTGGACGATGTGTCTCCAGGCTCCAAGGGGCTTGTTGACGAGGGAGAAGGTTATGGAGGAGCAGATATCACGTTCTCAGGTAATCGGCCTAAGGAGACCAAGTGGCCCCAAGAGAGCGTAAGCCACGTCGAGGAAGTCACGGAGGCAGGTGACTCGGAAGGAGAACAGAGTTATTTTGTGTCGACGCCGGATGAGCACCCCGGGGGGCAGGACAGAGATGACGTCTCGGTTTATGGGCAGATCCACATTGAGGAAGAATCCACCATCAGGTACTCTTGGCAAGATGAGATTCTGCCAGGGACTCGGAGAAGAATAAAGAGGGATGATGGGTCGGAAGAGACGGTTGTGAGGCCACCGGATGTCTTAGAAGCTCCGCTGGAGGAAGACGTGGGTCGTACCCACTGGCAAGAGCAAGCCAGAAGCGGTGAATTTCATGCCGAACCCACAGTCATCGAAAAGGAGATTAAAATACCCCCCGAGTTCCACACGTCCATCAAGGGGGCCTTCAAGGAGCCCCGACACCAGCTGGTGGAGGTGATCGGGCAGCTAGAAGAAAGCCTTCCAGAGCGCATGAAGGAAGAGCTGTCGGCCCTCACCAGAGAGGGGCAGGGCGGGCCCGAGAACGTGTCCATCGACGTCAAGAAAGTGCACACCTCCGGCGGTAGGGCCGTGACCTTGGTTGCCGAAGTCAACCTCTCGAAAACCGTGGATGCCAATCAGTTAGACCTGGAGGAGCTGAGCAGAGATGAAGCCGGGGAGATCGAGAAGGCCGTGGAGTCGGTGGTACGAGACAGTTTGGTCAAGCGGCACAGCCCGGCAGCCCCCAGGAGCCCGGATGGGGAGAGCGCAGCGGAGGCCCCGGCTGCCGGCCTCCGCTTCAGGCGCTGGGCCACCCAGGAGCTGTACTGCCCCTACGGTGAGGAGGACGACGCCGGCAGGGCCTCCCCCGGCACCGAGCCGGCCACGTCCCAGGGGCCCGTGTCGGCCACCGTGGAAGTCACCAGCCCGACGGGGTTCGGCCAGTCGCACGTGCTCGAGGATGTAAGCCGGTCCGTCCGGCGCGTTCAGATAGGCCCCACTGGGATCTGGAGGACTGAGCACACCTCTCACGAGGGACCCACGGCAGAGGTGGTGGAGGTAAGTGGGGAAGGTGACCCAAGTCAGACAGCCGGCTCGGCAGCCCCCGCTCCCCCCCCGCCCCCCGCACCGGTCTGGGAGGCACCTGACCCTGGGTCCTGATCAAAGTCAAGGGGCCAAAGAAGTCCTCCTCCAGGGATCCGTCCCTGCCTTTCAGGGGGTGGGGCGGCCCAGGAGAGCACGGCCCCATAGAGCTTTCCACAGACACGGAGAGACACAGTGTGTTTGGCTCCAAACAGTCTCATGCTAAAAGGGAAGTCATTTTTCACGGCCCCATTTCTAAGGGCGGGGAGGGGTGGTGGTTATTTTCAAACCGCAGAGTCTGTGGGTACCCCAGACTTCTGTAAAGCTCCTTCAGGTAAGCCCTTGAGGGGGGTTCCATGAGTAAATCCAGGTCACGGCCCCCCTTTCAGACAGAAGGGTGATCAGGGAATGGCAGATCCACGAGGCAAGGTCAAAATTGGGTCTCCGAGGCATCTGGCCACTGAGCAGATCATTCCCTTGCCCGGAGCACTCAGGGACTCAGAAAGCAGTGCTCGCAGAGAGGGCTCGGCAGATGGGAGCCAGGCTGCTCGTAGGTACACAGTGGGCAGGGCGCCTTCCAAGGGGCCGGTTCCCCGTCACCTCTGGAGGCCAGTGTGGGAGATGCATCAGGGGCAGAAGAGGCATCGGGCATGAGCAGGTGCACTGGGCGGGGTCCCCGCAGCAAGAAGAACCTCTGAACAGGTTGTCTTCCAGGGACCCGTGTGTGAAACGCTTGCACCTGCTGCCTCAGTGGGTCCCCTGAGCGAGGCGAGTTAGCAGACAGTCGCAGAGTGCTAAGGCGGGTTGCGCTGGGGCCCCAAGACACTCCGTTTCCCTTTCAGGTGGACGTGAGCAACGTAGAGGTGACCCCTCGCTGGACACGAGAGACCACGGTCTTCTTCCCCGCAGGGACAGAAGCGGCTGCGCATGGCTCCCCTGACCGGGGTGCCTGGAGAGACGGGGGCAGTGGGAAGGCCTGGGTGGCCGGCGGGAGCCCGCAGGGCTCTGCTGGGGACGGACGCCAGGTCCCCGGGGAAAAGGGCAAGGAGCAGACTGAGTTTGACAAGACGGTGCAGCTACAGAGGATGGTAGACCAAAGGTCGGTGATTTCGGATGAAAAGAAAGTGGCCCTCCTCTACCTAGACAATCAGGAGGAGGGCAGTGAGGGCCACTGGTTTTGATAAATATTTTGTTTTCAGTGGTATCTTACTTGGTAACATGGCAACACACACGCAGGCCTTTACTAATTGGAAGGAGGGAAGCTCACTCTTGATTAAGACGCCCCCTTTTTCTTTCTCCGAATAGCGCTCCAGGCGATGTCAGTTTACTCTATAATCGGTAAAGGTTTCAAATTAATTCACGCCTTTAAAGGTGTTGGAATTTTATTTTTGAGTTGGAACTTTGACACATATTTTTTTATTTAGTCTTCAAAGTTCCTTTTCCTGGAGTTTTCTCTCCACCGCTAGAGACAATTTCTACCAGTTTTGCTCCTGGTCACAGAAATGTCTCACATCTGCCTAAAATTATAATTAACTATCCATAAGGTCAGATGCCTTTACGGTAACAAGGTAAAAGTAATATATTTATGAGTCAATCTTATTTGCATGTGCTAATATGAAATAATAAACTAGCACTGAAAAGGAAAAGTGTATACGTTTTTCTAAGTCTTCTCGAAAAGAAATCCTAGGAAAGCAGCAGATTGCTTCCATTTAAAAAAAAAAATAAAGCTCTAAATGCTTTTTTCTTTAGGAAAAAGTTAAATTCACTTTAAGACCTGAACGAATTGCTTTCTATGTGCAGAGCTTTAAAAAAATATATATATATATACTGTTTTATTTATGGAGAGGACAGCCTCAGCCGATGGTGATATTTCAAGTCCCTAATATACTTGCTATGTTTGCACAGGTCCCAGAACCCTGCACCGGTCCTGCGTGTGTAGGGGAAATAATTCTTGGGACTAGCTTCGAGTATTTTTTTTGCAGTATTAGGTGGTCAGGTAGCGCACGGTCTAAATACTCTTTACAACCCAAGTTCTGGAGTAGCCAGCTCCTATCAGAGTATTCTCGAGCTTCTCTGCACCTTAGCCCTTAGCACCTAAACATTTAATTTTCCTGGTGGGAGGCAGACCCCGAAGACCATAAAGAGAACGTTGATGCTCGGACGAGAACTTGGCTTCCCAGATGGTCGTGCAGTGACCCCCGGAAGCACAGGGTGGACGATGCCTCCCGAAGAAGCCCTTTCAACCCACCTCGAAAGGGGCCAAGGTCTTTCTGAGCTCAGAGACTTCGCGATAAAAAACCACCACCAATCTCAAGGAAGTTTTTGTGTTTTTAACAGAAATGATTACAGCTGGGGTGTTCTGTTCAGGGGAGTGAATACTAATGTTGAATAGAAGAAGATGTTTTAGGGGAAGAAGCTGGGCTCCCCTCTGGCTGCCCAGCATTGACGCACCCAGGAGGGGCCCCCAGAAGAAGGCAAAGGCCCTACGCTCCTGGGCCACAGGATGCTGACCTTCACATCCATACCATCGAGTTTAAGACACTAGAGCGAGGGTGCTTTATTGGGTTTGTATAATTTTACATGAGGGCATTGCTTTTAAGGCTTCCATCTTCAGAGGTCGGGCCTCATGCAAAAATATTATCTCTAGCAGCACAGCGTTATTTTAATCCAAGCTAGTTTCTTGCACATAAAGTTGAAACTGTATTTTGTCTAACACAGAATCTAGAGCCGCCGGTAGTAAGCTGAAGAATAACGATTCGAGGTGACATCAGCCTCAAGTGGGTTATGGTGATGGGGGTGGTGGTTATGGCATGGGGGGGCAGGGTCACACAGTGGCTCTCCAGCCCCCAACACCTCCATCTCCTCGGCCTCCAGAAATGGCCACAGCAGAGAGTTGAGGGAGAGTGCAATTTCTTAATAAGCCAAGGAAAAATGCAGCAAAGCTTTCAGGGTGATCTGTCTTATAAACACTGTGAATCCGGGTGTAGACAAAGTTGATTTCCAAGTTTAAAGCACTGTCGGCCAGATGAGCCAGTAACTGTCACAAACTGGTACAGAGGTGACAGCTTTGCATAGACTTCTCGTTTCTGATACAGTCAAGGATGGGCTGATTTTCTGTTAGCTGTAGTGGGTGATGGTGTTTGTAGAAGTGATTTATTGGTCAAGGTGACAGCCTACCGGTTTGATGGCAAGACAGACTGAGGATGGGGAGTCTGTTCTGTGAGTCCGAGCGGGCTTAGTTTTATGTCCCTCTCCTGCCTTGTGATCTGGTAAATGAGTGCTAACAGATTACTAATATCGTGACCCACCTCGGTTCGGAAAATAAGTATCTGAGGTCTTAATTTATATTTCCATGTTAGAACATGGATCTTCAAGGAGTAGCCTGCCAAGAGTGTTCACCGATATGGACTCCCAAGGTTATCTTTGGTTGCTCAGTCTCTGGATCACCCAGGAGCAGGGCAGGCCCTCCACACTGTGCAGATCACCCCACAGCTCCGGGTCCTTTAAAACCAGTCGCTCTGGAGACAAAAGAAATCAACTTTGGGGGTGGGACAGAACCGTATTAACAGAATGCTTTGCACCCTCCCACTGGTGGTTTTGATATTGTGTGCTTTCAAATGTATATTTAGGATGGAATCATTGAAAAAGCTGATCTTTCTAAGCTGTTCCCTACCTAGGGAAATGTCACAAGAATGTATAAAAATAAAAATCTAAGAAAAAAACCCCCACCTTGTTCCTGGAGAAAATGAATGTTTTCTAGTAGGTGTTTTTGTGCTTTCTATTTAATTAAAACCTGTATGTGTTTATATGCATTTTTTTTTTTTTCTTTAAATGGTGGCACAGAATCACTGGGGAGACTCTGTATGAGAAGTTCCGGTTCCTTACCTGAATTAGAACTTGGTGGTGTTCACACACAACTAGAAAGCATGGCGGACAGAGCAAAAACCAGCTGGCTTGTATTCAAACACAGACTGGACAGTTTGTGGTAAGACTGTGGTCATCACAGCCTGGGAGGCTAGTGCTGCAGGGTGACCAGCCATCTCGTTGCCTGGGATGGAGGTGTCTCCCGGGACATGGGACGTTCAGTGCTAAAACCAGGACAGCCCAAGGCATGCCAACACGGCTGGTTCACTAAAGTGCAAATTGGAGGGGTTAGTAAATCATGGCTGCTTCTTGGTGCTTGAAAAACTTGCAGTTGTTGGAGACACAGAAGAGTTATTAGATACCCTTGCCTGTGTGTAACTTTTTACCACAAAGACCATGAATATCTATGTTCTTCCTCTCGTGTTGAAGTTAACACATGTAACAGATGGGAGACATTTGGGTGGGACATTCCTAAGTTCATTCTTTCCTGGAGTAGGGACAAAATTTTTTAAAATGCGTTTTAGTTTCTGTGATTCCAAGACCTTCTCCTCCAAGAAATGCAGAAAGGAAGAAGTCACATCAGAATTCACTTTTTTTCCCCCAAAAGCCCGGCATGGACTCCTGTCTGCTCAGGCTGCGGCAACAACAGAGCAGACTGGGAGGCTCACACAAAGGACGTTTATGTCTCCCAGTTCCGGAGGCCGGAAGTCGAAGATCGAGGCGCTGGTGGTTTCGGTGCCTGGTTGGGGCTCTCTGGTTGCCTGACGGTCGTCTTGTGTCTTAACGTGGTGAAGAGCAGTCACGTCTCGTGTCTCTTTTGATCAGGGCATTAATCCCATTCACGGGGTCTACTCATGTATCCATCACCTCCCAGAGGCCCCACCCCTAGAATTTTCACACTGGGGATTAGGGCTTCATCATGAATTTTGGAGGTACACATTCAGTCCCTGGCAGACTCCAGTGTGTGGTGTATACTTAAAATGCTTATTCCACCATCCATGTTGAAACCCACGTCTTCAACTAGATGGAACACTTGGTGAGTAGTGGCCACGTCTTGTGCCTTCATCCCACCACAGGCCTACCTGGGTGAGTGGGTACCAGTGGTGGTGGCCTGTGTGGGCAGCTCACAACTTCCAAGGGGGGCCAGGGACCCTGCCTCTCTCTCTCCCCTGTCATGAGCCTTTTTGGTTGATTTCCCCCATCAGTTCTTGAGGTGGCATCCTGCCCAAATGGAACCAGAGTGGCTTTGGGCTTCTCACTGGGTGCTGGGGTGGAAGGGGGCCCGTGCTGCATCCTGCTGCCATCTAAGCACCAGCCTCGTTGGACCGCGGTCCATGGGATGAGGGTGGGAAGGAGAAGGAACAGCGCCACCCACAGCCCATCCCCAGCCACTGTGTACTCTGTCCACCTTTATCTAGCACCGGCTCTCATTGCTGACAGCACGAAGAGAGGTGCTCAAAACTTCCCACTCTGCTTTTCCATTCTCGAGTGGCGATGGCCTCCCCCCGCAGGAGACTGAAGAGCACTGTGGGACACGAGCGCTCGTCTCACTTCCTCCCTCCCCACCTCACGTGCTGAACCCAGAGAAAGCTGGGAGAGCAGGGGGCCAAGGACTGGGCCGACTCAAAAAAAAAAAAAAAAAAAAAAGCTCCAGAGGGCAGCCATGTTTCTCCTGCCCGGAGTAGAGGCCACAGGAGTCAGCGGTCCTCCCCTGCAGCCTCTCCAGGCCGGCCTCACTCCTGCTCATCTCTCTTCACTCCCTTACCCCTGCCTCCCCTGACCTCTGGCCCCTTTACCACCATTCACTACCTGACTCGCTCTACTGGGTCTCCCTCTGTTACCAACTAATTGCACCATTATGTTTAGCGTAGCGTCCATGTTGGGTGGCAAGCTCTTGAGGGGAGGGGGACAGTGTGTCCTGTTTACTGTTGTGTCCCCAGCTCTCACTGGGTGTTCAGCCACATTCAATGAATGACTGATTGCATGAGTAAAGAGAAGCTTCTTCCTGCCCCTCTCTAGGCTCCGAGCAACTCTGAGGCAGGCTTCATTTTAAAAACACATACCAACCCCCAGCACTCCCAAGTTTCCTCATTAGCATTTTATTCTCAATTCCTATTAGCTTCCTATAAGAAAGAGCTTTTTTCCAGAATTTTATTGCTCCAAATCTGACTCCAGATCTGTGCCAGGGGCTCTCCACTGTATTCACACACAGGAAGTTGTAAACTTTCGAAGAGAAGCCTTGCAGCCCCAGCAGTGCTGATGGGTAAAAATTTTTGTTGGCGAGAAAAACCACTTGGGTGGTAAAAAAAGAAAAATTCTTTGTAGAAGCACCAGATCACCCTGGAGGGGATCCACTGTCCAAATGTGGCCCACAGGAAGTCTGCAAACAGCAAACCTTGACCGGCTGTTGGATTCCACCTTCTTGTTGGAGAGGTTGATAGGGGACCCTCAGTGTTGGCGCCCAGGCATGACTAAAGCTCTCTCTGGGGGTGCGGGGGAGGGGGGGCTCAGTCCGCCGCGTTGGGCCGCGCCTTCCCCAGCACAGTGTGCGGGGCCACGCCGGTGTAGAAGGCTGGTTTGGCTTTCGGGGCCTGCCTAGACTTCACAGCCACCTCTGGGGTCCTGCCAAGGAGCAGAAGGTGGGGTGAGTGTGGTGCCCCTCAGACCTCCGCACGGTTTCCGCCCCCAGCCCAGCCCTTGCTGCGGTGAAGGGAAGCCTCACAATTGTGAGCTACAGGTCACGAAGGAGCCTGGGGAGGGAACATAAATGAGAAGAGAATCCCGGCCCAGGACTTTTTTTCTCCCTCTTTCTAATTCCTTGTGACCATTCTCGCTGAGCTGAGAGCATCAGCTCTTGGCTGGCTCAGGGAGCAGAACACAAGCAGAGAGGTTGGGGCTGGAGGCCTTGCTGGCTCAAGGCTGAAGGGGCCCCGGCTCAGGGGGTGGGCTCTGAGACAGTGCTCCCTGCTGGTTGTCTCCTCGCCTTCCATGCTTCCATGATCTTTCCTTGGCAGTCCGCCCACAGGCTCTGTGAGGTGTAGCATCTCTGCAGCAGAGTGTGTGCCTCTTCTCTGCTCACTGGCTGTGAAAGGCCTGGGGTCAGCCTGCAAGGTGAAGTCAGGGGGCTCTCAGGCCCCCCCCATCCTGACAGGCCAGCTGGCCAAGCTAGGGCACTGCGCCCTTGCCTTCCCGCAGGGGAGGTGACCTGCAGGTGCTGGCCTGTAGGAGGGAGAATCCCAGTGTGTGTTTCTGACATTACTCAAGAGCTAATCTCTTCTTAGTATCTGGGCAAGGGAAGCTAGTTTACAGCTGGGTTTTCAAAGGAACCACTGGTCCTGTATAGGTGATGAGTTACAGGAAGTCAGTTAGTAAAACTTCCCACGGAAAGTTCACAGAACCTTACGGAACCAACTTCCTTTGAGATCCGGAATGGCAAAGGAAACAGTGCAAGCAGAGGCCAACTCACTTGGACAGGACGTCCACCGTCTGCTGGGTGGCCAGAGTCCTCTTGTTCTGTGGCCCGTACAAGAGGGTCTGAATCTGAAGACACTGCAGAACACCAAGTAGTGATCATGAGGTTATAACAGTGTCACTGAGAACGGTTCTCAGGAAAATCAAGTCTCCCTTGAATGAAATAAAGACCCATGCCTGACAGAATTGGTGCATGCTCAGGGTTTCTCAGGGACAGACCTTCAGGGACCTTCAATTTGGATGCTCTGAGGGATCTAGGGAACACATGTAAAGTTTTAACACTATTTTACAGAACTCCCTATGACTAGCTGTATGCAAACTATGTTTACATCCATTTTAGAAAATAAAGGTAAGAACACTGGTATCGACTGGGGATGGTCTCTAGTTTCCATTATCAAATGAGCTTTATAATAGCCCAGAAAAGTTTTTTAATGCTTTTGCTTTTTGTTGTTGTTGTTGTTAAAAAATGCTTTATATTATATGGGCTTTTTATATTCATTACTATACAGTAATTTCTTAGGAATTAATTTATTTAGGAGTTAACTATTTAGCTTATGTCTTACCCAGGGCTAACTTTGGCTTGATTTCTCCCCTCTGCTTACTGGGCTGCCATTTATTTGGTTGCCTGTACCAGGCCAAGGCAAACTCAAGGAAAGGATAAAGATGAAAGTTGTGCCCCCAAATGGCCAAAACCCAACGATGGTTTTCATCCAGAGATAGACAAATAGATCAACAGAACATGGCAGAGAGTCTAACACTTGATAGATGACAGAAGTGGCCCTGAAGGGTCTAGGGGGAAGAGCTGAACTAGTCAAAAAATGGAACTTTTGAGTGAAAACATTGAAGGTTTATCTTTATCATCTTGAGGTAGGGAAGTATTTCTTACTTCCAGACAAACCAAAAGTAAAAGACTGATAAAATTTAACTGTATTAAAATTCAAAACATCTATGCACCAAAATTCACCTTAAGCAAAGTACAAAGAGGGAAAGTACAAAGTACAGTGAGGGAAAATACTCGCACAATACCGAGAAGGGATTAGTATTAAGAACATATAAAGAACTCCTATAAGGTAATGAGAAAAACAACCTACCAATAGAAAATAATCAAAAGCCATAAAGAGATTATTCAAAGAAGTTGACAACTAAGTGGCTAATAAACACACCTAAGCTCACTAGTAATCAGAAATGCAAACTAAAACTTCAACAAGGTCATCCTTTCACCTATTCTATTGCAAAAATTAGTCTGATCATGATAACACCAAGCTTTGTCAAAGGTATTAAGTAAGAAGAACACTTTTATATATTGATAGTGGGTGTTGAAATTGGTACAACTTTTTAGAACAATTTGGCAATATTTAGTAATGGATAGGTAAATTGTGATATATATATATATGTATTGTATATGTACAATATCATACAGATTTTTGCTGTGCTTGTATATATCCACATAGATGAATCTTGTGATTATAGGCAGAAAAAAAGCAAATTGCAGATGAATGCATTATATACTTTTATGTTATATATTATTATAACATATATTATATATACCATTTATACAAAGCTGAAGCATGTAAAACAAGTCCATAGTAAAACAGACAACATGGGAATGATATCAAATTCAGGACAGTAGTCATCTGGAGGGAATAGTGGGGCCTTCAACTGTATGGGTCATGTCTTATTGCTTATATTGAATTGTGAGCTCAAAGGTGTTTGTTACATTCCTCATGCTTTTCTGCATATCTGAAATACTTTATATTTTTAAAATATTGAATTGGTTTTTCTACATGGTAACAGCTTGAGTCAAAAAAAGTGTGAGGGTTTGAGGACTTTGTACTGAAGACTGTTTATTCGTTCTGATCTGCCAGCCATTTTTAGGTCTTTGAGAAAATTAAAATGCAAGCAGCCAAAATGCTTTGTCTTTATAAGATGTGGAAAATATCAAAACTGTCTGAATGTTTGGTTCAATCTGAGGAACTGAGAATGTAGTTCTGGAATCTGAGAATGGGGCTGTCTTCTGGAGGAAAGAAATATTATCAGACGAAGATATGACACGGTTCTTTTTTAAAATAACAGATCTTCACTCTGTTGGTTGAATTATGTAACACCAGGAAGTAATACCCTGGTTCTGTTATTCCATTTAGCATATGATCCAATTTCTCCAAAATCCCACCCCCTCCATCCAACAAGCCCCAGCCTTTCTGGGGCCGTGGCCAGGCCTGGCCTAGGCAACGTGCTGCTCATTCCATGGGGTTGAGCCAGCACTGTTTTAATCCACAGATAAACTGTGAACTCAGGAAATTTGGGAACCTGAGAAAGTCCTGTACTGCTTTGGGGGACAGGTTTCCAGCCCTCCTCTTCTGCGTGGCTCCCCGCTGTTGGAAGCCTGGGGGTGTCTCCATGCAGGGCCCAGCAGAGAAGGTGCTCAGGAAGGGACTGCAAGCAGGAAGCAAGCAGGCTTTCCCATCACTCCTGCTTGGCAGTGAGAGACCTCTGTCCAGGGCTAACATTCTTGCCAGAATGGACTTCATTTTCTCCTACATGGCCAGAAATACCTTAACTTAGTGTAAAAGATCAGGTCTAATTTTAAACCCACCTGACTCCTCTGTTCGCATATTTATGAGTGCTTCTGATGCAGCTCATTTTGAGATGAGCTGATGTCAACATGCTTTGGTGCTAACTTGTTCATCGTGACATTAGAATTTTACTGACATTATAGCGATTATTTGAGACGGTCTGAGGTCTCAGTTTACCCTGCCTTAACAGATGGCCTCCAAAATCCAAAAATCAGGAGGAATTTCCATCCTATCCCATTGGTTACCAAAGTTTCTCTCTGGCCCCTCATTCGCTAGGGAAAGACATACTAGTAGCTAAATATTCACAGATTCCTGGGAACAATGACATGGCAACTGACAGAGCTTATACAAATTCTCACTGGTTTTACTAACTACCTCCATTCCAGACCTTGTGTGCTGATCCTTTTCCCTGGGGAAAATGTTTGTAGAGAGAGCAGAGGTGGGAGAGAGGGTCATGATCAATACTCAAGCCCAAGAGAGGTGAGCCCCTCCATCCCCATCCCTACTCCCTAGACCCCGGTAGTCAAGACTCTTCTCTCCCTGGCATGAATAGATTTTTGTAAAGGCTACTTATCTTCATTAAGAAGATTTGCCCCAAATTCTAGCTGAAGCGAGAAGATATGTAAAGGGATGCCAGCTAAGAGAGGGAAACAGGTCCTCAGCCCCTGCCTAATCTCCTTTATGATGACAGAGCCCAGGGACGCCATACCAGGCACCACAACAGGAAAGAATCATTCACCCATTAGCTGGAATAGTCTTCAACAGCTACCTTTTTAAGAGTGAAATCACCCCTCACTGATCCTTACTAGAAAATGTTTACATAGCCGCGTATTTATCTAAGAAACGTAAATTGAATTTCTCAATGTTCTGCTCCTCTTAGCTAAATTTGTTTAAGCATTTTTGCGTGAAATAGGTATTTCGATTCTTCTGTTAAAAATATAGACATCGACAGAGACAAAGTCAATAAATTGTTAATTGAACCTACTGGGAGCCAGGCATTGTAAACACCTCTCTGAACTAAGTAAAGAACTCCCAAACACTGGCAACAGAACATTCAACACCATAAATAAAAGCTGTTTGGTGTCCTCCAGATTCTTCCAAGGCCAGCGCACTCCAGTCTGATATCAGTCCCTACATGGGTGTTTCTCATTTTTCTTTAAGTCGACAAAAAACCCTGAGGTTTCCAGGATCCAGATGAATTTGGGGGAGCCATGACATTGCTGTTTTTCTCTTTGATTTTATCTGCAGGGCTTGGGAGAAGTCATTTGTGTTTCTATTATTCCTTAAACATCAAACAAGAAGCTTTCCTCCCGCTGCATAAAGACAAAAGGGGACGCTGGCTTCTACACTAGCCTGCAAGCTGTCCCCAGAGGGACCATGTTTGTGTTGCTTGTTTTTGTGCCCCAGGGCCCTGCCCGGTCCCTGGCACCGGAGTGTGTGCCATATTTGCTAGATGAATGAATAAGGACACAAGTGGACAAGGAGGTCATCTGAGGAAATTCTTATACGGAGCCTGAAGACATGGCTGGACCACATGGCTCCAGGGATCCATCAGCTACCGAAACCTCCAGTAAGGGAACTTCACCGTGGGTACAGCATTACAAACTTTCGCCCTCCAAATCCAGGCAAGTTCAGGGGTTGCAAGAGTGCTGTTGGCTGGGTGCTCCTCCTCCTAGCAGTCATTCATGGCTGCCGGGGTCGTTAAGACACAACCTTAAGCATCTGATGTGGAATTAAAAAAATTCTTTTTGACATGACTGAGTTTGGAGAGCTAGGTTCCTAAGGGGCCCCGGAGACAAAGCAGCTGAGACAGGAGCCATCAGTTGGTGTCTTCCTAGCTCTGGTCTACCTCTGTGCCCCAGAGCTCACGCCTTCCCAGTGTGGTTGGAGGGGTGGCTTGGTGGGGGCAGCTCTGGCATGGAGGTTAGCTGACTCAGTCACTCTGGCTTTAGAAAACCACAACAGCTAAATACCCAAACTCACAAAGAAGCGTATCTTCTGGTTTAGGCAGGAATCCCTCACCTTCTGCAGTCAGAACTCAAGGCCATTCATTATTTTCATAGCAGCGCCTCTGCAGAGCTGTACTGGGGTGCCTTAGCCTTCCCTTCCGCCATCAACGTCCAGCCTTAAGTCCTAGAATTGCCGCATCCTTCCTATCAAGGAATGTCAGACAATGGAAGTGCTGATGGGACATATCCTTCTTACTAACAGAGGCTGAGCAGCAAGGCCGCTGCTCTAGAGCCAGCTGCAAGGTCGCGTGGCTCAATAATGGAAAACTGACAGACTTTGCCACGCCTGATAAGGGTCCATGCCAAGCCTGTCATGCTATCACATGTATTTTGTCTTTATATGAAATGAAGAACAAAGCCAGAGAAAGGTATATTTGTAAAGAATGACTCTAATGCTCAAGATCTGAAGTCACTACTCCTCTGTACACGTTATCTGCTGCAACAGTACACCCATGGCAGAGAATTACCCAGAAACTCATGCACTGTGCCTCTGTTTTCACGTCAGTTCTCAAGGCTGGTCTTAAGAAAAAAAGATATCAGAACCTAAAACACGTGGGAGTGCGAAATGTCTTCAAGGTTTAGAAAAACACCAGTAGGCTTTCCTTTACAAATCTTTACCAGGCAGGCAGAAGTGATTTACTCAAATGATGACCTTGGGAGAACGGAAAGGACAAACCGAAACACAACTCATCAGCTCACATTTTCCTGCAGAAACCGGGGGAAAACCTGAGCCCTACGCAGGAACCAGCCTTGCCCTCACTGGGCCCACATCTTCCTCCACACCCACCCGTTCCTGTGGAGATGTTTGCAGAGCCCCTGCAATATGCCCCCGGTGTCCACCTCAGTGACAGAGCAGAGAGGGGCAGGCTGAAGGCCTTTGTGAGGTGACATGTGAGTTGAGGCTTGCAGGATGGGGGGAAGGTGGTGGTGGGGTCCCAGGCAGGAGGACTGGAAAGTGTTTGAGGAAGCATACTCTGATTCCCCTTCTCTCTCTCTCCCTCCCTCCCTCTCTCTATGTCTCTTGCATGCACACACACACAGCCCTGCAGCTCCCTTAACCTGGAGACCCACTAATTCTGAGACCCACCTGCTGCATAGGTGGGTAGGCAGCCTCCCTTGACAGAAGGACAGATAAGGTCGGACCAGGGGCCCCAGGACAAGGGACATGGGAGATGAGGAAGAAAGGGGGGCCCAGGAACTGCCACTCACACAGCTGCTGAGAGTGGGCCCCATCTGCAAAGCTTTCCCTGAGTGTCTGAGTGCCAGCCTAGGAAGTGTGCTTGGCATCCTTGTCTCCCTCACTCCTCACCTCCGAGCTGCCATGTGCCGTGGCTTCTACATCTTTATCGACATCCCTCGACTCCCCCATGACTTTGCTCCATCCCCTGGCCACTGTCTTGGAGCAAGCTACCATCATCTTTCTCCAGGACAACTGCAACACAAATATTTAGAGGACAAACACATCAGTGGGACTTGCTATTGTGGGGAATCCAGCTGCGTACCCACATGTCCGTCAAAGCAGCCAGCTTTATGTATAGAAGCCAGACTTGCCCATTTCGGAGCCAGAAAGAGCAAGAGATTCACACCCTCTTCAAGCTAAGCCCTTTGGGCTGCCTTTTCATGGCCGGTTTCCCTTCTGATGTGGAGCTCAGCTGCATTGCCCGAGTCCTTCCTGAGCCGGTGTGGTCACACCAGCCGTTCCTTTTTTAATTATTATTTTTTTTAAGATTTTATTTATTTATTTGTCAGAGAGAGAGTGAGCGAGCACAAGCAGGGGGAGCGGCAGGCAGAGGGAGAGGCAGGCTCCTTGCTGAGCAGGGAGCCCGATGTGGGGCTCGATCCCAGGACCCTGAGATCATGACCTGAGCCGAAGGCAGCCGCTTCACCGACTGAGCCACGCGGGCTGGCCCCTCACACCACCACTCTTTCCACTTGTTTAAGGTCACGCCGAATTTATGCAGGAGATTTTGCCTTTTCCTCTGTCGCTGGTCACGTGCCCATAAACTCACAGTTGTCCCGCCTCTAGTGAGGCTCTGACAAACGGCCAGTTTCGGGCCGGGACGGTCTGTGCAGACCCACAGTTCTGCGCCCTCCAGATTCTGACACCAGTTTAGGAACTTTGAAGGCACTGAGCACTCCACAAGAACAATAGTTCTAATAGTTGAGGAGCTTTCCACAGCAAACGTAGTCTTGTGTGGGGCCGTCTGTGTTTTCTAAGGGAGAACAAAGGTGGAAGGGTGCTGTGCGTGGGCTGTCCTCATGGGGCCTCTTCCTATGGCCAGCAGGGCCGGACTTCTCATTCCCACCTAGCCTATAGCGGGCAAGGGAGGCTCCACCTTTTCCCCACAGAAGGTCAAAACTGGATGACCTTGATCCCTTTAACCATCCACTCCCATGATTATCCTGTATCAACCCAACCGATGGAGTACCTGGAACGTCTTCAAGCGTGCTTCTCAACCCAAGAACAGAATTTTTTTTTTTTTTTAAGAACAGGATTTTTTTGATGTGAAATTCATGTCATGACCTTCCTCTCTTTCCAAAAAGGATGGGAGGGGACCTGCTGCAGCCCGGCAATGGGTTTAGTCAATGACCATTAGGAAAATCAGGATCAAGGACAGTAAATAAGACCACACCTGAAAACAGTGTGGGCTAACATGGGGCTGTGTGGGGACTCCAAACTTGCTCTGGATTTCCTGGTATCCGGGGCAACCAGGAAAACACCACACGGGCTAAAGGGAAAGTAAAACTCAGTGGTCGGCTGACAGAATGACAGTGCGTGAATTATGTATAAAAGACAGCTGTCAACCAGAAGGCTCTGGGTGCTTGGCCGGCTGGAGGAACGGCTGGTCTTGGGTCTTGATCCATGATCACATGAGACCCTTCCAGGGATGGCTTTCTCATCTACAATCTATGAATAAAAACCATTTTCCTCTGCCTTTCTTCAAATGATTCATCATAGTGGGTTTTGAATTTCTTGGAGAGCGGTCACTCATGTAACATCATGTTATTCTTTTATGGAAATGTTTAATGTTGGAAGCTGTGAAGCAGTCAGGCAGTAGACTGACCCTGAAGAGGAAAGTACTCACTAGGGAGGCCAGATGAAGGGGGGAGGCCACCCCAACTTCACCCTGTCACTGGGTCCAGGATGAGTCCCGAGAGGCTACTGCCCTGGGAAACAGTCTTTAGGAACGCTTTTTTGCAGCCTTTCCCCTGGATGAAAATGTTGGCAGTGACGCCCATCCTAGAATCAAACCAGGTCTCTATGTTGCAAAAGCATATGGAACTTTTGCTATGGAAATTTCCATCTGGAGCCAACAGATTTCTCCCCTTGCGCCCTGCAGGCAGATGCCTTTGAAAAACAGATCAATAATATGGTTTTTCCTCTCAGTAATTTAATCCCATGGTCTGCTTTGTTTCTCGTGCCTTCCTGTTTTCTTTGTGCCCACGGAACCATGCCCAGGCCATTCAGCACAGGAGGGCACATCTGGAAAAGCCGGTGTTCACTGGATTCCTGTTCCAGAGTTGAAAACTTGGGGAACAGAGCTGTTGTTGTGATAAAAAGGAGAGAAACACTCTGCCTGTAGCTTTATTTTAGAAAGCTGCTGCTGGCTCCGCGGAGCCCGGGGCTAAGTACGGCAACTGAGAAAGTCGGGCTCAGCAGCAGACAGACGTGCAGGACGGGTTTTAAGTCTTGTGTGCGTGCCCCAGCGTTCACAGCGTGGCCAGCCCTGTCCTCAGATGGGCACACGCAGAGGAGTGTCAGTGGGGACCACGTGCACATGGACCACAGCACGCGCGACTGACGGACATACCAGTTTCAATCCTTTCTTCCCGCATTCTGGCAAATGGCCCGTTAGCTTTAAAATGTCAAAGCCATGGCGTTTGGGACTGATGGTTAATGAGGCCAAACTAAAGGGAAAAAATTTCACTAACTTCCATGGCAGTCTTTGGGAGTGATGAAATTTGACAGTTTCTTGAGGCTGAGCTGATTTTAAGCCCCGTGGGTGGGCATGGGGCCCACAGCAGTGATCTCAAACTTCCCCCAGAAGCTAAAATGCAGATCCTTGGGCCCAGGGACCCCTGCCCCAGAGTCGGATTCAGAAGGTCACCCTCATGCAGGGCTTTAACATCCCATGCTTGGTGAACCTTACTTAAGAGGAACCTGCCCATATACAACTTACTTGTTTCCAGGTTCCTCAGGCCCCTTGCCAGTAAGACAGGGCTACTAAGGTCTAACCTGCTGGGCTGTGAGGATTAGGAATGACGTACGAGCTGCCCTGGGCTGCAGCCAGCCTGGCTCCGAGCCTGTGATCGGTCGTGGTACCTGCCCCACCCCACCGGGGACAGCGGGGGGCCCTCATGAAGGTCCGCGTGGCCCCTGCTCAAGCTTCTTGGGCATCTGCTAACATTTGCCAGCTTCCGCCATTCCTGGGGTCCCTCCCCGGCCCAGAGTTGAGTGGCTAGGCTGAACCCTCGGAAGAGGAATCACAGTGGAGGCTCCCAAGGCAGGCAGTGTCTCGGCCAGGAAAGCTCTGTCCTCTCCTTCTTCTGGTGCTCTGTGGCCCCCTGAGCCCCACTGGATCCTGCGACTCTCAATAAAGCAGCCTCACTTCCCTCCCCTCATTCTACCCCTGGGACAGTGTGGGGGCAAGAAAGTCTGGGTGCTGCTGTTACCACCATTTCACAGAGGCTTCTCATCTTTCTCAAGCCTCTTGCCTTGATTCTTGGCCCATTCCAGTCCATTCTCCACACTGTCCTCACTGTTTCTTTTTTTTAAAATCCAAAGTACAAATATAGACCTGTGGTGCCCTGCTTAAAATTCCCTTCACGGCACCCAGCTGCTTAGAGCAACGTTCAGAAAACTTTTTCTGCAAAGGGCCACACGGTAAATACTGTGGGCTTTTGTCTCTAAATATAGAGACAAACATTGAGGCTTACTGTATAGGCACATATGTAACAAGAGCGAGAGCAAACTTCCTCGAGTTTGTTTTATCAATGAAACTACGAGTAGGTGTTTTTGTAATCTAGTGTTACTCAGGAGAAGAATGGGTTTCTTTTTTGGCGCAGCTAAGATTTCACTCAGTGGGGGCTCAGTTTATGTTCCCTATACTCCAATCAATTTATGATCACCTGTACAATGATGACAGGTTTTATGATTATCTGTGAAAACCATTCTTAACTTGACTTATATCCTTAACTGTAATGAAATAAACACAGGCAGTGAACTGGTCATTGTTTGGGACCCCTGCTTAAAGGATCAAGTCTCAGGCCCTTAACCTACAAACAGGGCTGCAGAGACCTGCCTCCATGTCTTTCCCAGACGATTTCCCGACAGACGGTCAGCCCTAACTGGTTTTTGCGTCTTTTTTTTTTTTTAAAGATTGTATTTATTTATTAGAGAACGAGCGAGAGAGAAATAGCATGAGAGGGGAGAGGGTCAGAGGGAGAAACAGGCTCTCCCCTGAGCCGGGAGCCTAATGTGGGACTCGATCCCAGGACCCCAGGATCATGACCTGAGCCGAAGGCAGTCGCTTAACCAACTGAGCCACCCAGGCGCCCACTAGTTTTTGCTTCTTAAAGAGGCTTCACTCTCTCGCCCCTGAACCTCTTCTCCCGCCCCTTTTCCAACCTGGGAATTCCTATCTCTGCTAGGCTACACTCTTTTTCAGGACTACTTATCTATGGACACCTTCCCTAAGCCCCTTCCCTCCCATAGGGCCCAATGTGGACCGGGAGAACTCAGCACACAATACCACAGTTGGGGGTTTACAATCTGCAATTCCCTCACTGGCCTGGAATATTCTCAGGGAGGAAGGTACTGGATGCCTACTGGGCTCATTGCACAGGCTTCAAAACCAGGAAGGGGCTCTAGGGACCCTGTCCCAGGTCTTCTGACTATGGGACCGCGTTTACTGCACCATCTCCACGCTGGGCCACCCAGCTGCCTTGAGGGCACCATGTTCTTACATCCTGCCACGCCCCCGGCTAACTGATCCAGGATGAGCAGTTGATTCAGGCCAGATCTATAGCCCTTTCCCTAAGATCTTTCAAGCTATGACTGAGAAATGGCACAAGAGTAGGAAGTAAAACTCTGGAGGGCGGGCAGCCATGACCTCCATCTTGAAGGGAGGGACTACCATGACACAGGAGGAGGAGGATGTGGAGAGAGAAGCAGGCAGGAGTCCAGGCAGAGACAGCCTTGGAACATTCTCCTCAGGCTCCGCTGCATCCTGCTCTGCTAATCATCTGCCTGTTGGCCCTTCCCTGGAGACCACAGGACAATAGATACCCCTTTATACCTGAGCTAGTTTGACTGTTTTCTGTCAGCGGTAATCCAAAGACTCCTTTTTATCCTGATCTTGGCATTCTCCCCACTGTGTCACTGGTTCTCAAATGTTTTTTAAGGATAGGAAGCCCTCGTTCAAACAAAATCTTACTGAGAAGCCCGAGATGTGAACTGGGTGAACTGCAGGATAGATCGCATAGCCCGTACTCCTTGGTGCCAAAGCCCCACTCCAACAACTCCTGACCTTGCAATCAATGCTGAGACACTTAGCCTTTTAGCCTCAGTTTTCCTCTTTGTAAAAAACAGTAGAGGTATCCGACTCTTCAGGTTGCTATAGGGTTTAAATAAGTTAATATATGTAAATCGTTCAACACAGTGCCAGGGATATAACAATCAGTCAATAAGTATGAGCTCATAAGTGGAGGATGGAAGAAAGCAGTATGGAGGTTCCTCAAACAGTTGAAAATAGAGCTACCATACGATCCAGCAATTGCACTACTGGGTATTTACCACAAAGATACAAATGTAGGGATCCGAAGGGGTACGTGCACCCCGATGTTTATAGCAGCAATGTCCACAATAGCTAAACTGTGGAAAGAGCCAAGATGTCCATCGACAGATGAATGGATAAAGAAGATGTGGTATATATACACAATGGACTATTATGCAGCCATCAAAAGGAATGAGATCTTGCCATGTGCAACGACGTGGATGGAACTGGAAGGTGTTAGGCTGAGTGAAATAAGTCAATCAGAGAAAGACATGTATCCTATGACCTCACGGATATGAGGAATTCTTAATCTGAGGAAACAAACTGAGGGTTGCTGGAGTGGTGGGGGTGGGAGGGATGGGGTGGCTGGGTGATAGACATTGGGTAGGGTATGTGCTATGCTGAGCGCTGTGAATTGTGCAAGACTGTTGAATCACAGATCTGTACCTCTGAAACAAATAATGCAATATATGTTAAGAAAAAAAAAGAAGAAGAAGAAGATAGCAGGAGGGGAAGAATGAAGGGGAGTAAATCGGAAGGGGAGACGAACCATGAGAGACGATGGACTCTGAAAAACAAACTGAGGGTTCTAAAGGGGAGGGGGGTGGGGGGATGGGTTAGCCTGGTGATGAGTATTAAAGAGGGCACGTTCTGCATGGAGCACTGGGTGTTATGCACAAACAATGAATCATGGAACACTACATTAAAAACTAATGATGTAATGTATGGTGATTAACATAACAATAAAAAATTTAAAAAAAAAAGAAAGAAGTGGAGGATGGAGAAACCCAGGGCAACTGCCACCTTAGCTTCCCTCCTCCGTCTTCCCTCAATCATATCTTTGGCACATGTATAATGTTTAAATTATTTGAAATGATTAGTTTAACATATCTTCCGGGTTAGGCTGGAAAGTCTTATGGAGACAAGAAGCATATCTGTCTTGATCATTGTTTCCCCAGGTCTGCAGAGCACAGCTACTGGCGTACAGAAGATGACCGATAACTGCCGTTGACCGTGTGATAACAGGTATATGTATCATCTTGTTAAAAACTAGGCACCACACGTCACCAAACCTGATGCCTTCTGCCACAGATTCAGAAAAATCGTAAGGGAAGAAGGCTCAATGCACAGGGCAGCCCACTCAGAACTAAAGTTAATTTCTTTTGGTTTGGTCAGTTATGTTACTTAGAGGTTCCCAGGTTTTCCCCATTTTAAAACTAATTCATGTAATGAAAACACAACATGACAATATTTATGAGATGCATCTAAAGCAACAAGAAAAGGAAAAGTCACAGCCTAAAACACTGTCTCAGTAAAAATGAAAACAAATGAATTCAATTCCCAAATCAAAAAGGAAAAACTCCAACAAAGTAAAACAAAATAAGTCATGAGAAAAGAAATAATAAAGATAAAATCAGAAATTAGTAAAACAGAATAGGAAGGCTATTGACCTATGGAGTTTGAAAAATTGACAAAATAGACAAACCGCTAACTGAGTCAATGAAAAAAGTGAGGAAATACAAATACAAAATGAAGAAATTACAATGGGAAGATAACTATGAAAAAAGTGGAAATTTTAAAAATTCATGAGATTACTTTGCAAATCCCCATGCAAATCAATCTGAAAATGATAGTGAAATAGATAAATACAGTTTACTAAAATGACCTCATCGGAGATAGAAAGCTTCAACAGAGGCAATTTTTTATAGAGAAATAGAGAAGAGCGTCAAGAAATTTCCCACCATTCAAATTAACACCAGACCTAAAGAGTTTCACGGGGGTACAAACTTTCAAAGGCTAGATAGTTTTAGTGCTGTATAAATTCCTTCAGGCATAGAAAATTAAGGTAAACGTCCAAATTATTTTTATGAAGCAAATATAACATTGTTACTTAAACAAATATCACTTACCAATACTGGTGCAAAAAAATCCTAAAATAAATGTTAGCAAACAGAATCAACATTGTATTGAGAAAATAGTTCAATATGACTAAGGGGATTTATTTCAGGAATGCAAGGTTGGTTCAATATTATAATAAAATATACCATATTAAGTAATCTAACAATAATCATATGATTATTTATTTCCATTGATGCTGAAAAACTCTTTAATAAAATCCAGCATTTATTTCTAATAAAAAACACTCATGAAAATAGAAATTGATGGATGTTTCCTTATCATGATAAAATATATAAACCTTGGTCCAAAGCCAGCATTTACTATATGAAGAATCACTAGAGGCATTTCCACTAGGATCAAAACAAGAAAAGGATGCCTATTATCTCTACCCTTACTTATTACTGTACTAGAGGTAACAGTCAATGCAATTAGACAAGAGAAATCAATTAGAGTCATAAGAACTGGAAAACAGAAAGTAAAATTATTTGCAAATGATGTAATAGTACACTGAAAAACCTGAAAGGACTAATGCTCAAATTAACTCAAAGAAGAAAAGAATTAAGCTAGCAAAACAAAAAATAACAGAGAGAAACCAACAGTTTGCACACACATACACACATATACAGTCAAAAGGTATAATACTAGATAAAACTCCATTTATAACAGCATTAAGGAAGAGGAAATGCTTAGAAATCCGCCTAATAAGAAATGTGCAGAACTTATATAGGGAACACTTTAAAATGTGCCTGAATGATACATAAGTAGACATGAACAAATACAAAGACATCCCTTGTTCTTGGGTAGAATGACTGTACATCATAAAGATGTCAGTCTTCCAGAAGTTTATAAATAACACGATCCTCCAAAAAATACCACCAAACTTCTTATGGAGCTAGACAAGTTGATACTAAAATTCATGTGGAAAAATAAATATGCAAAAATGTCTAGAAAACCTGATACTCTAGGGAGATAAAAAACCATGAGGGGAGTCGAGTCCTACCAGCTATTAAATCATGCTATGAAATCTCTATAATTAAGACAATGAGGCACTGGAATTTGAATAAACAAAAAGACAAATGGAAGAGAACAGAAATCCAGAAATCCACTCAAGTATATATAGAAGTGTAGTACATGATGAAAGTGTTCTCTCAGATCACTGGAGCACAGATGGGCTCTTTAATAAAACGGTGCTGGGCAACTAGGTAGCCATTGGGAAAAAAGATAACATTAGATCCTTACCTCACACCTTCCATACAAACAAACCCCAGATTTTAAAAAGAAACAAACATATAAACACCAGAAGAACACACACAAGGATTCAAGAATTCCTCCATAAACTGTACAAAAAAGAGTACAATAAAATAAAAGATGGATAAATTGCCCTAGGCAAAAACTTGAAAATATCTGCATGGTAAAAAATCATTGATAATTCATTTAACAACATATGCGTATATTAGGATGACTATATCATTCTTCCAAAAAGTGTTGGCTTAGCTTGACTGCAAAAGTGACGTCATCTTACTTAAATTAGCCACTTGATAAAGTTTCATTTAAAAACAGCATGGTGGAGGGAGAAACAGTGCCCTGTGGGGAGAGTTTTCTCCACGTTAGTACTGGCTCCAGCTTTACCTTCTTCAGTTTCTTGTGGGCCCCACTGTGGTTCCCCTGTGCCAGGTCAGCCCCACCCAACAGCCGGTAGGTCTCCGCCACCTCGGGACTGAGATCACCAAACATGGCCACTTTAGCTTCCAGGGACTCTCTCAGGATTGAGGTTGCTCTCTGTGAAAGGAACAAAGATCAAAGTTTGGTTAGAAAGTTCAAAGGCTGATAAAGATCAACGCCCCTTAAGGCTGGGTGGCTCAGTCAGTTAGGCGTCCCACTCTTGGATTTGTCTTGGATGTTCTCTCCCTCTGCCCCTTCCCCAACATGCGCACATGCACCTTCCCTCTCTCTCTCAAAAAAGAAAATGATGTAACTGATGTGTATTTTCACTTTTCAGGGATTGGGTTTGGGTAGTGTCTCATGAGCTGAGCCTACTTTTCTCTTTAAACAGGACACGGGAAATAGCACATACGAGGGCAGGGAGGTATTAACCATGGAGACAGAATGCATGAAGGACACCTGGAGAACAAAGCCACCTCAGGTATTACAGGAATTCATTTTAGCTGAGTAGTAAGACAGAAGCTAACATGTATCGCATCCTTTAGGTGCCAAGAACTGCGCTGAACAGTTTACCTGCCTGAGCTCATTTAATTCTGTCTCCTTTAGATAAGTACAATGTTAATCCTCACTGTCCAGAGGAGGAAACTGAGGCACAGAGCAGTCGGAAATTCGCTCAGGATCAGACAGCTCCCCTGTGTTTGACCTAGGATCTGAATCTGGCCTGTAATTTTAATCCTTTTCAGTTGCAGGCTCTTTTTCCCTCTGCGCACAGTGACGTTCTTATGTAAGTGAAAATTAGAGTTTCCTGGCAATTTATGTACTTACAAAACATCCAGAATATATTCCGGGGGTTTCTATTTCTCATAAGAAATAGTTTAGGAAACCAAAAGCAAACATTCTAACATGGCAAAAAAAAATTAAATATATTTGACATTTTGTGTGGTTTATCAGATTTATTTACACCAATGTGGAATAAAAAACATGAGTTGGTCAGAAACCAGGATCTTCTGACATTAATCTCTTCAGTCAGACCCCAAGACGTACAGAGGGAAAGTCCTGCCTGTCCATCCCCCACATTTCTTCTGAAATTCTTCCATGGCCTTGTACTTTCATGAAAGCATGATTATGGCAATGGAATACAAACGCTGAATTTGAGAGCCAAATAAGGCTGGAACCCGTTAAAGGGCTTCCCCCACCAAACAGCCCTGAAGGCATCCTGATAAGCGCTCCACGGGCAGAAGGAGCTGACAAAGCTTTACTCAGTTTATGGGCAATAATATGAGTTAAGTGCTTGGGGTGGGGTGTGGGGTGTGGAACAGCGAAGGCATTGATAAGGCAGAAACAATTTCTTTGTGGAAAGATGAAACACCCTAGGAGCACAGCAACTGTAAATTGTGAAGTGTGTGACCCACCTTGGTGCGTGGGGAACCTGCCTGATGCTGAAGCCCACCCCCGGCCATCTGTGAGCAAGGATTTGGCAAGGTGCAGGTGCTGGGCTTGGCAACTTGTCCATGGAAACTGGTTGTCAGGTTTTGAGGAGCCAATGATGGAAAGAAGAGCCAGACTCTTTTTGCTAAATGAGGCTTTCGATGCCATTTCTAGCCTGGTGGGGGAAACTAGAGAGAGATGTGCATGAACTTGAACGGCAGGTGGAGATGGCAATGGAAGAGATGTTACATGGGTGGAAACAGAGATGGCGTCAGTCTGTGAGAGGTAGAACAGCGTAACAGACAGGAATGAAGGAAAAATAGGACCCGGGTGGGCTGAGGAGAGGGCGCATGGGAAACTGGGAGCCCAGGGGTGAGGTGGGAGAAGGGCAGGGCCAGCCAGCGGGCTCATCTGACTGCAGCACAGAGTAGGAAGGGCAGCAGGGGGAGATGAGGCAGGAGTTGCAGGCAGGGCTGGTGGTTGGTGGATGGCCTTCATGCCAGGCTCGGGAGTTTGGATTTTCTTATGGGGAATAAGAAGCTGGAGAAGGTTCTGGAGCAGAAAACTAGAAGAGAAGCCCCACACAAGTGTCTTAATCTGTGGCAGAGTGACCTTCACTTACATTTTACCTTAAAAGTCATTGTCCTTCCCAAAGATCACCTTCACACTAGCACAGGGCTCTAGCCCATGCAGGGGCAATGACCGCATCTGGGGTGGTCTGAGCACAGGGCCGTGCTCATGCCTGGGACTGTCCTCGGGCCCAGCCTTGTTGGCCACCTGCGAGAACCCATAGGGAGAGGGCTGCAGCCAGGGTGAGCACCGTGCAAGCCTGCCACGTCCGGTTGGTTGAGTTGTGTCATGCACAAGGACAGGACAGCGAGGACAGCTGAAATCCAGCCTGTGTGCCACTCTCCAAGCAATGTGCTCTGGCACAAGCTGCGTCCACCTGAGGAAGATGCAGCTTTTTCTGTTCTTGCCAGGGCACTAGAAGGGCTGGCAGGGACAGAACGGAAAGAGCCAGTTTGCCAAAATCTCCAAGGGAGGTCGAGGGGAGCAAGGTACATCTCTAGTTCAATACCACTGATTTGGGTGACTAGGGCAAGGGCGGTGAAGTGTGGCATCGGTGACAGATACCAGGGCAGGAAGCCAGACAAAAACGGGGGAGAGGGTAGATGCCCTGTGGTAGCCGGAGCAGTCAGGCGACCCACAGCCAAGCATCCACCCACCCACCTGCTCATGGCTCCCCACCAGGAGCAAGAGGGTCCCTGCTCTCACGGAATTCGGTCCAGTCAGGGGAGAGAGGGTACACATCCACATATAACTTACTATTCTTATTATGTTGTTACGTTATTCCTATACTGTGCTTATCATATTTTTTAAAATTATCTGAGAGAGAGAGAGAGAGAGAGAGAGCGAGTGCATGTGTGGGAGGGGCAGAAGGAGAGGGAGAGAGAGTCCCAGGGTGACTCTGCGCCCAGCGCAGAGCCCAACATGGGGCTCGAACTCACGATCCCAAGATCATGACCTGACCCGAGCCAAGAGTTGGACGCTCAAGCCACTGTGCCACCCAAGCGCCCCTTATCCTATTATTATGTCAAAAATGATTCTATACAATAATGGGAAGAATCAAATGAAGACTGGGGAAAGGAATTAGTCAAGCTGATGGGTCCTCAAAGATGGATCTGTATTAGCCAGGTGATCAGTGAGGAAGAGCCTTCCAAGAGCAGGAAACGAAAGTTGGTACTTCCTGGAAGTGAGGATTAGAAAAGGTCAATGTGGCCAGAACAGATTGAGGGAAGGGGGAAAATAAGACCGGAAATGTCAGCAGAATCCAGATTGCATTGAAGGTATTATGAGACATACAGGATTCTGATTTATTTTAAGGGCACTGAGAAGCCACTGGAGTAATTTGAAAATGGGGGTTCACTGACCAGATCTGCGTTCTGAAAAGATCGCCATTGCTTCCTTATTCAGAATGGACGAGAAAAAGGCAAGAGTGGAAAAGGCAGCTGGGGGACCAGAGTCTGTTCGAGTGGTCCAGGCAGGAGGTGATGACTGGCAGAGGTGGACATGATAACCAGTACATTCTAGAGGTAAAAGTGACTGCTGAGCTGGAAGGTGTAAGGCATGATGTGGGCAGACTCCCCTTCTTCCCCTCCAGACTTCTGACCTGAGCGCTCTCCACAGAACTTCTCCAGATATTCTAGAAACTGAGGCCCCTGGAAGGCCCCTTTCTACTTAGTTGGGTGATCCAAAAAAATATGGGAACTCCATTTGTTATGGTTACCGCAGTCCTACTTTGGCCTGACGAACATGGGTGCATCTAGATTAAAAACTCACGTTCCTTAAGCTCATATCAATTGAGAGAAGGGTGAGGGGTTAAGGGCTAGGGCAGAGCCGTGGGGGAGGTCTACAGAATAGCAGAGGAAATACAAGCTTTTCATCTCAAGGATTTGCCTTGATAGGTTAAAGTTGAAAAAAAAAATCTATATAAATCAAGCCACATCAACTGGCTTTCTGGTAACTGTTAGGCTTTGCATGGAATAAGTCCCCAAAGGTTTATTTAATTGCCAGTGAATATAAACTCTGGGTCTTGTTCCATTTTTACAAGCCATAAGAAACGCATGCTTGTCTGGTTCAATGGACCGTAAGCTGTAACTTCTGTGCTGTGTAGCTCTCATTAGATATGTAAATTCCTTCCATAACCCAAAATAAGGAGAGAGGCATCAGGCCCATTAACTGCCTTCCTCTATCCTAGCCAGAACCACAGGCTGTGAGAAGCAGGGTTTGCCCACTGGGTTTTCAAGGTTTCTAGCCCTTTAGGATCCCTTGTGGGGAGTGGGGGACCATGGCATCTACATTCTTATAGTTTTTGTTTCCCAAGACTGAGTATCTGGGAGCTGCCTAAGAGAGGCCACCTGGGTTTATTTATCCCTATTCCTATGCGAGCCTGGTACATGCCTTAGGCTTAATGGATGCTTGCAAAGCGAAGGAGTAGCACTTCGGATATTAATTCATGTAAACAGTCAACTCTGGACCAAACTCACTTACCTCTTTTTGTCCAGTGACTTGTAGAAAACGGCAATAATCATCTTGAATTGAAAGAAATCTGGCTTTTCCCGTCCCTTCAGCATCCTTAAGATTAGCCATGCTCTCTTGAAAATACTGCTCGGCCACATCTGAAGAAAAGCATCAAAACAACATTTGAAGAGTTGAAATGGAAACAGGATAAAAATGCTTTTTAGCGGTGGTGAACTATTTGAAGATAGTATTTAGACAAGAGGACCTAGTTAATGTGCCTGTTTTTCAGAAAAGATTTAGGTCTCAGAGGGATATGGCTTTCATACATTTTAGCTCTCCCAGCAATACGGTAAGCAAAGCTAATGCAAACGTAAAATATTCCCCAGACCTGAACATACTGGTAACGTTTTCTGGTTGATTAACCATTAATTCTTCCTATAACTCGGGTTGCTGCCCACTGAGGGTATGGCTTCAAGGATCCACTTACTTTAATGGACTCTGTTATCTTAGAACCTAGTTTTACAACATTAAAATTTGGGAAAATATGGCTGACATGCCACTGAAGGAAGGAACCCAACCATTCCAAACACATAAACATAGTGGTCATAATATAATGAACATATTTTTAAATGTATGCCAACCTTGAAAGCAAGAAAAGGAAAACCTCAGGTATAGAAAATGAAGAAGGAACTAGAAGCCAGAGCAGTGAGTGGGAGCCGAATGTTCCATGAGGGTATTAGAAAACAGGTATATTCCATAAGGATGAGGACTAGAGATGAGGCCTGAGGACTGGCTGTGGTAAGAAGATGGAATAGAGCTCCCTACAACAAGCCAGTGTGGTAGGCAGCATTCTAGGATGGCGCCATATGCCCTTCACCTTTGTCTAATCCCTCCCCTGTGATGATGGGTGGAACTTGCCGATATGATGAGATATTACTCCTGTGATGAGGTTTTGTGATATGACATGGTTGACTTTAAGAAAGTGAGATTATCCCTTGGGCTTAACCAACTCACCCGAGCCCTTTAAAAGCCGAGTTTTCTCCACTCGGTAACAAAAAAGGCAGCCAGAGAGATTCAAAGCACAAGAGGGATTTGACAAGGAGGTTCTCCATTGGTGAGATGGAAGGAACCATGGTGTAAGGACCCAAGAGTGGTCCATAGATGACGAGAGAGGTCCCTGGCCAATAGCCAGCAAGCAAATGGGGATTTCAGTCCTACAACCGAAAGGAAGTGAATTCTGCTAATAATAGGAATGAGTTGGGAAAAGGACCCCATGCTCCAGAGGAGAATGTAGCTGGCCGATGGCTTGCTTTTAGGCTGACAGCTTGATTTCAGCCTGAGCTCGATTTAAGCCAGCCTTACAAGACTAGACTTCTGACCTACAGAACCAAGTTAATAAATGGGTTTAAGCAACCATCATTGGTTATGCAGCAGAAGAAAACTAACACAGTCAGGAATCCCTACAATGGAGATAAAAGCAACTGTATTGGTGTGAGGTGAGGCCTCACGGTTGTCCCACTAGAGGCCATCCTGGCTAGAAAAATAGCATCTAAAACGGGGACACCATATATGGGACAGGCACACATGTGAAGTCTGAATCTACATCAACTATTTGGTTCGGAAATTCTGAACCGAGAGATTAACTAGGAACGAGTCTGAAACTGGAGAAATCACAGGGCTCCAGCATAGGGGTCAGCAAAGTTCTTCTGTGAAGGACCAGATGGTAAATATTTTAGGCTTTGGGGAGCACATGGGCTCTGTCTCAGTTATTCAACTCTGCTGTTGAGGAACAAAAGCTTCCATAAATGAATGGTAACACATAAATGAATGAGCGTGGCTGTATACAGTGGCCAACTGGACATTTCCTTTTGGAAATCTCATGTGTATCATGTAGTGCAAATACATACGAGCAAAAAGATAAAACATAATCTTCTGCTTCTCTGCATTTCCTCTGCATTGGCTTATTTCCCCTTTATCACCTCCAATTTTGTGTGTCCTTGCTATTTTCTTGATTAGACCAGCTAGTATTTTCTCTATTTTAATACCTTTTCCAAAGAATCACCCCTTGAATTCATTTTTCTCATACTGTGATATGGAGTGCCAGGTGCTTCCAAAGAGGCCTGTATGAATACCGCATTCCGGAAGTCACAGAGGAACAGGAATTGGGTCAGCCTGTGCAGAGAGGGTGGCTGTTCCTGAGGCTGCACTCGGGAGATTGCCCGGGTTCAGGCTCTGACTCTGCTGCCTAGTTCTAGCTGTGTAAGGGCTAGACCTCAAAGCCCTCATCTGGAAAGGGGGAACATAACACTAGCGCCTTCTTTATAGGGTTGTTGTCAGGAGTAAATGGGTTCATGCATATAAACAACTGAGGACATGCCTAACACCTAGTCCATGCTCAATAAATGATTATCATTTGAATTCGGGGACAGCTTTGAGGATCGTGGTTATAGACCTCTCTCGCCCATGCGTGGCTGACCAGGAGGGACACAGGAAGTGGAGGTGGACATTGAGACATTAACAGGACGGGAGCACTATGAAAAGAAGAGTGGTCAAAAGGCACAGAAGACTGGGCTCATCTGCACCTCAGGCACATCTCGAAGACTTTTGAGAGCATCTGAAATTCACCCTGAGCATGCTGGGTCTCAAGGAATGATTCAAGTATACTCCATGTGACCTGTTTTAGAAAGGAGACACCTGCACAGTGTGTCTTTCGAATCTAGTCAATCAAGAGAAAAATTAGGTCTGAGAACAAGTAAGTTTCATTTCTCTGCAAGATTTACTTTGCTTGGAACCTAGGCCGTTGCCAGAAAGAAGCAGGAATTCTGCTGTGAGGTCAAGTCTTCTGGAGAGGTCTCAGTGCCCACTGCCCCCCGAGTTTGTAGCGAGACAGAAGTTGATTGAATGGGAGTCCCCTGTTCCTTTCTTTCAATGGGGGTCTGTCCACTGCTGGAGCAGCAGGTGGATTTCTAGGGTATTTACTCAGAATTTTCTCTTGGTAGGAGAAAATTCTGCCAAGTAGAAAATGTCTTTACTTGTAGCGGACTCATGGGAGAAAGCATTACAGATTTAATGAGCAAACTAAGTATCAATTTTGGCTACTTTGAGAATCTCATGACAGTAAATGTGGGGATGATGTGGCATTTATTTTGTTGATTTTAAAAGCATTACAGAGATGAACATTCCAGGTCTAAAAATTAACAAGGATATTCAAGAGTGGAGCACTCTTGCTATTTTAATTTTCTGTCTAATTGGGAATTAACCAAAGAATGCAACTGAGCCCTTCTTTAAGACTAGAGATATTTCATGAGTCTCAGCCTTGTTCCCCTGAGATGAGCCCTTACCATAAAGACTGGCAGATGTCAAGCATGTAGGAAGGAATTGGGGCTGGACAAGCAGGGACTGAGTTTCAGGCCCTGGGCTTTGGCAGAAGTGGTGCCCTACTCAGATAGAGGAGGAGGCAAAAGAGATGGGTAGCATTTCCCTCGCCTTCCTGAGTAAGGAGCTGGTCTTTCAGACACAGGAGGACACAGTGCACTTGATACCTTTCTAGCCCCATGTCCTGTTACCTCTTGGTATCCCTTCTCCCAGCAGTCACATGCTGACCAACCGCAGGTGCCCTAGACCCAAGTGCCACCTACTCCTTTCCCTTAGTGCAGCTGATCTCACAAAGATGCTAGGAGAGAGGGCGCTGCTTGGCCTAACAAACCAGTGCATAAATGGCTCAACCTCTAACTCAGGGAGGCGTATTCATACTTTCCAAAGAGGATGGTTGTTAGCACACATGGATTTCTGGAAGAGCGAGTGAGAGTGAGGGAAGAAGGAAGGGAGGGGAAGGGAGGAAGGGATTTATTACTGAAACAAAGGCAGCAGGGTTACTGAAGTGAATGCAAACCAGGGGTGGTGGTGGGACGTTGGAGATGGGCTCTGCCCTGGAGTCTGCCCTCTGAAGGTGCTGCCTGCAAGGTCGCTGGTCAGATGGGGTGAGGGCGAGGGAGGGGTTCTCTGACGGTTGTTGGCCCATATAAGTTGGCCACATGTTGGACATCCTGGCAGGGCCCTTGTAGATCAGAAGAGCCTTGAGTCTGGGAACAGAGGAAGGTATTGGGCATCCACTGCAGGTGCCTTCCCTGCCTCTAAATTTGAAACTACTTTTATCTTTACCTGGGATACAGGAAAACTCCTTTACTGTAAGACCCCGATGTATTTCCCTCACCTAACCCCCAAATTAGGTTTCTGAACTGGGAGCCACATGATCAGTCTTCGTGGGGAGAGCAAATTTGTCCTGTTACTACAGCTAAGGAGTGACTCCCTAATGAGCAGTTTGTTCTTCTGGGGGTGGACACCACCCTGGAGGTCCATGGCGGACAAATGATTTCCAGAAAGATGGAAGGTCAAGCAGGGTGAGGAGATGCCATGCCCCAGCATGGACCTGGTGCCCTGAAGCCGGGTGTGGGTTCACAAAGAGCCAGCCATTTCAGTGAGCTCACAATGGCCACCCCCAACTTTGAAAACCTCTTCTAGAATCATCTGCAACCTGATGCCTGTGGCCTTGGCAGAAGATGAGGTCATTTTCTAAAGCACAGAAGCATGACTTAGCTTGTGAATCCGAGCCCCGGTGGCACAGGTGTCCCAAGGCCATGGGTCCTCTCCCGTTTCCACTGCAACACAGTGTTTAGGCTGTCTGTGAGTAAGCACGAGGGCGAAGTGTGGCCCAGTGTGCAGGGGGGCTTAATGTCTCTTGGAGGCCCTGCCAGACTCTGTTTGGTTCTATGTTCATATACAGGCAAAAACAACAACAACAACAAAAACAAAAACAGGCTTCGTTCAAAGAGCAAGAGGAATGCGGGGTTACACATTGACACGCTGGAGGTTAGGAGGCTTTTAATTAAAACAAATTCCGGTAACCCTGGGCTCATTTTCTTGAGGCTGTCCTAAGGCAAGAGCTGAACAGTGAGGGCAGCTTTCATGAAGAGGGAGGCCTACATGTACAATGTGACAATTATCTTTTGTTAACAGTCTTGGGAAAGAGTCTGTACTATGTACTCACAGCAAAAACATTAAGGACCGCAGGGAATTTAGCCTGACATTAACCCCAGAGGAGGTCCATCACCCAGCAAACAAACAGACTGGACCCATTTAGACCCTGTTGGGGGCTGCTACAGGCCCTGCACAGGCAGCTGCCCCGAGGCCACCTGCCAGCCCTGGTGGGAGTGGGGGGCAAAGGGGGGGATGAGGACTTAGGAAGCCCAGGTCAGGCTCTCTCCTCACCTCAAGGCCTTTGGTGGTCCACACTGGAGACCCTCTTTGGGAAGAACACTTTCACAGGCCCTGGACACGGCTTCTGGGAGAGGCACACCTGCTGCTCACTAGCTGTGTGATCCCAGGAAGTCCAAGGCCATCTCTGGGGGGCAGGTTTGCATCAGTAGCATAAGGTGACCAAGATGGCAGCAGGCTGGGTGAGGCTTGCGTGGAAGAGCATATATAAAGTGCGCGCACAATGCCAGGAACCCACAGGCCCAGTAAGGGGCTCCGTCACCGTGGGGATCTGCTTGCCTCCAACATCCTTGCCACCAGGAAGCTGACCCCATGTCTACCTCCCCACCACTCACAGTCCCACCCACTAGTGGACCCCCAGGGGTGGTCAGGTATCCAGCAGCCTCCAGCCCGTTACCTGTCTTGGTGAAGTATATATGTTTTCCAGAAACTGCCCTAAAAATCTTTTTTGAAGCCAAGTCAGGGTATAAATAACATAGGTTTTTCCTAGAAGTTCTGAACACAAATTATTAGCCAGTAGAAGAGTGAAAAATGGGATATCACAGAGGGCATGTATTTCATCGTCCCTAGCAGAGGAGTGAAGCCACAGACTTTGTTCTCAGACATAAAGATGAAAGGCAGTTTGTAAGCTAGGCTTGATGAGGTTTTAGTTTGCCCCAGGTTGTCCCTTTGTGAAGAGAGACCAACATCACAGACTTGGAGGAAGAGGCCACCCCTTCTAATCCTCTGCTGGCCCCAAGAGCGGCCGACCCTGCAGCCCCCACCTGTCCGTTCTCTGGGCTCCCTGGACTTCTGGGGACAGTGTCACTCACTCTCCAGTTCCGGAGTGGGTTAAGGAGTCTGTGGTTGGCCTCTGTCTAAGCCTTGCTTTGCCTCTACCTTGCAGAGTGACCCTGGACATGCCCTGGCCCTTGGTCCTCTAGATGGGATGTACAGTAAGGTACCTTCCAGAGGTTTCTGAGACGGGGCCCTACTAAAGATGGTGGGAGACAGGGTAAGGGTTCTTCTTTGGCCTCACCCAACCTGCTCTCTGCAGCTTCTCCTTCCTCACCTGGCCTCTAGAGCACAGAGCAGGCATGGATGCTGACATCTGCTTGCGGAGCTCAGAGGCAGGCCAGGCTCAGGCTGGCTGGGCATTTTGTAGCAAGAAATGGGCCTTGCCTAGGAGCTGAGGAAAGGTCTCTCAGAGCACACGGGGCTCGAGGGGGTGTGGGAAGGCTAAGGAGGAAGGAAGATGGAGAGGGAAGAATGAAGAGGAAGGGAGAGAGCTGGGTAGGTGTGGCCAGCCGTGGCTTACACTCATTTCCACCAGCAGGGCTGTACCACAGACCCCACCCAGAGGCCTCCCCAGGTTGGAGGTGGGGTGAGGGAGCCAGCTGGGGCAGACGAGGAGGGCCACAGGCAGGTGAAGGCCATCTGACTGTGGCTGCTCCTGGGTGGCCAGGTTACCACTGTCAGGAGTCCACTGGAGCTGGGCGTGTGCGTGTTCCAGAGCCTGTCTGACTTCCTGTCTCTGTCGGACACACAGGGCCCAAGGAGCATCGATAACTCAGTGGGCAGGGAGTGGGCTGGGGGTGGGACAGGACCCAGCAGAGGGGCAGGCTGAGAAGGCAGTCCACAGGAGGAAGAGTTGAGAAAAGGGAGGATCATGGATGTATATAAAACATGAGACTTCCTCAAGAGGCAATGCCTAGCTTCAGGTGCTTACATATTTTATGTCTACTGTGCAAAATGTGGGGGAGAGCCTAGGATAAGTGGGGGCCAAGGAAATATATATCTTTGTGCATGGGGAATTACAGCTTGGGAATGCACCTACACTCATGAGTCTGGTTCCTATAGCCAGGGATCCCACCGCCAGCCCCCAAGGCTCTGACAGGGCCCCTTCCATCCTGCTGGGTCCGGACCCTACAGAGCCCAGGCTGTAGATGGAGCCACTTCCAAACAAGGCCGCCTGTGCTCGGCAGCCTCTGCCTCTCAAAGGTTTACACTGAAATGTACTTGGCTTCCGCCCATTTCATTTTAATATCCTTTAGGAGAAGAGTTATGAAGGCAAGGCCAATGCTCTGAACACTTAGCAGGGTTGGGAGAGCTGTTAATACCAAGTTTGTCTATGGCCGCTCCGGGAAGTGGGCCAGGCTCAGGTTAGTGACATTCCAGGAGCCTGAATTGGAAGTCCTTATGCAATCACAATCCTTCGTGACTTCTAGGGCAGTTTTGTCTGCATAAGGAATGCAGGAAAGGCACAGGGCAAAGGGATTCGCTTGAGCGTGGAGCCTGAAACATGCTAGCTTCTTGGCCAGTGGCATTTTGTTTATCAGAGGGCAATGCCTTCAATGGGCATTTATCGAGCAGGCTATGGAGAATCCCCAAATGAGAAATTTTTCTCATTAATGATTCTTAAAAAAAAAAAAAATCTACTCTACATAGACAGGTTTAAGCACAGGGAAGCAGAGCTGAGGTCCCCATGCCTGTGGATTTCCATGGCACTGGATGGAACATGGAGATTTTCCCCCAGGGGATCTGGCTGGGATTACTACACTCAAAGTCACTAAGGTCCAGATCACAGTCCTGCCGTCCTGGGGGAAAGCCAACCAGTGTGTGTGTGTGTGTGTGTGTGTGTGTGTGTGTGTGTGTGTGTGTG
>NW_027397109.1:4891380-5089372 GCF_003265705.2 Callorhinus ursinus
TGTGTGTGTGTGTGTGTGTGTGTGTGTGTGTGTGTGTGTGTGTGTGTTGCAGGGTGGTCTCCCCCTTAGCTCCCCTTAGTTGCTGGAGGCAGCAGAGGCCTGGGTGGGTTTCCCTCATTCCCACTGTGGGGGGCACTGGCCTGTGAGGGGGTCACAGAGAGATGACTAGAAAACCCAGGCTCCCTGATTGCGCCCGCCCACTCCCACTGCAGCTCCTGGCTGGGCAGGGCCCAGCTCATTCCTGCTTCCAAAGGCACACTGACTCCATGCCTGTAACATGGGTCCCCTCGGCCCACACCACACTTAGGCATTGTGGGTAAGAGCCAGAACAAACTCTGGATCTCACGATGCCGGACGATCAGTTGATTTGCCACAGCCTTTTCCACGTTCACCACCAAGGGAACCAGGATTCTGACAGATGCAGTTTTCAAACTGGTGAACACAGTAGGAAGAGTTTGGGGTTTCTCCTTACTTGTGTTTGTTTCTAACATGCCCATTTAGACGACTTGAGGCCTTAGGGATGGGGGCTGGGCTCCTCTCTGCACCTGTTCCCAGGATTCATGTTGCTGCCCAACAAGCAGCTGTTCTGATCCCATGGTTTCATTGCCCAACCTCACTTAGCACTGACTCGCCTTTAAGGCTTCAGTAAACTTTCTTCCTAATGGCATCAAGGTGCAAGCCATTTCCACTGTCTTCTGATTTGCAGAAGCTGAGCCCGAGAAGGGCTCATCTAGAGGCACCCTACAGACGGAGAGGGACTATGTCCTTTTTGGGTAGAGCAATGAGTAGACAGAATATATAGATGGATGGACTGGGCAGGGATGGGGAGCTGGCTGTGTTCGCTCACTTATAAAATTCAGGCTTGTGAAAAGGATTAAGTGAGCACGTGTGTGAGAGTTCCAGCATCTGCAGACAAGGCCAGCTCGATTCCTGCTACTAATTGTTACTAGTAACGCTATGCTTACCATGATTCCTGCTGCCTATGTTTCTAGCAACCAATCCACTAAGCCTCAAGCAGAAGTGACCCCCTTCCCTAGTCTGTAAAGTCAATTGCAGCTCCCTGCTCCTGGGGGGAAGTTTTCTTCCTTCTTTACACTCCTCTTGTAGTTGAAATTCTGACTGTCAAGGCAGCTTGCAGGGATCAGGCTGCCAAAGACAGAGGGGGAACCGAGAGCCCATGTGTGCTCCTGGACTGGCCCCTGCCCCCTGGCTCTCCCAACCCATCTCTCTGGGCTGCCTCCGCTTTTCTAGTCCTTTCTCTGTCCCAAATGCCGTAGACTCCTCGGCGGACCTAAGTGGGTGGAGGGTAGCAGGGCAAGGAAGGAAAGGTGGTGTTTGCAGACCTTTTAATGTAACAAGGAGGTCAAGAGCCTAGGTTCAAATCTGCTAATCCCGGGCTATGCGCCCCTGGGGAAATTGCCTAATCTCTCCGTGCCTCTGTTTCTCCACCAGAAACTGGAAGTACTTATACCAACCTCATGGAGATGTTGTGAGGATTAACTGAGTTAATAAATGTAACTGGTTAGAACCATGCCCATATGAACCATGTAAGCATTAGCTGTTACTACCATTATTACTGTGTGAGGTCATTAAATTCTCACAGATCTTATTATGGTATCACTGTCATTCTCAATTTATAATACCCACACTATATGTAGACTAAAAACTATAAATAAAAATATAGGTATATATATATTTGGATTGTCTGATTCTGTGAGTCATGCAAAACGGAGTGGCTTAACTTTGCAGTTAGAGGGAAAAACATTTCAGGACACAAGTTCTATAGGTCCTCACCCAATACATACAGTTTTTAACTAGCTGAGATGCTGGCAAATGGGAATCCCTCTAGGCATAGAGGGTCTTTGGGCCTTGGTCTCCTAGCTGTTTGGTATTCTCTCTCTCTCTCTTTTTTTCTTTAAGAGAGAGAGAGATTGAGAGAACAAGTGGGAGGAGGGGCAGAGGAGGAAGCAGACTCCCCGCTGAGCAGGGAGCCCGATGTGGGGCTCAATCCCAGAACCCCAGGATCATGACCTGAGCCGAAGGCAGCCGCTTAACTGCCTGAGCCACCCAGGCGCCCTTAGCCGTTTGGCATTGTCCTGGGAATACCCACGACTCCCCGATCCCTATCCCACCAGTTTAAATGCTCAGAACCCTCTGGTTGTCTGAAACCCGTGAGGCCTTGAGGAAAACAGGAAGAGTCTGACAAGCATTCATTATACACCTGCTCTCCGGGTCAGAAGTTATAGGTCTGGCCCTCACACTGGTTTTGCCACACTCAGAGTCTGAAACATATTTGAGCTAGTTAGCATCAATTACACATAAAAATCTAGATTTCTGCCTTCTCTTGAAAAAGCAGATCTGCCATAGAAGCCTGCCTTCCACTTGATGGTAATGGGCGAAAGTGAGAGGCCGCTGCTCACTTTCCATGGGGTATGGCTTCTCCAGTTTGCTACAGTCCTCAGCACTCCGTATTGTCTTGCTGCTGTTACTGTATTGTCATGACTATCTGTGTCACTCACACAGCTTACTTGGTTCCTACAGACATGTAGATTTGTGACTCCTGCTAGTCTAGGAATTTTCATCAAACCTGCATTGGCATCTTAACTGTCTCAATAGTTGGGAGTGGAAGGTTCTTTTCCCCCATTAAAGAAATTTTAAGCACCAGTAAGCTGGTCAAAAAACTGCTAGCTCTTTGAAGGTTTTGAAGTTGATTGTTATATATGGAGTGTTCCAGAGAGAGGGGATCTGAAAGTTTGCCGGCCTCTGAAAGGTGCTCAAAGCTCCAGGAGACCAGAATGAGGAGTCTGTAAGGTGGGATGGACAGATGGATAAACTCCAAATCCCCTTCACCAGCTCCACCCTGGACTTGAGCCCCTGCCTGGCCTGGGGATCTGTGCAGACCAAGCTGCTCATAGAGGTGCCCCCCTCATCTTTGCCTACCCACCAGCCTCTACATCATAGCCCAACTCCTCCTTCCTGAACCTCAATTATTTTGGATCTCAATTTTAGGCTTGCTGGCACATTGGATCTTATTTTACTATAGTACATGATTATTTTTATCTGATATTTTGGAATATACCCCTAGGTCTTCTTCACGAGTTATACTCTGTTTCTGAATATTCTGAACCCCCCCCAAAAAAAAAGTCACTGGAATGTGTGTTCTCCATCAACAGAGGCATACCGTATGCTCGGAGTCCAGAAGGGTGGGTTAAAGAACTCCCCAAGCTCGCTGCTCTACCTATTACATGGGGCTAAGAAAAACCATGAGTCATAAATGGCAACTTCCTCTTGGACTCCTGAAACCATGTAAGTTCATCCTGATGGAAAGCCCGGTGCTGTGAAAGTCTGTGGGCTGGGTTCTGACAAGCCAGATCTGTTGCCACAGTAGCTCCACAACAATCTTTAAAAATAGATCACCTTTGAAAGCAGAGCAGATTTTCCCGTTAAGCCCAGCATGGATTCTCTGGGGCTCTTAATAGCTCCGCTTGGAGGAAGATTCCCTGGATTTGAAAGTAAAAGACTGGAGAAAGGCCAAACAGGACAGAAACCAAAAGACACTGGCGAAGCTAAGGGAGTGGCCCAGCTAGGAACGGCCACATAAAGCCGCCAAAGCTCTCCAAGGGGCTTATGTCCCAGCTCCGCCACCTGCTGGCCTGTCCTAAAGGCAGCTGGTTACAGACCCAGCCACGCCTGCGCAGACAGGCAGGCAGCGAGCCCCGCCCACAGAAGGTTTGAGCTCACCGTGGTGCTCGGTCCTCCCAGAAGCGATGCCAGCGTGGGCGACAAAATGTGCGGAGACTGCTGCCTCCTCTTGGGAGGGGCTTCTGCTCAGCACGATGAGATGCGCCTGTCACCAGGGAAAGAAGAAACACGTTCGTTTACCTGCTTGGCGGCAGCAGTAGGGAACTAACCGTTCTTGCAGCGGTAAGCAGAAAGTTAAGGAACTTTCTAGCCAGCTAGACAATATGATTTATGTGGAAGCACAGTCGATTCTTAGAAGACCTGGATCTTAAAGGCATCATGAAGTGGAGAGGGAAAGGCTGGGTCCAGATGGCGTGAAGCTGTGACCAGGGCACATCGCTAAGTAAATCATGTAAAAGTCTCTGCTCCTAGGAGTGTGGTAGCGTGGTGTCAGCCGAGGGGGCACGGGGAGGCGGGGAGGAAGGTTTCAAGAAGGAGATGGGTTACCAGGAAGTGGGCGAATCCAGCCCCCTGCCGGCGCTCAGCCCAGAAAGGGGGATCCCCCCGAAGGTGTTCGCAGCCTCCCCAGGGCCTGATCCACCAAGCCCATTGGCCTGCACCCTCTTCAAACCGGCCCATGGGGCTGCCTGAGCACAGAAAACAGCTCAGTTCCTTGAAAATAAAATCCAATTTAAAATTCTTTAAGAGGAAAAAAAAAATAAAACCTATGATCCTGTGAATATAAAATAACAGTCCTCTCAAATAAAATGCAAAATATGTCTCTCCAAATAAAAAGATAGAAAATAAAAAATAAATGAGAAAATAAAGCTATATTCATCTGACTGTGGACATTTAAAGTTTTAAAAATGCTATCAGTAATAGGTTTACATTCATTCAATAAACATAATTATTGATCGCCTATGGCAGGAGGGGCCCGGTCTAGAAAGTGTGGGCAGTAGGGAAAGGAACAGGAAGTGAGCATGACATCATACAATGCACTAATGCGAGATGGTAGGTAGTTTGCAACTAATTGCCAAAAGGGTGACAGAAATACTAAAATATCGCGAACCTAAAGGAGAAATGCCAGACTGGGACAGGCAAGACATACTAACAGCAAGTAAGATTTCCTTCTCATTTGTGGTATTGATTTTAATTTTCTTAATTTTTTTTAAGATTTTATTTATTTGTCAGAGAGAGACAGAGAGGGAACACAAGCAGGAGTGGGGGGTGGGGAGCGGCAGGCAAAGGGAAAAGCAGACTCCCAGCGGAGCAACTGACTGCTCAACTGACTGAGCTCCCCAGGCGTCCCGATTTTCTTAATTTTTGTTATCCATGTTTTGTAGATGAGAAAGCTGAGGTTGCAGAATGGGTGACTTGCCCAAGATAGCTCACACCTAATAAAGGGTGGAGATAAGACTCTGACCTTGATACTCTGACTTCAGATTTGCTTTTTATTCCGCCCTGGCCCCTGGTGCATCACTAATTGATGCCAGCATACTCCGCACAGCCCCCAGGAGCTGTGACTGATGCATGGGATCTGGCCTAGGAGATAAAGCCATACCATTATAACTTTTTAGTCCAGGGGCACCTGGGTGGCTCAGTCGGTTAAGCGTCTGCCTTCGGCTCATGTCACGTTCTCCAGGTCCTGGGATCGAGCCCCGCATCGGGTTCCCTGCTCTGCGGGGAGTCTGCTTCTCTTTCTCTCTCTCTCTCTCTCTCTCTCTCTCTCTCTCTCTCTCTCTCCCCCTCCCTCTGTCCCTCCCCACTGCTCCTTCTCTCTCTCTCAAATAAATAAATAAAATCTTAAAAAAAACCAAACTTTCTAGTCCAGACCAAACAGTGAGACGGCAAAGACTTAGAGACTTGGTCCGCTGATGATCAGCTGAACCCATTTCTGAGCTGATAATCAGGGTAGACGCTAGACTGTCGCCTCATTTGTCATATTTAAAATCAGCTGAGTTACTAGCTCTCGGCTTTTTATGATAGGGGTTACTCCAAATCAAGATTGCTGGCCATAACTTTAATTGTTGTGTTAGAACAACCAGAATTTCATATTCATAAATGCTAACAATATCCTCTGTTTTAAAACTACTTTTCTTATTATAGGATATAAATAAATATATAAATTGAACAAGTAATTTCAGCGACCTCCCAATTAGTCATTATTCTCAGTTTGGCCTGAAGCTCTGACTTGAAATGGTTTTCAAATAATGCACACTCCAAAAAGTAAAGACAATCGGAGCCACAGGGATAGAGTCAAAGCATCACATGGTCAGGGTTTGCAGAGAGGAAAAAAAGAGAGGAAAAGCCTGCCCCACCCCAAATGCAAACTGAATCCTGTTTACTTGGGGTTTTCCCCTGGCTAACTATCTCTACAATCCACCACTGGGGACAACATCCAGCGATGCAAGAAATGATTTAAATCACATTGTCACAAAGACTTTTAACATATACAGTACTTTAGATTGATTAAAACCCAAATTCAAATTAAAAAAATTTCGTATGTAGTTTCCACTCAATATTATAATTCAAGGCAATGTAAAAGATAGATGTCTACCAAAATTATTTTCAAATTAATAATTACACGTTCTGAAAGTTCTGTAGGTTGCCTTTTGCTTCTGGAGACAGGAAGCAAAATCTTCCAAGAGCAAAAATGCTCACGATATCAAGAAAGTGGATCCTGAGAGCTTAAGGGGATCTGAATTTCACAAAATTGTCATCACCTCAACATTTTTCTGTAATTAGTGAGATACTAATATAAGCAAACATTTATTATTCATTTTTCAGAAACTCCATCCCTGATCTACTTTATATTTGATGTTCTTGAAGCTTCTAAAAACCATATGCTGGTTTAACATTGAGGGAGTTGGGGTCGGGGAGGAAAAGGGAACCATGATGTTTAGAATGTGCAAGATTAGCATCTCATTGACCAGATTGTGTCCTCCATCACACTTGGGGCCTTATCATGGCTTATTCTCTGCTACCTCTGGATCATGCAGCTGACAGACCCCCTTGCCCTATCACGTCCTGCCTCGATCACGTCCATGCAATTTCTAGTCCTCTATCCACTCCCCGCTTCTCACTATCCATCTGCCCCCTCCTGCTGTCTCTTCCCTTCCTGGCCAGCTCGGAGATCACCACCCCTCACTCTTGATATAAAAAAAAAAAATGTCCTCAACTTCACTGAGGCATTATTTCAAATGGTGAAAAAGGGGAAATCATCTAAATATCCATGAGAAGGGGAATGAAATATTATGGTGTATTCATACAAGGATTGAACTCTACCTAGGTATACCAACATGGTTACATTTCAGAAACGTACCAGTGAGGGGAAAAGTAACTTACAAAAGGTTGTGAACATCATGGCACCACTGAGTTTCAAGTTTCTGTTCTGAAGCAAAAAACCCCCCGAAAAACCCTTTCATTCCAAATAGAATCTTCCATGTTCTCTAAAGTGCAGAGCAGGTAAGAGTGGAGCGGCTGTCCCTGAAGCAGGTGGAGAGGGCCTAGAAGTTCACCCAGCTGCGCCCACCCAGCTGTGCCCTAAAGACCCTCCATGGAACGTGAGGGCTCCGGAGGATGCAGACTGAGAACCACAGCTCAGCAGGGAACAGGAGGCCCCCTTAGCAAGTAAGTACAAAGGCAGCTGACAAAGCTAGTGATTAGATTACCCAATTCGCCAAACTAAATCACTGTTCACGATTCTGGAACAACACTCTGTTTGCTAAGAGAATATAAATACCCCTGTTGTATACATCTGAGAGCATTTAAGGACTAGTTGTTAGTGTTAACAGAATTATAGGAGCTAGGCTTGCCTCTCTGGCTTTATGCAGGAGCCCAAGTAATGGGCCCCGCTGGGGATCTGTGGCTTGACTACACTCGCTCCTCATTATTTATTAATCTCCCAGGGCTCAAATCTTTCCTCCCGTTCTTTGTTGTCTTCAGTATCTTAGGGTTATATGTTTATCAACTGTCATCTTGAAGCTGAGAGGGAGTGTTTAATATTCCTAAATCTCTTGAGCTGTTAGCGTGTTGTACTGGGTTAATAACAAAAACAAAAACCAAACCTTTAATATCCCATATTGAGCAAGGCCCTTAATTGAAAAACCTCATTCACCAGACAAACCACCTCCAGCCCTGCCAAGGTACAGAGCAGCTGTTGCCTTCTGGTCCTTCTGCGCGTTTTGGGGGGAAACCACCGAGTCCGCAGCGCCAATCCAGCTGTCAAGAGTTGGAGCTGGCAGACTCTTATCGAACTGAGCCTGTCCCCTTGGATTTGCGAAATGTGTAATAGCTCTTGAAGAGAAAACTTGATGACTAGTAAAAAGGATGTTTCTATTTATGCAAGCAGACCCCATCATGTGAACACTCAACTTAAAACATGCATGGTTCTGACGGCAGAACCCCAGCTCTTGGCAGAAGGGAGGGACAGATTCTTTTCCCATTCGGTAATAAGTAGGGGATCACTAACGCAGAGAGAAATCTCTCCCATAGCCAAGCAGAGAGTACACAAGTCGCTCAAGGAACATTTGTGGACCTAAGCTGGGTCTCTCTACCCTGGGGACATGAACACTCATGGGGAAGGCAAGAAAAGTCTCCAACTCAGTAACTGCCAGGATCTCTTTGTACAGCTGAGGGCTAGCACTGGACAGGACAGTGGGAAGGCGGAAACTCACACTGATTCAGCACCTACTTTTGTCAGGCGTAGTGCTATGTGAATTATATACACCAGCTCGCTTAGTCGCGGAAGGAGTGGTTAAGAGTGATGTCAACAGCCCAACTGATAGATGGGAAAATGAAGCACCCAGGAGATCAAGCAACTAACTGAAGGTCATATAGCGGGGTCCGTGGTAGGACAGGGATTCAAACCAAGGCCTGTGATTCCCAGTTGCATCCTTTTCTAGTCTAACATCTGGTTTTCAAGAGAGTCGAATTTACAGAACGATGATTTTCTTTTTTTTTTTTTTTTTTTAAAGATTTTATTTATTTATTCATGACAGACAGAGAGAGAGAGAAGTAGAGAGAGAAGCAGGCTCCCAAGGAGCAGGGAGCCCGATGCGGGACCCGATCCCAGGACCCTGGGATCATGACCTGAGCCGAAGGCAGACGCTTAACCATCTGAGCCACCCAGGCGCCCCAGAACGATGATTTTCTAATCAACGTAATGAAGTATTATTTGAGAGTCAGAGAAATAGTTGCTAGGTAGTAGGTTTGGCCCAGAAGTTGAATGGGCTGGGTAGGGGGAGACCGGGCTGCCAATATGTGGATCCCGAAGCAGCTTCTGAGAACTAACCGCAGAGGGACGACACCACAGTGGGGAGTTAGGCAGTGGGTGACGGATGGAGCAGATGATAAATGTGCCTTCCACCACGTGTCTGTGTGTCTGTTTTGATTCAAGTTAGTGCCTCAATTCCACTGAAGCTCAAGTCCCCTTGTCACTGTGAGGTGTGAGCTTGCTGTGTTTCTTCTAGAACTGACCAGCCGTGTAGTTACATGGCTTTCCCTCCTGGCTTCGCCGGAGCTGGCCACCCCCACCCTTCAGCTTTGGGCTGATGGCCTTGTCCAGGACAGGGTCATGCTGCAGCTTGAGGTTGACACTTCCTTTTCTCTCCAATCTCTGGCCAGGAGGGAAGGCTTTCATGGCTACCCACACCGCAGGGGCCTGGGGCAGCCGGGAGAGCCTTGGCAAAGAGAAAGATGTTGCTGGAGCTCCCCGGGGGTGGGGGTGGGGGTAGGGAGTAGATGAAAGGGAAGTCACTGGGTGCAGAGGGCAATGAAAAATAGTTCCGAGGGCCCCAGAGGAAGCCAGTTTCTTTTAATAGAGAGAGTCCTCTGTGGCAGCTCTCCAGCTGTCAATTATAGCTCCTCCAAAGGGCTGGGGGAGAAAAGGTCCTGCTCTCCGTAAGGGTTCACACCAAAATAGATATGTTGGGAACCTAGATTTTCATCCTCTCTTGGTGATAAGTGTGTGTTTTCTTAAAATGTAGTGGGATTTTTTTAGATTTATAGGAGTAATACCACTATATGATTTTGAAAGATCCTAAGTGGTAAGTTAAAACGCCCTCTCCCTTCTGTCTATAAGGCTCACCCTCTTCTCCCGATTTGCAGTCTGATTCCTTATAGCTATCACTATCAAGTTTCCCATGTGTCCTCTTAGAAACACTGACATGTTCATACAAACGCACAGATGCACAGACGCGCACGCATGATCGTAACCTGACTCTGCCCTGCCCTCCTCCCCCAGCTTTATCTGCCACCATCCCCCTGGGCTCTGCCACAGGGGCCCCGCTCCCCTCTCCTCAATCTTTGGGGTGTCCCAGGTCACTCTGCTGGGAGCTCTCACAGCACTCGGTACCTCTCCCCATGTGCATGTCACAGTTGCCTTTCACATTCATCTGGGTGACTATTCAGCTAAGACCTATGTCACTCCCTAGTCTGCTCCTCGAGGGCGGGACCCTCCATCATAGTCCCAGTGCGGGCCACTGTGCCTTGGCACGTTGCCGGGTCTGACCAGTTGTTGACTGAGTAAACATTCTGGTCTACATCTGGCTTTTTAAAAATAATAATGCACTCCAGGCATCTTTCAAGTGAGAACATACACATCCATCTCATTCTTTTCAGTGCTCCTATGGTGTTCCACCACATGGGTATATCATCATTTCATAACCAGTCCCCTATTAATGGATTTTAAGAGTATGTCTAATTTCTAAAGGCTTGCTTTTGCCAGTGACACAGTTTCACTGCTTATACATCTTCACACATGTGTACACATCTATCTGTTGTATAAGTTTCTAGATGTGAGTTGGCTGGTCCAAGGGTCAGTGCATTATAAAATTAGAAAGAGAATATCAACTGTTTTCTCCCAAAGTGGTGCCAATCCCCACTCCTTCCAGCAGTGCACAGGGATGCCGGCTTTCTTGTACCCTTGTCACCATGGGCATCCTCAAACTCTTTTATTTTGCTCACAGCAGGTGAAAATGGCCTTTCTTCAATTAAAGTGCCTTTCTTAAATAGCAAATGACATTGACGATTATTTTTGTATGGTTATTGGCTATTTGTAGTTCTTCTGTAAACTGACCGTTCCTGCCTTTTGTCTATATTTCTACTGAGTTGTCTTTTTCTAGATTTTTTTAAAAAGATTTATTTATTTATTTTAGAGAGAGAGAGCATGAGCAGGAAGGGCAGAGGGTGAGGGAGAGAGAATCTCAAGCAGACTCCCCGCTGAGTGCAGAGCCCAACACAGGCTCCAACTCAGGACCCCGAGATCATGACCTGAGCTGAAACCAGGAGTCGGATGCTTAACCAACTGAGCCATCCAGGCACCCCTCACCTAGCTTTTATAAGAGCATTATTATTTTATAATAATAAAGAGCATTATTATTTTATAAAAAAATAGTTACTTAAAAAGAAACAGTATAGCACCTGGATTTATGTCATTCTTAGAAAATTTTTATAATGCACAGAATCATAATTGCATTCTGCATCTTTTCTAATTTTAAACAAGAAAAGGCTAGTATTTTCAGAGCTTTGGGAAATTATAAATAGCATATTACAGCAAATACACAGCGATGAACCAGAACCAATCAGAGGCGTTGCCATTTGCTGTGTGGTCTGAAGCTGGCAGAAGCCCAGTGTGAGCACCTGTCAGCCATCCCCTGGGCCTGGCCAAGGCTGATAACCTGCCCAGAGGAACCTGAAGCCACATTTTCTGACCTCCAAGTTTATGGTAGAATGACTGATAAATTAGTTCGCAGTACTCCGTGAATCCAACTGCCCCCAAATCTGGGAACTACTGAGAGGCAAGCTGCCTTGAAAACTGAAAAGAAAGATAGACAATTCAACTGTCAGAGCTGTCAAAAAGCAGCCAAAGCTCATGGGGCGTTAATTTATCCCCCCTGAACACATACATCCATGAACATCCTCACAGAAATGAGATCCTGCGAGTTTTCTTTTGGATGGGCAAACACGGGTCTCTTGCCCAAATCTGCCATGAATAGTTTAAACAATCATGCCTGCAGGCTGTCTCGCAGATCCCTGATGCAGGGGGGCCAATGGGGCCCAGAGCAGTCCGGTCACCAGCCCCTGGGACCACCGCTTTCCCCAGGTGGTGGGCTCATGGGGCTTGGTATTTTTCTCCACTTGAATGGCTTAGTTCCTAAAATACTTTAGGAACTTGTCAACATTCTACAGAAAATAAAAGGTCTTTTCTCTCTGGGCGTTTCTCTCACTCCAAAGGAATGAAGAGTGGAAAAACTAGAGGGGGAAATAACAAAACCCCTTTTCTTTGTGGGTACTTACTAAATGGCTTTTAGGCAAGGGCTCCCATGCAGAACTGCAGCGACACTGTATCTTTCTATATCTAGGTAAGTCTCTGACAGAAAAGAGGGGCCTTGATAAATGTTTAATAATTACTGTTAATAAATAAAAGGAGCTTATACTGACAACATGCCTAATGGTTCATAAAGCACTTTCCATTTTGAACCTTGGAGCAGTTATGAATTAGATAGGGCCTTTTGTAGGACTGTTCTTTTTTTGTTTTGTTTTTTGCTTTTTGGAGAGGTTAAATGACTTGTATAATCAAACTGCAGACAAAGAGAAGAATCTGGACTCCCACTCAGATTTTCTGACTTCACACCCAATGCTATTTCAACTTCACAAAGCTATCTCTTTAATAATGATTGGTAACCGTTTATTTAAACACTCTCCAATCTTTATTAAACTCAAGAATAAACAACAATAAAAGTCACCAATTAAACTTTACAAGTATTATAGAAATGAGTGAATTACTCTATAACTCTAACACAGAGAAATCCTTATAAAAGATTCAAAATCCAAACGTAGTGAAAGGAAATGTTGAAAATGTGAAAGCTTTTGCATGGCAAAAAAGCATTATGAATCTACAAAAAAAGATATTAGAGCTAATGAATGAGTTCAGCAGGGTTGCAGCATGCAACCATTTGTATTTCTACACACTACAAATGAACAGTAGGGAGAAGAAATTAAGAGGAAAAAAAAAAACACTTTTGTTTCTAAGAGCATCAAAAGAAAAAAATACCTGGGAATAAATCTCCCAAAAGGAGTATAAAACTTATACTACAAAACATAGTTGAAAGAAACTAGGGAAGAACTAAATAAATAAAGGTATCTTATTTTCATGTATTGAAAGCCTTAATATTGTGATGATATCAATACTTTCCAGTTGAAATAGAGACTCATTGTTTTTTTTTCCCAGAAATTGATAAGCTTAACCTAAAATTCATATAAAAATGTAAGGAAGCCAGAATAGCCAAAACAATCTTAAAAAGGAATAAAGAAGTTGGAGATGTCATACTTATGGATTTCAAAACTTACCATAAAACTTGTACATGAATGTTCATAGTAGCATTATTTATAATATAATATCCATAAACTTACCACAAAACAACATTGATTGAGAGTGTGGTGCTGGCATAAGGATAGACATATGGATCAATGAAATAGAATCAAAAGTCCAAAAGTAAACCCTTACATTTATGGTCAATTGGTTTTGACACAGGTCCCAAGGTAATTCAGTGGTGAAAAGATAGTCCTTTTAATAAATTATTCTGGAACAACTGAATATTCACATGCAAAAGAATGAAGTTGGAGCCCTACATTATATCCTATAAAAAATTAACTCAAAATGGATCCAAGACTTAAATGTAAAAACGGAAACTATAAAACTCTTAGAGGGAAACAGATACAAGCCTTCATGAACTTGGATTAAGCGATGGTTTCTTAGACATGAGGCTGAAAGCACAAGCAACAAAAGAAAAAAAGGATAAATTTGACTTCAATTAAAAAAAAAAAAAACTTTTGTGCTTCAGAGGATGCGATCAAGAAAGTGAGAAGACAACCCACAGGATGGGAGAAAATATTTACACATCATGTATCTGATAAGGGTCTAGTATCTAATATCCTATATGAAGGACTCTTGTAAGTCAACAATAAAAAGACAACCCTATTTAAAAAATGGGCAAAGGATTTGGATAGACATTTCTCCAAAGATGGACACATGGTCACATGCATATACACAGAGGCAGAACATCATGAGTCAATAGAGAAATTCAAATCAAAAGCATAGTGGAATACCACTCCACATTCACCAGGATGGTTGAAATAAAAAGGACAGATACTAATGCGTATTGGTGAGGTTGTGAAAAAGGTAGAACTCTAAGGCATTGCTGATGGGAATATCAGATGCCCGATGCCGGACTTCTCCGCCTCCTTCACTCCCCCAACTCCTAAACCCACTGTTTCTACTCTCTATGCATCTCTCAAGTCTTTCCACGTTCTTTATCCCCATGACAACACCTGAGTCCAAGTGTCATCATCCCCTACCTGGTCTGCTGCGGCCGTCTCCTGATACCTCCCTGATTACTTCTCTGTCATCCAGTCCGTTCTCCATACTGCGGAGCGACCCTTCTAGACTGATAATCTCATGATGTCGGTCTCCTTGCTTGAAAACCCTTAACTCCCCTTAGGATGAAGCTCAAATTCCTTAGCATGACTTTCAAAACCCTACTTGAATGATAGCGAACTACCACCTTCACCATCCCCACTGCCCAGGCAGAGGGAACTTGGTTCGGTTCCCTGAAGTCAAGCTACATCTCACTTTCAGACTTTTGCACATGCTCTTCCCTCTGCCTGGGCTGGTCTTCCTCACCTCTTAGTACTTTGTGAAATAGGTATCTATAATTAACAACTCAGGAAACAACAGATGTTGCTGAGGATGTGGAGAAAGGGGAACCCTCTTAACACTGTTGGTGGTGTTGGAAACTGGTGCAGCTACTCTGGAAAACACTATGGGGTTTCCTCAAAGTTAAAAATAGAGCTACCCTATGACCCAGCAATTGCACTACTAGGTACTTATCCAAAGGATACAAAAATAGTGATTCAAAGGGGTACCTGCACCTCGATGTTTACAGCAGCAATGTCCACAGTAGCCAAACCATGGAAAGAGCCAAGATGTCCATCGACAGATGAATGGATAAAGAAGATGTAGGGTATTTATACAATGGAATATGACTCAGCCACCAAAAAGCATGAAATCTTGCCATTTGCAACGATATGGATGGAACTAGAGGGTATTAGGCTAAGTGAAATAAGTCATTCAGAGAAAGACAAATACCATATGATTTCACTGATATGTGGAATTTAAGAAACAAAACAGATGAACATAGAGGAAGGGAAGAAAAAATAAAATAAGATAAAAACAGAAAGGGAGACAAACCATAAGAGACTCTGAACTCTAGGAAACAAACTGAGGATTGCTGGAGGGGAGGTGGCTGGGGGGATGGGGTAACTGGGTGATGGGGATTAAGGAGGACATGTGATGTAATGAGCACTGGGTGTTACATGCAACTGATGAATCACTAAATTCTACCCCAGAAACTAATAATATACTGTGTGTTAAAAATTGAATTTAAATTACAAAATTAAAAAAAACAGGTACCTATGTTTATGACCTTTGCTTCCTCACATCTCACTCACCACACAATCTGGTTTCTGCCTCTTCACTGCCCCAGTGTTTCCCTTGACCAAGTCATCAAGGAAAGAAAAAGAAAAAGGAAAGGAAAGAGGGGAATTTTTAAAATTCTGTGTAGCACTATGTATCAGGCACTGTGCTAAGCACTTTATGAATACTCATTCATTTATTCTCCCAACAGCTCTGTGTCCTTCATAACAGCAAAAAGTATCAAAAGACATAGAAGATACCACTTTCACTTTTACTCATGTTTTTCTGCCAAATTCTTCTCTGCTTTCTTTGCCAGGTTACCCTTCTTGACTTGACCAATGAACACTGAAGTTACTTAAGGCTCTGTCATGTCCTTTTCTCTTCTGACTCAATAAACCCCCCTGGTGATCTCATCCTCTCCCAAGGCGACCACTGCATATAAGTAGATGACTTCCTGACCTTTTTCTGAGCTCTAGTCCTGATTATCTAACTGACATTTCCACCTGTATGGGCATCTCAGACCCGCCATTGAAACCTGAGCTCACCAGCTCTCCATCACCCGTCAACACCTGCTCCCCAACCACCACTGTACCTGGCACAAACATTCATGCAGTTGTTCAGACCAGAAACCCAGGAGTCATCACTGATTCTTCCCCATTCCCTCTTTTCCCCACATCCAATCTATCTCCATACCTCATCAATTCTACCCACCTGCTTTGCTTCATCCCTACTATCATCATCCTTGTCCAAGGCATCATCACCTTTAGCCTTTGCTATTTCAGTAGTCTCCTAACTGGTCTCCCTACTTCCACTGTTGGCACATTTTCCCTGGTCCATTCTCTTACAAAGCAGCTAGAAAAATCTTTCTAAAAACAACTGGGTTTGAATCTGGGCTATGCCATTTATTGGCATCGATCGTACTCCTAGGCATATCACTCAACCTTTCTAATTCTTGACTTCCTTATCTATAAACTGGACATAATACTATGTCACAGGGTGACAGTAATTAAGAGAGATAATCCAGATAGAGTGACAGAATGGGACATTCTAAAAACTATGCATGGGCGTATACACGGTCCGACAATTTTAAAAAGAAAGAGCAATCCAGGGGCGCCTGGGTGGCTCAGTCATTAAGCGTCTCCTTCGGCTCAGGTCATGGTCCCAAGGTCCTAGGATCAAGCCCCGCATTGGGCTCCCTGCTCGGTGGGAAGCCTGCTTCTCCCTCTCCCGCTCCCCCTTCTTGTGTTCCCTCTCTCGCTATGTCTCTGTCAAATAAATAAATAAAATCTTTAAAAAAAAAAAAAGAAAGAAAGAGCAATCCAGAACTCTTAGTCCCATGTCATTTCATCTCATTTGAAATAACAAGAATGAGTTCAATCTATATTTTACAGTTTTAACAGGGAAAAATTCAGACAAAACAATTTAAAATGTGCTCTTAGCAAATGCTGCAATACAAAACATCAAACTCACCGTGATGGTTAATTTTATGTGTCATCTTGGCAAGGCCATGGTGCCCGGTTTTTAGGTCAAACACTAGTTTAGATGTTTCTGTGAATGTATTTTGTAGTTGTGATTAACATTTACAATCAGACTTGGAGTAAAGGAGACTGCCCTCAGTAATGTGGGTGGGCCTTAGCCAATCAGTTGAAGGCCAAAAGAGCAAAAAGCCGAGGTTTTGTGGAGAAGAAGGAATTCTGTCTCCAGACTATAATACAGAGATCCTGCCTGAGTTTTCAGCTGGCCTGCCTACCCTATGGATTTCAGACTTGTGCGCCCCCATAGCTGTGTCAGCCAATTCCCTAAAATCAATCCCTCTCTCTCTTTCTCTCTATATATCCTATTGCTTCTGTCTCTCTGGAGAACCCTGACTGACACACTCACAGAGGACTCCTATGATGATAAAGTAGATCAGCAGCTAACAAATGACAACTCTAAGTGGCTTCAAGTGAAGATTTTAGAGTATAGTAGAAAAGAAACCTAATCAGTTTGATAACATAAGCTCTAAATGGATAAACATGAAAAGATAAAGAGCTTCAGAAAATAAAACTTGAATCATGCCACTAACATGAGAAAAGCTGTCTTCAGGGAGTCTCGGGCTATCTGAGGACATGCACCTGGTAACAGAGGACCCCTATCCCATACTCATCCACTCGGACATCTATAGGAAGATGTTTATTGAACATCTACTCCCGGCCAAGTGTTCTTATCCAGAGCAAATAACAAAACCAGGCATTCTCAGAGCTGCTATTCCACTTGTATCTATGAAAAGCACTGGGTCCAGAAGAGCGTTGGGGGCCAGCATATTGCAGCTTACCTGTAGAAAATGGTTGATAGATGCGTCATGAAGTCCCAGGGCTTGCTCAACACCTGCTAATTCCCTCAATATTGGTACACACTCGAGACTTTTTTCACCTCTACTGATCTCAATATATTCTAAAGCCTCTTGGTAGTGGGGCAGAGCTTCTTTTGGTTTCTTCTGACTTTGATATATCCTAAAAAAAAAAAAATCAAAGAGATTATTTCTTAAATAATTAGAAAACATATAGGTGGGAAAATATATAGGTCTGGTGGTTAGGATTTGGCTCTCTGACCCCTGTTGTCCAGGTTCACTTCCTAGCCAGCTAGGTTTTTGTTTCCTCCAAAGAGGCAGCAGGGCATGATGATCAAGTGGATAGACTTTAGAATAATGAGGAAGTTTTGAATCCTGGCTCCACTAGCTACCAGATGTGTGAATTTCCAGTTGCTTCACAGCTTTCTCATCTCTAAATTAAGAATAATAACAGTGCCTACTTTATTGGGTTACAATGAAGATTAAATTAATTAATACTCATAAAAACACCTAGAACAGTCTCTGACACATAGTAAGTGCTACGTAGGTATTGGTTTAAAGAACATAAAATACTTTAACAAACAATAATAGCAACCACACAGGATGCCGAGATGCTGATAACTGATCTGTTGAGAAATTATAGAAATTTCCCAGTATTGGTGAGGGTATAAAGCACTCTCATGAACTGTAAGAATATAATTTGAACATAAACTTTTCTATATCAAAATTATACATATATAAGTACACACATATTTCTGCTAGTGGCACTTTATTAGTTTATCATAAAGAGATACTCTGGCAGGACAAGAAGATATGTACAAGAATGTTTACCTAAGCACTCTTTGTAATAGTGGAAAAGTACAAAGCACTTAAAATACACAAATAGGAGATCATCAAGCAGATTACAGTAAGTACATCTATACTGTGGAATGCCACATAGCCCTTAAAGTTAATGTTGATCCAGATTTACCAACATAGAAGTATAAAAGGCAGAATACAAAAATGCTTTGTATAGTATCTCATGCTGGTGAAAATGTTACATTTAATCTATATATACACATATGCATCAAGAGCTATCTAAATGAACAGTAAAATGTGAGCAATAGTTATCTTTAAGGGGTTGGCTGTGATTTTATTTTCCATTTATGCTTTCTAAATTTCCCATTTTTTTCTATAAAATGATATTACTTTGACATTAGAAAAATGTTAATTTAAAAATTGTAAGTTAAGGTGGCGGGGCAAAGGTTCTTGTCGCTTTTCAGGATAAAATGCTGTCACATTAAAAAATATATCGCTTTATTTTATTCAGAAAACATAACAGCAGACATTTAAAAACAATCTTCTCTAAAATATTTGTTAAGAAATAGAAACATTTTCTTGCATGGAAAAACTTTATACATAAAATTCATCATGAAAGGTTACCAACCCTTTCTATTGTTACCCTTTACTCTAGAATCTTTACTACAAAAAGGTCTTATAATTCCCATCTGCACATCAGTAAACAGAGACATAATGTGAGAAAGTAACTAGGAAACCACAAAAAAAGAGGTCTCATTTGCAACTCAGTCACTGGAATTTTTTCACAACCATTTTTGTTCTCTAATAAATTTCAAAGGAATTGATTGATAGAAGTAAAGATGTTCTTCAGATCTGTGGTTCAGATGGCCACAGTGAAATAAAATCCTGACTGGACAGCTTATGAACTGGGATACCTTCTCCAATCGGAAAGAGGTTTAAAACATGGGCAGCGGTCAGGGATATGTTCCTGGACCAAACAGGGTCCAGGTTGCAGCTTGCAGCAACTCTTCATCTTAGAAAGGAAGAGATAAATAGGTGACTGAGTAATGCCGGACTTGCTTTCTGATTCTTACCGAGCTTTGGATGTTGTGAGTAATAATTAGCTTTGTAAGTATCATATTTTATTTTTGAAGAGAAAATCCACTAGCATCTTGAGGTGATAGAAAGAGGCTTTGAAACATATGGCTGATAACAAATCACTCAGGCAAAAATTAGTTTCTGGTAGACAAATGTTTCAGAACAATTGAAAACAGGAGTCAGCAAACCATGGCCTGTACACCAAATATGCTCACTGTCTATTTTTGTAAATAAAGTTTTATTCGCACACAGCCATGCCCACTTGTTTACGAATTGTCTCTGGCTGCTTTTGCACCAATGGCAGAGTTGTGTAGTTGCAAGACACCTACAAAGTCTGAAATATTTACTGTCTGGGCCTTTACAGAAGAAGTTTACTAACCTCTGGTCTAGAATCTAGAGAAAGCTACATACTTTCAAAATGACCTCAGATTTTTTTCTGTCTAATTTAGCCTAGAGAACTCCAACAATGCCACAAATATTTGAGCAAAGGAAAAAAAATCATCTTCCTTTCTCGGGTACATAAATGATGAAGCCTGTGCCAAGGAAATAACAGGTCTTTTGTTTGCAAGGCCGCTGTAAAAATCATAGAAGGGTAATAGAGCAAATACAAATGTCAAGATGACTTCATTTGAGGAACAGCTTTAAAAGAAAGCAATATTCAAAGCTTAGTAATCAAGCTTATAAATGAAAAAAAGTAAACAATAACAAGACATAAGTTAATTCATATAATAACAATTGTTCCTTTCCTGAGATAGAGCATGAAAGAAAAGCATTTGAGAGTTTGTAATGGTGGAAAACAGGGACAACTTGTAGCCATTTACCTACTCTTAGCCAAAAGCATGGCATATTGCTCCAGGTTGACACACTTTTTCAGGTATCAGAAAGTCATCCTTCAGATACCTGACCCTTGGAGACAATTTTATAAAAAGAAGAACCCAGGATGAGAGGCAGGACCATCAGTTACAAGTACTGCAGCAGGAGTAGAAAACCCAAACTGTAGGTTTTTTTGTTTTTAGGAGAGAGAGAGAGAGTGCAAGCCGCAGAGGGAGACACAGAGAGAAAATTCTAGCAGGCTGCATGCCCAGTGTGGAGGCTGATGCAGGGCTCGATCTCATGAGTCGGATGTTCAACCAACTGAGCTACCCAGATGCCCCCCCAAACTGTAGTTGGAGCATCCTTACAGACAAGACTGTACAACCTTGGGCAAAAGCATAATGTCTCTGACCCTTGGTGTCCAATACAGTTGATGTAGAACCAAGGAAGATGTCTGAAATGATTTGCAAACTGAGGCAAGTCATACAGATTGGTATTAAGTGCCTATACGTCATCATACCTTTTACCCCTTCCCCTCCCAACCACTGGTCTACATGGAACTGAGTGCTACAGCTTCAGGTTGGGTTCTTCTTTTGAAATGGGCTCCACTGTGGTTTCATACTCACCACATAAGATTTTGGAAAGTCCAAATAATAAGCATAATCAGTCAAACTCATGTGCCAGCTGAGCTTTTAAAGAATTTGAGAATAATTTATTATAGGAATAATACATATTCATCATTAAAAGAAAAGATACAGAAATTTATATATATATATATATATATATATAATTGCAACAACCAAAGATGAGTACTGCACACCTTGATATATATGCTTTCAGATGATTTTCTATGAATATTTTTTTAAATGGATCATAATGTTTGAGAACCTGCTTCTTTCACTTAATCATATAACAAAATGTGGCAATGAATGCTATCACATCACTTTTAGTGGCTGAGTGGTGTCACGTCAGATTTAATTGACCACTCATCTTCAAAAATAGTATTAGTTAGGAAGTTTAAAAAATGTTTTGTGGAAAATTTTTACCAATCATATTTCTGATGAGGGACTTACATCCAGAATATATAAACAACTCTTGCAACATAATAAAAAGACAACGCAATTTAAATATGAATAAAGTTTCTAAGTAGTCATTTTTCCATAGAAGATATACAAATGGTCAATAAGCACATAAGAAGATGTTCATCATCATTAATCATCAAGGAGATACACATCGAAACTACAGTGAGGTACTACTTCATACCCACTAGGACAGTGGCTGTAATAATGATAAAGAAAGATAGTAACAAGTGTTGGCAAGGATGTGGGAAAACTGGAACCTTATGTACTGCTGGTGGGAATATAAAATGGTGCAGCTACTTTGGAAAATAGGAGCAGTTCCTCAAAAGTTTAAACATAGAATTACAGTATGACCCATTAATTCCACTCCTATGTGTATGTCCCCCCAAATGAAGACATGTATCCACATAAAAACTTGTACACAATGTTCATAACAGTACTATTCATAAGAGTCAAAAAGCCCAAACAACCCAAACCTCCCCGAAGGAATGTTCATTCTGAGCAATGAGTAAATAAAATCTGGTATATCCATACAATGGAATATTGCTCAGTCATCAAAAGGAAGTACTGATACATGTTAAAGTATGGATGAACCTTGAAAAAAGTATGCCAAAGGAAAAAGGGCAGTTACAAATAACCTAATCTTATACCTAAAGGAGCTACAAAAAGAACAACAAATAAAACTTAAAACCAGCAGAAGGACGGAAACAAGATGAGAGCAGAAATAAATGATGCAGAAACTAAAAAAACAACAGAACAAATCAATGAGACCAGGACCTGGTTCTTTGAAAAAAATCAATAAAATTGATAAACCTCTAGCCAGACTTACCAAGAAAAAAAGAGAAAGGACTTGAATAAATAAAATTACAATTGAGCGAGAAGAAATAACCAACACCACAGAAATACAAACAATTATAAGAGAATATTATGGAAAACTATATGCCAAGAAACTGGACAACCTAGAAGAAATGGATAAATTCCTAGAAACATATAAACTACTGAAACTGAAATGGGAAGAAATAGAAAACTTGAACAGACCCATAACCAGGAATGAAACTGAATCGGTAATCAAAAAACTCCCAACAAACAGAAGTCCAGGACCAGATGGCTTCACAGGGGAATTCTACCAAACATTTAAAGAACAGTTAATACCTATTCTTCTCAAACTATTCCAAAAGTTAGGAAAACTTCCAAATTCATTCTCTGAGGCCAGCATTGCCCTGATACCAAAACCAGACAGAAGACTCCACTAAAAAAGAGAACTATAGGCCAATATCCCTGATGAACACAGATGCAAAAATCCTCAACAAAATACTAGCAAACCAAATCCAACAACACATTAAAAAATCATTCACCACAATCAAGTAGGATTTATTCCTGAGCTGTAAGGTGGTTCAATGTTCACAAATCAATCAACTTGATACATCACATCATTAAGAGAAAGGATAAGAACTAGATGATAATTTCATAGATTCAGAAAAAATATGTGACAAAGTATAACATCTACTCATGATAAAAATCATCAATAAAGTAGGTTTAGAGGGAATATAGCTCAACATAATAAAGGCCATATATGAAAAACCCACAGCTAGCATCATCATTAATGGAGAAAAACTGAGAGCTTTTCCCCAAAGTCAGGAAAAAGACAAGGATGTTCACTATCACCACTTTTATTCAACACAGTACTGGAAGTCCTAGCCACAGCAAGAGACAACAAAAAGAAATAAAGGTCATCCAAATCAGTAAGGAAGTAAAACCTTCACTCTGTGCACATGATATGATACCATATATAGAAAACCCAAAGATTCCATCAAAAAACTGCTAGAACTGACAAATTCAGTAAAGTTGCAGGATACAAAATCAATGTACAGAAATCCATTGCATTTCTATACACCAGTAATGAAGCCACAGAAAAAGAAATGAAGGAAACAGTCCCATTCACAATTGCACCAAAAATAATGATATCAAGGGATAAACCTAAATAAAGAGGTCAAAGACTTGTACTTGAAAACTATAGAATACTGATGAAAGAAACTGAAGACAATACAAAGAAATGGAAAGACATCCCATGCTCATGATTGCAAGAACAAATATTGTTAAAATGTCTATACTGCCCAAAGCAATCTGCACATTTAATGCAATCCCTATCAAAATACATTTTGATTGCATTTTTCACAGAAGAACAATCCTAAAATTTGTATGAAACCACAAAAGACCCCAAATAGCCAAAGCATTCTTGAAAAAGAAAAGCAAAGCTGGAGGCATCACAATTTCAGACTTCAAGTTATATTATAAAGCTGTAGTAATCAAAATGGTATGGTATTGGCGCAAAAATAGACACATGAATCAATGGAACAGAACAGAAAACTCAGAAATAAACCCACAACTGCATGGTCAATTAATCTTCAACAAAGCAGGAAAGAATATCTAATGGAAGAAAGACAGTCTTGTCAACAAATGGTGTTGGGAAAACTGGACAGGAACATGCAGAAGAATGAAACTGGGGGCACCTGGGTGGCTTAGTTAGTTAAGCATCTGACTCTTGGTTTCAGCTCAGGTCATGATCTACTGGGCTCTGCACTGAGTGCAGAGTCTGCTTAAGACTCTCCCTCTTCCTCTGCCCCTCCCCCTGCTTGTGTGCACGCTCTCTCTAAAATAAATAAATAAATCTTAAAAAAAGAGAGAGAATGAAACTTGACCGCTTACTTACACCATATACAAAAACAAATTAAAAATGGATTAAAGATATAAATGTGAGACCCGAAATAAAAAAATCCTAGAAGAGAACACAGGCAGTAACTTCTCTGACATTGGCTGAAGGAACTTCTTCTCAGTTATGTCTCCAGAGACAAGGGAAACAAAAGCAAAAATAAACTATTGGGACTGCATCAAAATAAAAAGCTTCTGCATGGTGAAGAAAACAATCAACAAAACTAAAAGGCAACCTAGGGAATGGGAGAAGATATTTGCAAATGACATATCCAAGAAAGGGTTAGTATCCAAAATATATAAAGAACTTATAAAACTCAACACACAAAAAATGAATAATCCAATTATAAAATGGGCAGAAGACATGAACAGAGATATCTCCAAAGAAGATATACAGATGGCCAACAGACACATAAAAAGATGTTCACCATCACTCACCATTAGGGAAATACAAATCAAAACCACAATGAGATACGACCTCACACCTGTCAGAATGGCTAAAATCAACAACACAAGAAACAACAGTTGTTGGTGAGGATGTGGAGAAAAAGGAACACTCATGCACTGTTTATGGGAATGTGAACTGGTAGAGCCACTGTGGAAAACAGTATGGAGGTTCCTCAAAAAGTTAAAAATAGAACTATCCTACCATCCAGCAATCCCACTACTGGGTATTTACCCAAAGAATACAAAAATGCTAATTCAAAGGGATACATGCACCCCTATGTTTATAGTAGCATTAATTACAATAGCCAAATTGTAGAAACAGCCTAAATGTCCACTGATTGATGATCGTGATGTATATATTAATGGAATTTTATTCAGCCATAAAAAAAGAATGAAATCTTGCCATCTGCACTGACATGGATGGAGCTAGAGAGCATAATGAAAATGCTAAGCAAAGTAAGTCAGACAAAGACAAATACCATACGACTGCACTCATAGGTGGAATTTATTTTTTTTTTTTAAAGATTTTATTTATTCATTTGACAGAGAGAGAGACAGCGAGAGAGGGAACACAAGCAGGGGGAGTGGGAGAGGGAGAAGCCCGATAGGGGGCTCGATCCCAGGACCCTGGGATTATGACCTGAGCCGAAGGCAGATGCTTAATGACTGAGCCACCCAGGCGCCCCTCATATGTGGAATTTAAGAAACAAAACAAACGAGCAAAGGGGAAAAAAAGAGAAGAGACAAATCAAGAAACGGACTCCTGGGGTGCCTGGCTGGCTCAGTGCGTAGTGCATGTGACTCTTGATCTCGGGGTTGTAAGTTTGAGCCAAATGGTTGGTGTAGAGATTAGTTAAAAAAAATCTCTGGGTTCCTGGCTGGCTCAGTTGGTTAAGCATCCGCTTTTGGCTCACGTCATGATCCCAGAGTCCTGGGATTGAGCCCTGCATCGGGCTCCCTGTTCAGTGAGGGGTATGTTTCTCCCTCTCCTTCTGCCCCGCCCCCTGCTTGTACTCTCTCTCGCAAATACATAAAAATCTTTAAAATAAAAAAAATTTAATTGTTTTTTAAAAATTAAAAAAAAAACAGACTCTTAACTCTAGAGAACAAACTGATGGTTGCTGGGGGGAGGTGGGTGGGGGACGGTTAAAGTAGGTGATGGGTAGGAGTGCGCTTGTTGTGATGAGCACCGGCTGATATATGGAAGTACTGAATCACTCTATTATACACCTGAGACTAACACTGTGTTAAAAAAAGAAAATGGAAAAAAAAAAAGCCAAGTCACAAAAGGCCACACATTGTATGATTCCATGTATATGAAATGTCCCAAATAGGCAATTCCACAGAGACAGAAAATAGATTAGTAGTTGTCAGGGGCTCGGGGAACATGGTAACAGAGACTGTTAATGGGATGAAAAAGCCAAAATGATTGTGGTAATGCTTGCACAACTCTTGTTAATATACTGAAAACCACTGAATTGTGTATTTCAATTGGGTAAGTTGTACGGTATGTTAATTACAGCTCAATAAATCTGTCCTTTAAAAAAGTTTGTTAACATTTGGAAGCGAAACTAAATATAGGTGAGATTTAGCGGTACCCGTAAAGCTAGTAATTTTTGTTTAAAAAATAATTGTAATAATGTTAAACAAAAATCAAAATATTTTTCTCCTAATATCATTCTTGGGCCAGTCATAGCTAACCAGCACAAAGCAGTTCAGAAAAAGATGTGTGCTGGCTTTAAATTGGTCCTGCATGATTAGGCGATCCTACCCATCTGTTTTGGGGCAGAGGATTAGGAGAGCAGAGAATGCTGTGGGTCCTGATGCACCTGACACTCAGCAATGGGCATTCCCAAGGGGAGGCCATAAATTGGGCTTGGACACTGAGCTACTGGCTTCACTCTAATCTTTCAGAGCTGTAAGCATACTTCCTGATGAGCTCTAAGGCTAGGGTCTCCTGGGGGAATGCCTAGGTCTATGAAAAGTATAATCCTAATGAGAAAGCAGGAAATTCATGGAGAGAAAAGCCATAGAAAATCATTCTTAACATTGTATTCTGGTAAATACTCCGTAAGCTGAAATATGTTCATATATTTCTTATTATGACCTCTGCAGAATGCAGATATGGAAGAATCCATTAACTGGTGATAAACCCAGAATCTTTTTCCTTTGGCTGATTGTGTCAAGCCAATAAGCTGAGGTTAAGGAAATTAGTTGGAGGGCCGGTGAGTCATAGAAGAAAGGTAAGTTCTATATAGCTTCCAAAGTTACCCAGATGAGCGGAATTCAGAGTGTGTCAAAGATGGGCCAGAATAGAAAGGCCAATCCCCCCGCCAAGTCAGTGCTGTCCCCCAGGCCATCTGGGGGCACAGTTTTGGAGTACTGGTCCAGCAGTAAGGAGCTCAAACTCCTGCCTGCAGGGCCTGGCTCTGCACCCACAGCCTCCTGCTCCTTCCTCTGTGCCTAAGTTCTGATGGATACCTGCCCGAGGGGGCAAATGGCAGTTTCGGTTCAGCCCATGCTCTGCAGAATGAGCTGTGCACTTAGATACAAGGCTATCTTTGCCTGGAAGAGAGGGCACCCTTTCCAATTCTCGCAAAGACTCTGTCCCTCATCCAACCATGCACAACGGTGGCAGAGAGGTGACAGTGACTTTGCTGGGACCTGACTTTCCCTGGACTTGATGAGTTCAGATGACTCTTGAATGTCACCTAAACCTTCCCCTCTGGCTTCCCTGATGCCAGCCTCCTTTCAGCTCCTTCTTTGTGTCTTGTGGCTCTTTCCTCTGGGTGTTTGCTGGAACTTCTAGCTGGAATGTTCTTTCTTTCTTCCATCTCTGCCTGGCAAACTTCCATTCATCTTCTTAACTACTGTTCCTCTTTTAGTTTTAGCTTAGCAGTCTCCTCCTTTAGGAAGGCTTCCCTGACAAGGGCCAGGATAAGAGTGTGACCATGGAGACACCTAGGACACATCATTGAAGGTGGCACTCATTCTCAGGGGCAGGCAAGTGTAGGGTGGGCATCTGAGAGTAAGTGCCTCCTTAAATGGTGTGGCTTGGGCACTTGGCTTTCTCATCTTAATCCCTGCTCTGTTCCCTGACACCCCAGTCTAGGTTGGGTGCTTCCAAGAACACCTGACTGTGCTCCCATGGAGCTGTGAACCTTCCCTGCTCAGGAAACATCCCCCATGCTATAGTATAAGTGCCTGGTAACTTGGTGCCAATCCTTTTAGTGCTGGGCTCTATGAAGGTAGGGTCCAAGGCTGCCTCCCTGGTCTTGGCAGCCCAGCACCTTGCAGTACCTGACACAAAGTGCACGCCAGCTGCCTGATGGAAGGAAGGAGGAGAAGCTGAGGAGGGAGGGAAGAAGAAACAACCTACAAATACAATCCATTAGCTTAGAGACTCTGAGGCTATAGTTCATAACTGAATTTTCATAGATTCCAGAATAAAGTTTATGACAAAAATCTTCACACACACACACACACACACACACACACACACACACACACACACACAAAAGCACATATTTTCACATTGATTTGGTAGCAAGAATATTATAGACTACTGATCTAATTAAAGGCTGGAGAAGTTGTTGATATTTTATAAAAGGTGGAATAAAAGAAACCTTGTAGGAACCTAATAGGGCTTGAATTGTATCCTCCCACCCAAATTCATATGTTCAAGTCCTCACCTCCAGTACTTGAGAATGTGACTTTATTTGGGAATAAGGTTGTTGTAGATATAATTAGTTAAATTAAGAAGATGTCATACTAGAGTAGGGGGACCCCTAATCCAAAACGACTGGTGTCCTTACAAAAAGGACACAAAGACACACACAGAGGGAGAAGGCCACGTGAAGATGAGGCAAGATTGGGGTCATGCATCTATAAGCCAAGGAATGCCAAAGATTGCCAGGAACCCCCCAGAAGCTGGGAGACAGGCCTGGAACAGATCCTCCCTCACAGTCCCCAGAAGGAACCAATCCTGTCAACACTTTTATCTCAGATTTCCAGCCTCCAGCACTATGAGAGAACTTTCTCTTGTTCACGTCACCTAGTTGGTGGTACTTTGTTACGGCAGTCCTTGCAAACTAATATGGAACACCCCCCCCCCCCCCCCCCCCGGCCAACTCCAGGCCCAGAGATTTCTCTTCCTTCAGCCCCCTAATAGAACGAACACTGGGTATACTCACTCAGAGCAGCTACTTTGACATGGGAGCACCATTTTTTTTTCTCTTTAATCACACTATGCTCAAGTCCCACTTTGTATTATCTCCCTGCCTAGAAATTTAATTTGAATATTGCAGGGAAGAAGACCCAGAAGCAGGCAAATTCAGCAGGAAAAAACACATGATTTTCACTGGCCATAGTTCTGCCTTTGAAACCAGAATGTCCAAATGAAAGCACATCTCACGAATCCCATGACATCCAGCCAGCTGAGCTTAGCAGGGAGCCAGCCCCAAAGGGACACAATCACACACAAGGCGTCCATATTTGAAGGTGACCTGTTGCCATTTCTGAACACACTAAACTTAAAAGATTTTTTTGTCAGCCGATTATTGGCCCCAAGTTTCAAACCACTGAATTCTTCAAACCCTGAGTCCTTCTTTCTCTTGTAGCTGAAACGACTTACCCCCTTACTTAGGTCATCCACAGGGGAAAAAAATTAGATCCCTCACATTATGTACACAAAAGTTCTAAGTGGACTAGAGAGGCCTAAATTTAAAAAGCAAAACTGTGATATGTTTGAGAGAAAAATATAAGAAAAAGTAATTTCATGACTTTGGGAAGAGAAGGATTTTTTTAAACAAGATACAAAAAAATATAAATCAGAACAGAAAAGTTGGGTATATTGAGTCACCTTAAAAATAAAAACTCCCAGGGGCACCTGGGTGGCTCAGTTGTTAAGTATCTGCCTTCAGCTCAGGTCATAATCCCAGGGTCCTGGGATCGAGCCCCGCATCGGGCTCCCTGCTCAGCAGGAAGCCTGCTTCTCCCTCTCCCACTCCCTCTGCTTGTGTTCCCTCTCTCGCTGTGTCTCTTTCTGTCAAATAAATAAATAAAATCTTAAAAAAACAAAAACAAAAAACTCCCGTACATCAAAAGTCAACATAAAGAAAGTGAAAAGCCCAAACTATGCCCGCTCTGGGAATACATACAATATATGTAAGCATCAAATAACCTGTCAGAAATATGAAGAATGTCTACAAATTAATAAGAAAAATACAAACAGCCCAATTTAAAAAATGAGCAAAAGATATGAATAGACAATTCACAGAACATGATTTCCAAATGTCCAGCAAACATATGAAAAGATGTTCAAACTTGCTATTAGGGAAATGCAGTTAAAGAAACCATACGATTGGCACAGATAATAAGTCTGACGGTATCGAGTGTTGGCAAGGATGTGGAGTAATGGAGAATTTCCATATCCTACTGGCGAGAGCATAGATTGGTGTTTGGCAAACCTGGTAAAGTTGAGAATGTGGATATTTGTCAAGTGAGCAACTCCACTCCTGGGCATAGACCTCAGAGATAATCTTGAACGTGTGCCCAAAGAGACATGTACAAGAGTGAAACTGGAATTTCATCTCACTGAATTTATATGTTTGCCCTGTGAACACTGATGATTAAGTTAGGGGAAAACAGATGGATAAAACACAATGTGTGGGTTTAAAAGCAAAAGACTAGAAGGGAGCCTGGGTGGCTCAGGTCGTTAAACACCTGACTTGATTTCAGCTCAGGTCATGATCTTGGGGTTGTGATTCAAGCCCTGTGATGGGCTCCACACTGGGTGTGGAGCTCTACTTAAAAAAAATAAATAAATAAATAAAATGAAGAGATAGAGATATATGTAATAGCTGACATGGGTACATCTCAAAAATACAAATGTAATTGGGGGGGAGCAAGCTACAGAAGGAAATATACATAGAAAGTTTTAAAAGTGAGAAATAATACTGCATATTTTCATGGCTATATATATGTATATGTATATATACATATTTCATTCAGAGGAATGAAAAACACTAAATTAAGGATAATAACTGCCTGTAAAGTTAGGGGGTGGGGGGGAGGACACAGAACAGGCCTCCACGTACCTGAAATGTCCTATTTGGTAAGCTTGGAGTGTGTATGTATTTGCCTAACAACATCTGTACTTTTATGCTATTCCAAAGGTGAACAAATACAACCCTCTCTGGTTTAGTGTATGCAAAGAATGAAGCACGTTCTAGGCCTCGCCCCTTGAGGCTGCTGCCAGCACCCTGATCCAGGGTCCTGGCACCCACAAGACCTCCAGAAACAGAGGCTTATCAAGCTAACATCATCTCCAATGAGGCTTCTGGAGCTCATCAAGGATATGCTGTTCATGTAAAAGAAAAGACAAAATAGAAAATAAAATTACTTTAGCTTCACAATATATTTAATAAAAAAGGAATGGAGGAGGTACGATCTCCGGAAATGCCTACATAATTGCCTTGTCTTTGCTGCCAACTCCCTTAAAGCCTCAGTCAATTTCAGGTAATCTCGACTGTCTCCTTGTGCTGCTAGTAATGTTTGGGATGTAACATTGTCTCCTTTCTGCTTCCCTCTGCCTGCGGGGAATGCTTTGAGGATTTATTGTCTCCTTGTGCCCATAATATGTTTAGGCAGCTTTAGGAAACACCAGACAGATGAAAAGATAGAGAGTTTTGAACAACAGAATGTGGCAGTATGTGAATTTGGCTGGTCTGCAACTTCAACCACAACATATTTTATTGAATGAAAATACATCCACAGTAATTCTCCAAAGCGCGTGACGAGACACTATCTAATTTCAGATGGGCTTCAGAAGAGCTCACAGGGACGGAGCCTTGTTTCAACAGGCCATAGACAAATGCAAGCTCTTTGGTATTACCAAGACAACAGAGAGTGTCTTTTTAACAGCTCTGGAATTTGGGGGCACCTGGGTGGCTCAGTTGGTTAAGCACCTGCCTTAGGCTCAGGTCATGATCCCTGGGATCATAAGTCCTGGGATTGGGCTCCCTGCTCAGCAGGGATTCTGCTTCTCCCTTTCTCCCTGCTCTCCCCCTACTCATGCTCTCTCTCTCTCTCAAATAAATAAATAAAATCTTTAAAAATAAATAAATATTTGCAATGACGTGGATGGAACTAGAGGGTACTATGCTAAGTGAAATAAGTCAATCGGAGAAAGACAAGTATCATATGATCTCACTGATATGAGGAATTTGAGAAACAAGGCAGAGGATCATAGGGGAAGGGAGGGAAAAATGAAACAAGATGAAACCAGACAGGGAGACAAACCATAAGAGACTCTTAATCACAGGAAACAAATTGAGGGTTGCTGGAATGGAGGGGGTGGAAGGGATGGGGTGGCTGGGTGATGGACATTGGGGAGGGTAGGTGCTATGGTGAGCGCTGTGAATTGTGTAAGACTGATGAATCACAGACCTGTACCCCTGAAACAAATAATACATTATATGTTAATTAAAAAATTAAAAACAGAAATAAATAAATAAATAAAAGCTCTGGAACTTGGCAAGAATATGGAGCAACAACAAAAAGCAAAGGTTTTATGGGAAGGTTGCTGATAATTGAAATCTGATGAGAAATCAATCTGGAAAGAGGACAAGTGGGATTTTCCAGAGGCAGAGGGAGAAAAGGCTTACATCTGGATCTCTTTGTCTACCCTCTGGCACACACAGCTAAAGGCTTTGCTCTGTAGACTGTATTGTAAGGTGTCTGTTCTGCACAGTGAATGTGATCTGGGCCGTGGTGAGGAGCTGGGGCACCCAAGTTTGGTAGACCTGGCTCTGCTCTGCCATTCCCAGCTGTGTGACCTTGGGAAATGACCTCCCTTCTCCTCGGTTGCTCCATTTGAAAATGGTACTAGGAAGAGTGACCAGCACATAGGACTAAATGAGACCAGATCTAAAAGGCACCTTGCAAGAGCCTGACACAGAAGGTGGTCAAGAGTTAGTAGCTGGTGTCATTGCCTAAAATCATCGTTATCACTTGTAGTTGTGTAAGGAAATATGTATTATAAGGAGGTAGTGTTAGAAAGGGAAAGAGAAAAATATAGTGCTCTGAAATTTAAGACTTTAAGGGACTGAAGAAATAGAAAGCAGATAAAATATATGAAGGTAATCTGTGCCATGTAGGGTTTTGTGCTTCTCCACATTAAAAAAAACCCTGATTTTTCAAAAATCAGATTTTGTGTAAGGGTAGCACATTTCTTTAATCAAAGGAATACAGGACAAAGAAGAGCACCAGAAAAAAATCAATCATTTCCTTCTTTGTGAAACAAGCATAAGGCATGCCAGGCAAATAGTGTCCATTGGGAGTTGCTGACAGGAGAAACATCTTGGGAGAAGAACAGGGCATTTCCCGGAGGAGGAGAGAAGCAGGGCTTTGGACACATGAGCATTTGTCAGAGCCTTTATACTCAAAAAAGAGATGTAGAGAAGGTGATTTTTTTTTGGTAAGATTTTATTTATTTATTTGACACAGAGAGAGACAACTAGAGAGAGAACACAAGCAGGGGGAGTGGGAGAGGGAGAAGCAGGCTTCCTGCTGAGCAGGGTGCTCAATGCGAAGCTTGATCCCAGGACCCTGGGATCATGACCTGAGCCAAAGGCAGGTGCTTAACAACTGAGCCACTCAGGTGCCCCGAGAAGGTGATTCTTTAAAGACACACATCGACAGAGGTATAAGCTTAACACCAAGGACCTCCACATGATGGTATAAACTTAAAAACAAAACAAAACGGTTGAGTCCTGAAAGTAAGATTTAGAGATTACTGAACACCGTAGGACCTAAAAGCAAGAGAGTAAAGATGATTACTGAAGTATCAAAAATTCTCAATAAAAGCCACTGGGGATGCTTTATGGGGAAGCCCATGGAACTAAGTCGAATTTCAGCATCCCAATGACGTGGTAGCAGGTAGATACACATGAGGTCCCACATACCGTTGTTTATTCCATTACCTCTACCCCTTCCCAGGAAGTCCTGGCCAAGGGAGGAAACTTCCTCATCTCCTTTCCTCTTGGGAAAGCTTATGTTAGAATCACTTTCCAAATCTCATGACTATAATGGATCAAGAAGAAGCAAGACAAAGAAACAAAGTCAAGCTAAAAAAAAAACAAACATAAGACTATCTTAATTTTAATGTAGGTGGTTCACAAAAGTAAAGACAAAGAGTGCTTAGCCTTTCCCAAGTCACAGGATAAGAACAGGAAAGAATATTGCATTCCAGGGGCAGTCTTGAAGTATAGAATCTTAGTCTGCGATATAAGCACATGCTTTAAAACCAAATTGTTTCCGAGATGAAACTGCACAAAGAGAAATGTCCCACTGGATAGTAACTATAATAACTACTTTTTAAAAAGGGTCTACCAGGGCTCCTGGCTGGCTCAGTCTGTAGGGCATGCCACTCTTGATCTCAGGGTCATGAGTTTGAGCCCCACACTGGGTGCAGAGATTACTTAAAAAAATAAAATCTTGGGGCACCTGGGTGGCTCAGTTGGTTGGGCAGCTGACTCTTGATTTCAGGTTAGGTCATGATCTCAGGGTCATGAGATCCAGCCCTGCCTCGGCTCCATGCTGGGCATGGAGCCTGCTTAAGATTCTTTCTCTTTCTCTCCCTCTAGCCCTCCTCCTGCCCCCTTCCAACCCCCCCCCACTACTTGTATACGCATGCGCACTCTCTCTTAAAAATAAATAGACAAAGTCTAAAAAAAAAAAAAAAAAGGTCTACCATGTACCCAGATGCTTTAATGTGCGGTCTATTTCGTCATCACAGCAAACCTTGGAGGTCTGATCATTCCTCCCTTAACAGGAGAGGAGAGTGGGGGACTTGCCCATAGTCCTACAGCTGGGAGGGTGGAATGGATGCTGATTTGAACTCGGGGCTACCTGATTGTAAAGCCGACACTGTTGACTACACCACGTCCCATTCCTTTGAGATACAGGAGATGTCCTGTTGATGCTCTAGTTACCCCAAGTGCACTGAGAGCTAGTCAGCACAGCAACACCAGGCCAAGTGCTCACCAAGCAAGCTGTGGAGGACTCCAAAGATGACCTGTCACACAGTCCTAGGGAAAACCTAGACAGGTCACACGTTCTGGAGCAGCAGTAACTGGGGCAGAAAATAATTCTTAACACAGGAGAACGATGTGCCCATATTCACCAGCGAGTTTCTTGATCACATTTAGAAAAACAAGGGGGTTTTTTAGGAACACGTTTTGGACTTAGTCTCCAAAGTTAATGAATGATTAGTGAATAGGAAGTAGTGCTAGAATGGAGGAGGGCAGGTAAAAGGGACAAAGCTTCAGCCCACAGTTAGGGATAGAAGGCACGGACCATGAGTCACCGGCAGCATTCATCTATCAGCCCAAGGAGAAAAGAACCAGCCTGGCCTGATGGGCACCATAAAAGGCGAGGCAGAAGGAGGGGGAGGATGCATGAAAGATGTTTTCTTCCTTTTAAGAGGAACACAAACCCCGTGAGAGCTGCCTGAGACATTATCCTGGTCTTCTACGACCAAGACCTGGTAAAAGAAAAGGACCTTGGGGTTGTGAATATAAGCTGAAATGCACAAAAGCAAAGCCTCATACATTTCTAAAGCGGCTCTGTGTAGGCAAAATATTCATAACTCAATGAGGAAACGAGGCAGAGTGATCAAATGAAAACCATGCTGTTGAAACACGCAAGTTCCAGTGACTATGTCACTGCGAAGAACCAGGACTGAAAGAAGTTAAGTTTAAAACAACTCAGCTAGACACAAAGTAACTTTGTACAACAGCTGGAAACATTGACTTACATTCTTTTTTTTTTTAAAGATTTTATTTATTTATTTGACAGAGAGACGGCGAGAGAGAAGGAACACAAGCAGGGGGAGTGGGAGAGGGAGAAGTAGGCTTCCCGCGGAGCAGTGAGCCCGATGTGGGGCTCTATCCTAGGACCCTGGGTCAGGACCTGAGCCGAAGGCATACACTTAACGACTGAGCCACCATTCTTGGTGGGTAGATGTGTACGAGGCGCCATCTGCTGGCAAGATTTAGTACTGCTATTTGGAAAGAAATCTTAGAGGAGATGCCCGATTCTGGCCAAGGATAGTTTACCCTCTTTTTGTAGTAATACCGCTGGACATTAAATTCTCATAACACTGGTTAGGTTTCAACAGATGCAACAAGTATCAGCTCTGGGACCTCCGAGTTGCTTCTTTCCTCTCTTCCAATACAAGATAGAATACCTACTTCTGGGCGGGAAGAAATTCTGGACTGACAGGTCCTCCCAGTGATTCCTCTCTTTGGGTCTGGCTTCTTGCACGACCCATTATGTTTGTGAGAGTCATCCCTGATGTGAAGCAAAGGGGCAGTCTGATTATTTCCTTTGTACGAACAGATCACAATTTTATCTATTCTGCTTTGGTGAACAGTTGGGTTGTTTCTGATTCTTGGCTTTTACAAATAATGTAGCTTTGGACATTCTTGGCTGTCTTTTGGTGAACATACATGTGCATTTCTGTTCTATTTATGAGTGATACTGCTGTCATAGAGTAGATGAACATTTCAGTTTTGAAGATAAAGCCAGTTTTCTAAAGTAGTTATACCAAATATATTCACAACAACAACATATGAGAAAGCCTCTAAGAGCCTGACATCTTTACCAACACTTGATATTATTATCAGTCTTTTAAAAAACTTTAGCCAACCTTACGACCCAGCAATTGCACTTCTAGGTATTTACCCCAAGGACACAGATGTAGTGAAAAGAAGGGGCACCTGCACCTCAATGTTCATAGCAGCAATGTCCACAATAGCCAAACTGTGGAAGGAGCCGAGATGCCCTTCAACAGATTAATGGATAAAGAAGATGTGGTCCACATATACAATGGAATATTAATCAGCCATCAGAAAGGATGAATACCTGCCATTTGCATTGACATGAATGGAGCTGGAGGGGATTATGCTAAGTGAAATAAGTAAAGCAGAGAAAGACAATTATGACATCGTTTCACTCATATGTGGAACATAAGGAATAGTGAGTGCGGAGGACCATAGGGGAAGGGAGGGAAAACTGAATGGGAAGAAATTAGAGAGGAAGACAAACCATGAGAGACTCTGGACTCCAGGAAACAAACTGAGGGTTTCAGAGCTGAGGGGGTCGGGGAATGGGGTAACCTGGTGATAAGTATTAAGGAGGGCATGTGTGGTGATGAGCACTGGGTGTTATATGCAACTAATGAGTCGTTGAACACGATTCAAAAACTAATGATGTGCTATATGTTGGCTTATTTAACATAATAAAAAAAAGGTAAAAAAAAAACTTTAGCCATTCTAGTGGAGCTGTAGTAGTAGCTCATGACTTTAATTTTCACTTCCCTGAAGACTGATGAGGTGGAATATTTAAAATGCTTATTAGCTATGTGGGCATCCTTTTTTTTTTTTGTGGTCTCTTGCCCACTTTTCTATTGTTTGTCTTTGTTTTATTGATATATAGGAGTTCTTTACAGATTCTAGATATGAGCTCTCTGCCAGTTATGCATGTAATAAATATCTTCTTCCTCTCTATGGTATGAAATACATGGTGATTTAAACACAGAGGAGGGGGTCCAGGAGAGCAGACAAGAAATAGAAAGTCAAGAGAATGACATCAGAACTCTAGGACCCAGGGGTGGATGTGTCAGCACCACATTATTTAGTGAACAGTGTCACTGATGGGGACGCCTGGGTGGCTCAGTCGGTTAAGCATCTGCCTTCGGCTCAGGTCCTGGGATGAGCCTGCTTCTCCCTCTCCTCCTGCTCTCTCTCTCTCCCCCCCTCTCTCGTGTGCGTGTGCACGCGCTCTCTCTCTAATAAATAAATAAAATCTTTAAAAAAAATGTCACTGATATATGTGCCTTGGTTGTGGCTGCTGTGACATGACCATGGTCCTCTTTTGCTTCTGGACAATAGCCATGGAGAAGCCACAGACACAGCATCGTGGAGAAGCTCCTTCTGCTTGAAGACAGACTGTTCTGGCAGAGAACCTCCGGCCATGAGGTATCCAAAACGTCCTAAACTGGAAACTTACTGTGCAGATGACAATTTGATCCGTGCTTGAATTTCTATCCATTCCTCCTTTATAATCCTTCCACACTGCAGCAGCTCTTTTGCAAGTCGCTCTGCCTTGGACAAATTCTCTGAAGCTTCCTTAAATCTGGGCTGGGTTCAGGAAACTTCACACATGGCTCTAGATTCTGGGCCCCCAGTTCCTGGACATCCTTGGCTCTGAAACTTCCCATCACCCTTCCTGAGCCATTTGTCACTTTTTGATTTGGCCTTGAAAATGAGGGGCCTCTGGGTGGCTCAGTTGGTTAAAAGCGTCTGCCTCCGGCTCAGGTCGTGATCTCAGGGTCGGGCTCCCTGCTCCGCGGGGAGTCGGCTTCCCCCTTGGCCTCTGCCCCCTGCTCATGCTCTCTCTCTCTTGTTCTATCTCAAAGAAATAAATAAAATCTTAAAAAAAAAAAGAAAATTAAATATAAGCATTATGGGGGTCTTTTCTAGGTGGAAATATTGGAAACAGAAGGATACTTTTGAAGGGAGAGTAAGGCTCTCCCCATGGTATGGAACAGCTCGATCGAACACCTGAAAACATCCGTATTGTCGTCATAGGGAGGCACAATGGAGCTGGTAAGGATTTCTTTGGCTTTTTCTGCATGTTGCTTTGCTTGCAGTGACAGTCCTGTGGACAAAGAAAAAGCGGTCTCAGTTTCTCTTTCACTATAATTACCTCTGGCTGGGAAACTGAACGAAGTCTCCTTCACATATTGACAAGTGACACATAGAGATGGATCAGGGTGACATGAAATATTGTCCCGACTGTAAAAACCAAAGGAGTGGTTTACACCTAGTACTCAAGATAAATTTTTCCCCAAACGGCCTTTCTAGAAGTAAACAGAACGAGCAGGAACTGAACAACTTTGAAACCTCACCAATATCAGATATAAAATATGTTCTAAATAATTATAAAAAGCAAGGACTATAGCATTCTGGGCAGGAAATAAGATATTCAATTCTGGCTTTGTGACAGCGATCTTAATGAAATACTAAAAATTCTGAATCTTCTGCTTGTCTATCTATAATCACAACTTCAGAGAGTTATTTTAACAGAATACAAATACGGTGATAATCTACAAAAATTTACAAATATAATTTCAATGACAGAATGGGCTAATATGCTACAATCTCTTGTTCCTACAAGGTTATCGACTAACATGAAACAAAATGGGACAACAATGAGAAAAATAATCACTACCAAGCTCTAATTCCCCAGTGTGCTCCAGAGTTCTCCCATGGGCTTATTAGTTTGTGGTAAGGGTGACACGGGGGGTCACCGGTTAGGTTTCAGGGCTTTTCACTTCCCTATACTCCCATCCTCCTCTCCCACACCGACATCCTCTCCCACCCACATCCATACACCCCTGGTTTTATGTTTTTCCATTATATGAAATTGTATCTCAAATCTCTAAAAAAGCTGCCAAAAATCTGAAATTAATTCTGTTCCTGTGTCTATAAAACATAAGAATACATCTTCACATGGAAAAAATCCAGGGTATGTTCTCCATGTGGGAACTCTTAGAGAACTTTGTCTAATTTTTGTTTGTTTGAATGTTTAATTTAAATTCAATTTAATTAACATATATTGTATTATTAGTTGCAGAGGTAGAATTTAGTGATTCATCAGTTGCATACAACACCCAGTGCTCATTATTTCAGAGAATTTTGTCTAATTTTTTTAAAGCACACATTTAATCAACCTACAAGAAATTTATTAGTGCCAATTACACATGCAATATTACAAAAGATAAAGGCACGCTGTATTACCAACTTTGGTACATTCCCTCAAGGAACTCAGGCAACAGGAGGCAGTGTGGGTTGAGGTTTAAAAGCACCAGCTCTGACCTCAAACTGCCCAGAATGAGTTCCCTGAACTACCACTTACTCCGAAAACATTGGCTTCAGCTTCCTCAACTGTAAACAGTGATGATAATATTACCCCCCTTATAGGACTGTGATGAAGAATGAATGAGAACATGCATGGGAGATAGTTAGCATGATGCCTGGCATTCAATAAGACCTTAAGGAAGGGGCACCTGGGTGGCTCAGTTGTTAAGCGTCTGCCTTCGGCTCAGGTCATGATCCCAGGGTCCTGGGATTGAGCCCCGCACTGGGCTCCCTGCTCGGTGGGAAGCCTGCTTCTCCCTCTCCCCCTGTGTTCCCTCTCTCGCTGTCTCTCTCTCTCTGTCAAATAAATAAATAAATAAAATCTAAAAAAAAAAAAAGACCTTAAGGAAGAGTAGATGCTGCTTTCACTTTAAATTGAGAAAGAAAGACTATCATGCAAAAAGGTAGCAGGCTGTGGAAGAAAAGCATCATTTGAAATCCCAGATGCCAGGCCACTGGCGCTGGCGTGCAAAATCTAAGGTCTAAGCCTCGGATCATCTACTTACTAACAATGTAAATTGGGGCAAGCTGTTTCAGCTCACTCGTTCCCTCTGAATCTAAAAATATAGGAGGGGGTTAGGGTTTGAACTAGATGATCTCCAGGGTCCCCTCTGGCTCCAACAGTCTTTGATCTAATAGGTAGGACCAGCCGATAATCAGATTTAGCCAAATTTATTGGGTGGCAATTCTGTGCTGAGCATTGTGGTGTTTTCTACTTCTTGTTATTTTATGTATTCACTGGATCCATGCTGGGAAGTTAAGTACCACCATCATCATTATCATTGCTTTTCAGCTGAAGAAAGGAGTACAGAGATGTACTCTTATACAGCCATCCTAGGATGCCTAGTCAAAAGGAGACATGCTATCCTTCCCTGCGTCTATCCCCCTTTCTCTGTTTTCTTCTGGGGACACCTGGCCCCTGCACACCCAATCCATTCGATTTACCAAGGCCAGCTTGTCCCCCAGGATCCAGTGGAGCCAAAAGGCAGATCTAGCCAATCAGACTATTCCTTGCCTTTGACATACCATCCAAGTCAGCCCAATTAGAACCCCCAAATCCTGAGGTTTGGGGGGAAAGATGTTCTTTCTTTCCTGGGAATGCTGATGAGGGAAGGTTACAGCTTCTGCAAGACTTGCTGCTGCCACGTGGGCAGAGCCTGGGTAAAAATGAAGTCCATACAAGGGCACCTGGGTGGCTCAGTTGGTTAAGTTGGCTGCCTTCAGCTTGGGTCATGATCCCGGGGTCCTGGGATCGAGCCCGATAGCGGGCTTCCTGCTCGGCGGGGAGCCTGCTTCTCCATCTCCCTCTGCCTGCCTCTCTGCCTACTTGTGCTCTCTCTCTATCTCTCTGTCAAATCAATAAATAAAATCTTAAAAAAAAAAAAAATGAAGTCCATACAGAGAAAAACAGAGCCAAGCGGTGGGATAAGAGAGAAACACGGAACGATGACATTGTTTGAACGCCCGGATCTGGCTAAGTCTACAGCAAGTTTTACCCTTGGCTTTTCAAGTTGTATAAGCCAATACATTACCTTTTGTTCACTGCCAGCTTGATTTAGTCTCTTATTTATGTATTTGGGGGGGGAGGGGAGGGGTCACTTACAGGAAAGTGATTCTCCATCAAAACAAATGTGGATGGATCCTATTTTAGGCCCCTACTCCATGCATTGGGCCCCTCCTACAATGCCTTCCAAGCTAACAAATTCTCTTCCAAGAACTTTACATTTAAGATCATAAAAAAAGGGTCCGACAAAAAAAAAGACAAAACCAGCGAGGGAGACAAACCATAAGAGACTCTTAATCATAGGAAACAAACTGAGGGTTGCTGGAGGGGAGGAGGGGGATGGGGTAACTGGGTGATGGACATTAAGGAGGGCATGTGATGCAATAAGCACCAGGTGTTATATAAGACTGATGTATCACAGGCCTCCACCTCTGAAACCAATAATACATTATATGTTAATTAATTGAATTTAAATTTTCAAAAAGGGTCCTCAAAAGCCATCCAAAGGGCTAAAATCTTCCTTCTCTGTTTTAGATATCATAGAAAAAATCTCATTGACTCTTTCTGAAAGGAGATGGCTCTTCAATGTGTGGACAGGAGAATATTCAAGAAAACCTAATGAATCCTTCTAGGTAAGTGGGAGTCAAATTTCCATGAAAGAGCAGAAACCCATGGACTAACCTCCCCCACCCCCCGTCTGAGAGGAACTCACCTTTCAGCTGGAGGTAGCCCTGAGCCAGATTAATGTGTGCCTCCGCTAGTTTCCAATGGGAGTCGCCATAGCAAATTCTTGTCAGCGCTATGCAGCGCACCAGCTCATGGACAGCCTGTTTATACTGCGACGGACAGAAAATGGGCTTTACTAGTCAGCGACAACTGAAAACGGAGAGTGACAAAGCACAAAGTCAACTTGCACTTTAATCCAGTGTGTATTTCCTGAGTGCCTACTATGTGCAGGACGTGGTTGTAAGCACTTGGGATCCATCACAGAACAAAACAGGCAAAGATCTGTTTTGGGTGGGGTGAAACAGACAATAAATAGCAGAAACAAATAAAACAAGAAACAAGTAAAATTTATAGTACATTTCAATTTCTAAAACATTTAAGCTTGTAGTACATTATGAAAAATATAATAAATCAAGAAGACATAGAAAAACTAGAGCAGACTTGTCACCATTCCCCAGGGTTTCCAGCTGCCCAGCTATGAACACCATTCAGGCACCAGTGGGCAAGTTGGTAGTGGGTTTTGAAATAACACTCGCTAGTTCTCAATTCAAATACCCTTCTTAGCAGCCTAGGATATCAGCACGGCAATGAGGTTGGCAGGACTGACAAACAAATTTCGCTAAGGGAGTGAGAAGTCCATTTATATTCCGTGTCAGAACAAAGAGAACAGGGAGCTGGCCCCTCCAGCTCCAGGTCAGCTCAGAGTAACAATACATTCAAAGCGAGCCTGGTAGTTTTAAAATGTCACTCCAGAATTCCCTGACTCTTTCCGTCCAGCGGTGGGGGTCTAGGTCTCCTTCCCTTTGAATCTGGGCTTTATGACCGGCTGATGGAATATGGAGGAAATGATGTGGTGCCAGGTTTAGGGGCCCACACTTTAAGGAACTACAGGCTTCCAGTTTCTGTTTCTATTTAGAACATTTTATGGGCTGAATTGTGTGCTCCCATTCCCCAAACCCAAATGTTGGAGGCCCAAGTACTTCAGAATGTGACAGTATATGGAGAGAAGGCATAAAGTTGATGTTTAAAGACGTCAGTTGAAATGAGGTCGTTACGGTAGAGCCTTACTCCCATGTGACTCATGTCCTTATAAGACAAGGAAGAGACAGCAGGGAGAGGCACGCACAAAGGAAGAAGTGGGGACAGTGGGAGGACGCCCTCTGCAAGCTAGCCCTCCAAATGACGTCAACCTTGCCGACACTTTGATCTTCGGACTTGCAGCCTGTGGAACTCTGAGGAAATAAACTTCTGTTGTTGAAGCCACCCAGTCTGAGGTATTTGGGTATGGCAGCCCCAGCAAACTAATAACCTTACCACCATGCCATGAGGAAGCCTAAGTGGTCCCACGGAGAGGCCCAGGTAGGAAGGCATCAGCAGCTAACACCAATCAGTCAAAAATCTTGGCAGCGGATTCCCTCTTGGCAGACGGAGCCCAGCTAATGCTGGGAGTTAAGGGAATAGCTTCCATGGGGAGACAGCAAATGAATAGTGTATGAAAAAGAGAGATGATGAAAACACTGGGGAGTCTAGAGAGATAGTCTACCAAAAAGAGAGAGGACCTGATCTGATAATGGGTCTATCCAACCACAGATTTCTAAGAAGGGGGCTCTGTAGACCGGAAGTCAGTCCCCCCCACCCCCCTGCCCCCCAATCATAGCCTTGGTCCTCACTACCTGCAACTGGGACAGGGGTAGAGAAGAGCAGCCTGTCCTCCCCTCCACCTTCTCACTTGCTAGAACACAAAGTTCAAACGTCCCTTTGGCTTTCTGATCTTTATTCTGCCAGTTCCGGTGGCTTCATCCAACAGGCATGGGGAGGAGGTAGAGAGGAGAGAAGTACAAGTAGGCAGACAATTTCATAACTGGGATGAGCCTTGGAAATAATATAATCTGATGGAGCAGAGCATGGATCTAATTTTTTTTCTGCCAAAGACATGATTGTGATAATTTGAGAAATATGGATAAGGTTTATAGATTAGATGATAATACTGTACCAATGTTAGTTTCCTAACTTTAATCACTGTACCGTGGTTACCTGGAGAGTATCCTCCAAGATATTCAGGGGGTAAAGGACCGTAATACCTATAATTTACTCTCAGTTCAGAAAAATAATGACACACACAGAGACAAAGCCATAATGCAAACGTTAAAAATTGGTGAATCTTATAGACTTTCCTGTAAGTCTGAAAATATTTTAAAATTCAAAACTAGAAAAAAAATGGAAATTTTAAAAAGCCAATTACATCATGTTAATACTTTCCTGCAAACACTTTTAAGGCCTCCCAGGACACTCAGCTGGAGACCTATGAGGTCCTAAGTGAACTCCCTGCCTCTCCAACTGCATTTCACATCAGACCATGGTCTCTTCTTTTACTCCAAACACCTCAACTCGTTCCCACCTCATAGACTTTACATGTGCTGTCCCCTCACCCTGGAACTCTTTTCGCTTAGCTCCTCCACACTGGCTCCTTCACTTCTTAAGGTCTCAGCTCGCCTCTTCATAGACCAGCCCACTCTTTCCTTAACAGCACTTGACACAACCTCTAGCTCACTAGTGTATTTACAATGCTGATTGCCCCTCAGCAACATGAGGGCATTCAACCTGTCCATGCTGTTCACCACTGTATCCAGGGGTTCCTCACCTGAACTCCAGAACACAGAAAATAATTTAGTACCACTCCAGATCCACAGAAGAGATGTTACTTCTTTATGGACAGTAAATGATTTGGGGCATTCAGGCTTAATTCTCCTGCAGAACTCTGGTTGAGAAAGGCTGCCAGCCTACTGCCTACCTAGTACAGAGCTTGGCACGTAGTGGGTACTGAATAAATATGTGCTGCATAATGAATAAGCACATGTTCAAAACCAAATTCATGTCTCCTCTCCATAATCCTGCTCTTCCTCCTGTATTCATTACAATGGCAAAGGCACTGGCAAGCTTCCCACCACCCAAGCTGACTGAGATATAAGTCATGAATTGTATACACCCTCTGTGATTGGCTCTTGCTTCTACAACTCCTATGTCCCCTTAATCACCAGGCCCCACTGATTCACGTTTCCAAATTCCTGTCAGATCTTGGCATCTCTACTGCCTCTGTTGTAGTTCAGGCTCTTACAATTCCTTGCTGGGATTATTATTTTTTAAAGATTTATTTACTGGGGTGCCTGGGTGGCTCAGTCGTTAAGCGTCTGCCTTTAGCTCGGGTCATGATCCCAGGATCCTGGGATCGAGCCCCGCATCGGACTCCCTGCTCAGCGGGAAGCCTGCTTCTCCCTCTCCCACTCCGCCTGCTTGTGTTCCCTCTCTCACTGTGTCTCTCTCTGTCAAATAAATAAATAAAATCTTTAAAAAAATAAATAAAGATTCATTTACTTATTTGAGAGAGAGAGAGAGACAGAGGGGGAAGGGCAGCAGGAGAGAGAGAATCTCCAGCCGACTCCTCACTGAGAAAGGAGCCCTCCATCCCAGGACCCGGAGCCAAAATCAAGAGGTGCACGCTCAACCAATAGAGGACCTGACATGTAAGTGGTGGTAGAGAAATGCATATTGAATGAGTGAGTGAATAAGTAAAATTTTGAGGAGAGAATGAGAAAGGTGTATGAAGAAAACAAGAAGATCAAGAACGTAAGAATTGTAAGCTCTACAGAAGTTTCATCGGCTTTGTGTTAGATTCCAGTGCTTAGACCCAGCACTAGGGAGAGCACAATAAATGTGTATACACTGATGGAAAAAGACTGCAGTAGGTCAAACCTATAACCAACTGGTCTAGTATATGCTTGCCAGAGGTCAGGGTAAACCTGTTTGTTCATTTGTGCATTCATTCTGCAAGAATGATGTTGACTGTGCCAAGTGCTGTGCCTGGAGCCCTGAGGGGCTACACCCACTCATTCTGTGAGAAAGGTACTCCATATACTCTCTTGTACCAAACTCCTGAGGGTAGAAATGTAACCTAAACTCTCGTCAATTATCAGAGTGCAGGTATAGAAAATGAAGGGTCCTTACTTCGTGACTGCTAGAGTAGGACTTCGCTTTCTCTTCACAGAGGTGGAGTTTCTCTCGAGGAGGCTGGAATAGCGCTGTCTGAGGCAGCTTGTTTTGGATCTTCTTTCTAGGCGTTATGCTGATAGCAGCAACAATTTCATCTAGGTGACTGGATATGGGGGTTTCCTTTGATTCTTGCATATTTTTATATACATTGTCCTCTAATTTTTAAATAAGAAAATAAAGGTGTTAAATGATAATTTCTGTACTTACTTATACAAATACGCATTTTTCCTAGAGACTGATGCTAGATCTAGGAAAATTTCAACACTCTACCCATGAGTTCTTTGAAATTAGTAGCACTCCATCCAAAAAGATCCTGATAACTAGTATTAACTTCTTTGTAAAACTTTCAGGCTGATTTCCACTTTTAACTAAACCAAACATTCCTTGTTCATTAAAATATACATATTTATATATGTATTTTATATATGTATATACAGGAGAAATCAGGCAAGCCCAAACAACTCTCAAAGAACCCAGATTAGATCACCTGAACCCCAACTAACCTTGAAGCAGTGAAAAAATGACTTATTAAACTTTCACTTCTTGTCAAGATGGGGTAATAGGGACCAGATTTATTCTCTTGCCTGAAATAGCCAACCAACCAACAAACACACAAAAACAAAAAACAGCAACAAAAAACTCCACACAAACAAAAATATTATGGAACAATGGTTTTCAAGAGACAGGATATCAGATATGATCAATGGAAAAAAGAAACAAAGTGAGACCCATGCTTACCCCAGCTTATCACTTTGAGAAAGTTTCTAGGACATGCAAGGATTGGAAACACAGAAGTAACCAGGTAGACTCTCTGAGCTGAAGAACTAGAGCTGAGGATCTGGGGAGAACAAGGAAGCTAGAGTTCATAGGATAGCTTACTGGAGAGGATAGAGATGTACAGAGAGAGGATCCTGGAGATTAGCAGAGGGATCCTCACAATATGGGGAGAAAATACTGATCAGCATGTGTATAAGAAAAATATTTGAGTCTGGGGAAAGAATCCTTTAATAATATTGACAGAGCAGTGTCTGGCATTACTCAGGGCTGGCAATGCCTGTCCCCACCAAACTGACTGGAAAACTCATAATTCATAATGCATTGGGTAAAGCACTCAGAAGGGTTTTGTTTCAGTAGTGTGAAATTATTACCCCTAGACTGAGCACTGCTTAGACTCACCTAACAAAGCATAAAAATAAGACCTAAAAGGATCAGCCCATTTCTAAGTAACTTAACTGCCCCATAAGACAAAACTCAAGGATGTATAGGAATACAAAAATAGCTAGCATGCAACAAGGTAAAATTCACAAAGTCTGACATCCAATCAAAGATTACAAGGCATGCAAAGGGACAGGAAAACATGGGCCATAATGAGAATGATAATCAATGGACTAAAACCCAGAATTGACACAGATATTAAATTAGGAGAAAAGAGTATTAAAATTGTTATTATAATTGCATTCCATATGCTTCAACAGTTAAGTAGAGACATAGAAGATACAAAAAAGGCCCAAATTGAACTTCTAGATATGAAAAGTATATGTGAGATGAAAAATACACTAGATAGGATTAATGACAGATTAGATATTACAGATGAAAAGATGACTGAACTTGTAGACATAGCAACAGAAACTATCTAAAAAAGATCACGAGGGGCGCCTGGGTGGCTCAGTTGTTAAGCGTCTGCCTTCGGCTCAGGTCATGATCCCAGGGTTCTGGGATCGAGGCCCGCATCAGGCTCCCCGCTCAGTGGGAGGCCTGCTTCTCCCTCTTCCACTCCCCCTGCTTGTATTCCCTCTCTCCTTGTGTCTCTCTCTGTCAAATAAACAAATAAAATCTTAAAAAAATAAAAAATAAACAAGATCACGAGCTGTGAAACAACTTCAAATTGCCTAATATATATGTAATTTGAGTCTCTATAGGAAAGCAGATTGTAGCAGGGACAGAAAAAATATTTGAAGAAATAATAGCCCAAAATTTTCCCAATTTGAGGAAAAGTAAAGAGCTAGAGACCCAAGAAGTTCAATGAACACTAAACACAAGAAACAGAAAAAACTACACCAAGACACATCATAAACAAACTGCTGAAAACCAAGGTAAAGAGAAAATCTAAAATGTAGGGGGAAAAACATATTAGTATGAAAAAATAAAGATACAGATGACAGCAGATTTCTTGGAGGAAAAAAGCACATGAAAAGGGAGTAAAACATACTTAAAGTATGGAAAGAAAAAACTGTCAAGCTAAAATTCTGCACCAGTGAAATTATCTTTCAAAACCAAAAACTGAAAGAATTAATCATCAGCAGATTTGCACTCTAATGTTCTCCACAAATTATTAAAGGAAGTCTTTCAGAAGGAAGGAACATGATAGCAAATGGAAATCTAGATCTACACAAAGGAATGAAGACAATGGGAATGATACTTACATGGGCAAATATATAAGACTTTTCATATTACTTAAATCTCTTTAAAAGATAATCAACTTTTTTTAACAAAAAAATTTACTGTGGGGCTTATAACATGTATAAGTGAAATGTAGAACAGTAGCATAAAGGCTAGGAAGGAAGGAATGGAATTGTGAAGTTCCTACACTGTATGTGGAGTGGTATAATATTAATTGAAGGTAGACTTAGTCAAAGATGTATAGTATAAACCCTAAGTAAGCATTAAAATAACCAAATAAAGAATTATAGGTAATAAGCCAACAAAGGAGATAAAAGGACTCATAAAAACAATCCAGTAGAAACTCGAAAAAAGTGGGGAAAGGGAACAAAGAACATATGGGACGAATAGAAAATAAATAGCAAGATGACAGACTTAAATCTAACTATATCAGCAATCACATTAAATGTAAATGGTCTAAACACCCCACTTAAGAGATAGACATTGCCAGATTGGATAAAAATGCAAAACCCAACTGTATGTTGCCTACAAGAAATTCATTTCAAGTAGAGAAAGACAATTAGATTAAAGGTAAAATGATGGAAAATTATATACTAAAATTAATGAAAAGCAAAGCTGGATTGTCTCTATTAATATCAAAGTAAATTGTACAGCAAAGAATATTATCAGAAAAAAGGTCATTTTATAATTATAAAAAGTCAATTACTCAAGAAGATATAATCATTCTGAGTGTTTATACACTTAATAACAGTTTTGCAATACGGGACCCCAAACTGATGGAATTGCAAGGAGAAATAGATAAACCCTCAATTACAAGTCTGAGATTTAAATACCTTGCTCTTAGTAGTTGATACACCAAATAGGCAAAAAATCAGTTAAGGATACATAAGACTTGAACTACATCATCAACCAACTTGATTTGACATTTACTAGAACACTCTACTCAAGGAGAGTAGAATAACATTCTTTTCAAGTGCACATGGACATTAACTAAGACAGGTTCTATTCTGGGTCATAAAACAAGTTTTGGTAAATTTATAAGGATTTAAGACATACAAAATATATGACTACAAAGGAATTAAATTTTAAATCAATAACAGAAAGATACCTGGAAAACACTCAAATATTTGGAAATTAAACAACACACTTCTAAAAAAAAAACAAAAAAACCCAACCATGGTTCAAAGAAGAAATCAAAAAAGAAATTTGAAAGTAGTTTTAACTGAATCAATATAAACACAACACATAAAAATTTGAGAATGCCACTAAAGCAGTCCTTATGGAGAATTTTATGACATTAAATGCCTATATAAGAAAAGTAGATTACCTCTCTCAAGTTCATGACCTTAGCTTTTACCTTCAGCAACTAGAAAAAAAGAGCAAATTAAATTCTAGGTAAACAGAAGAAAAAAATTAATAAAATAAATAATAAAGCTCACCTCACAAATCAATGAAATAGACATAGAAAAACAATAGAGAAAAAGCAATGAAACCAAAATTTGATTTGTCCCTCTCCCTATGTAGATCCTTCAAACTCCAATTCTATTATTTACTACAGATAAATTATTTCAAATTTCACCTTATTATCATTCATTCATCAAATATTTATTGAATTCCTACTATAAGCAATGCACTATGTGGAAAACAGTAACTCCGAGAAATGTAAAATCCAGCAGGAAAAAAGATCAGTTACACAACTACCATGATACTGGGTGGTAAAAAATGCTGGAAGAGCAGAACATGGTAAGACTTCAGAAATAGGAACCATTACTGTTGTGAGAAATCAGGTTGCTTGGTTGAAAAGATTTTGAAGACAAGGACAGAGAGGAGAAAGCACCCCAAGTAGAGTGAATAATTAACAAGGGCTTAGAAGCGCAACGTGAAATGGGTATATAGCTAGCTATGGGTGGTTCAGTTTGGTTGGTATGTGTCGGCGGTTGGGGACATGGATATAGAAGAGCATATTCCAAACCAACCTCTCTAGTACACTAGACCTAGAAGACATTAAGGCACCATCTATAAGAAAGGGTTATTCACAATGATGATCAAGGAAGCTGGTAAACACAAACATTGTTTCTAGAAAAGTAGGGTTCTACCATAAACATGGACAAGTTTTATTACCTCAAGTTTTCTCAAAGGCTTTAATGTCGTATAATTCCTTGTGAATATACCTCCAAGGGATATAGTATGCAATGCTTTCCCTAACTTTTCTGGGACACTCATTAAATCTTATGCAGCTGGTACTTTTTGAGCAGTGTTTGGGAAGCCAGGAGGTAGAGGAAAACTGGAAGGCTGGAGCCAGGTTTAGAAGACATTGATTTTAAGCTAAGAGTCTGATTGACTTTATTTGGCAGGGAGCGATGAGCCCCTGAAGGTTTTATCAAGAAAAAGAAATGAAAATACTGAGACTGATCTGTTAATTAGTAGACAAATATAATGGAAACTAGGGGGGCAAAGTGGCCACTGATTTTCAAACTTTAGATAGTCTCCTACCATCTTGATGACTGTTAGCATATCTGTGATCTGCCTACAATATTAACTTTTTCTTTAAGACTACAACTTTTAAAAAAACCTAATACTTACTTCAGCTTCACCCTAATAAATAATCACTGATATTATGGGTTTGATGTCATATTTTCTCCAATGCACATTAAAATAAAAACAGAAGTATTAATATTTTAAAAGTTGGTCTGTGTTCCACCTAATATCACATTAGGCATCACCAATTGTAAACACTGCATACCTTGGGAAATTCTAAATTTGAGCAATGTCTGATGACCATTTTTAACCATGATCCACCATCTAGAGAGATTTCATCAGGTTTTACTTTCTATAGTTTATATTCTGACAAAGTAGGCATTTTCCCTAAAAATAAAATTGGAATATTCTATATGCTTCTTAAAACTTCTCCCTAGAAATTCTGGTACCCTCTTCAATAAGTGGGTATGGTCCTGCAGCCACTCCTTACCACCAGTCAAACAAATCACTGAATATTGCACAGAATGAATTCAGGTGCATAGTAGAAGCGAGAAAGGAAGTGAAGGGAAGGATAAGAAGAATTACTGAAAGAAATAATTACAACTTGAGAGCTGCTTGGATGTAAAAATTAAAGAAGGGAGATAGTCAACACTGACTCTGACATTTTTTTTTTTTAAGATTTTATTTATTTATTTGACAGAAACATACACACAGAGAGAGGGAACACAAGCAGGGGGAGAGGGAGAGGGAGAAGGAGGCCTCCCGCGGAGCAGGGAGCCCGATGAGGGGCTCGATCCCAGGAGCCCGGGATCATGACCCGAGCCGAAGGCAGACGCTTAACGACTGAGCCACCCAGGCACCCCCTGACTCTGACATTTTCATCCAGGAACTCTAGATAGGCATCGGCACACTACGGCATGGGCCAAGTGCTGCCCACTGTTTGTTTTTATAAATAAAGCTTTCTTGGAACACAACACAATAATTTACATATTATCTATGGCCACTTTTGTACTACAACGGCAGAGTTGAGTATTTGTGACAGAAACCTTATCGCGCCTAAAGTGTTTACTGTCTGGCCCTTTACAGAAAAAGTTTACTGATCCCTAAGACACAGTGATGCCATGGACAGAAGCAGTGAGTAAAGGGGAATGGTCATTTTGATAAGACAATTTGGTTTCCCAGGTTGAATTTGAGGCTGTGGGAGAAAATTTATATAAGAATGTCCAACTTAGAAGTTAGAAATATACTGGGTCACCCGGCTGGCTCAGTCAGTACAGCATGTGATGCTTGATCTTAGGGTCCTGAGTTCAAGCCCCATGTTGGGCATAGGGCTTACTTAAAAAAATTTAAAAAATAAAAAGGTAAAAATATATCATTAGTTCTGAGTGACATCTTTTTAAAGATCATATTTTTTCCTTTCCTTTTTAAAAGTTAGTAACTTATTCCATGCCTACATACAAATAGGATTTGAGATGGCTAGAGGTGAGTGTTGGAGCAGTTAGACGGGACATAGTCACCAAGGTAAAGTGTGGCCACTCCTTAATAATCCAAAATAGAGCTTTACAGTTTAACCAAGAAGGAAGAAAGTGGGAGCTTTTCTTTCCTTCATGAAATAATATAGAGTGAAAACATGAGAGAGGGAAGAAACTAGCTGAAGGCCAGGCTGTGAGAAAGTTACAGAGGCCAATCTATCCCAGCAAAACTCATTCCTGGGTAGCCCTTCAAAACGTGAAAGGCTAATCTTTTCATTCAACATCTAAGCTTTGCTTAAATCCCGCTGTACAGAGACTCCGTGTTATCGCTGATGCCAAGATGGTGGCTTTTTTTCTAATACGTTCTTGACTTAAGCTTTCTCATCTATTCATCCCACTGGTTGATGATTTGATCATTTCAGTTAGTGTTGTGGTCTATAAAAAGAGCAGGAGATTGGGAGGGGGAATCTGAGATTCTGGAAGCTGTGCCAGCCCAACTACTCATGGAATTTGGGCAATACCAACAACTGATATTTATGTAACACCTTATGCTTTCCCATATTTTACCTTCTGTGGTCCTTACCACAGCCATGTGAGGTATGGAGGAAGGTATGATTTATCCCTATTTTATAACTGAGGACAATGAAGCTGACAGAAGCTAAATTACTTGTCCAATGTCACACAAGCAGAATCAGGACTTGGGTCTTCCAATAATTTGGTGGTTTCTCACCACATCATCCTGAGTTTCCAATGAAAGTCGTTAGCACTGGGAAGCAAATACTCTTGCTTTGGAAACCTAAGACTGCATTTTAAAAAGTAATCATATGCTTTTATAACCAGGAGATGTGACCTCTTCAACAGATTTAACCACAGTTTCTTATCTCCTACTTAGGGGAGGCAGAGATGAAATTTTAGAAGCTACGCAAGTAATATGTTCTGTAATATTTGCTATTCTGGGCCTTGAACCTAGTGCTAAACTTTGAAATTGAGCTGATTTTTCTTTCTTTTTTGGCTTAACTGTAAAAAAGTGGTTTGTCTCATGTTGCCTATAATATTAAATCCTTAAAACAGCAATTATTATCCAAGCACTCATAGACTGGATCTAACTTGCACACACTTTTTTTTCCTTTTTGGCCAGAGAGTGAAAAAAATTAAGCCATTATTTTAAAATTAGAAGTTTCACAGACCCGTACCTCTGAAACAAATAATATATTACATGTTAAAAAAAAAAAAAGAAGAAGAAGAAGATAGCAGGAGGGGAAAAATGAAGGGGGGGAAATCGGAGGGGGAGATGAACCATGAGAGACTATGGACTCTGAGAAACAAACTGAGGGTTCTAGCGGGGAGGGGGTGGGGGGATGGGTCAGCCTGGTGACGGGTATTAAAGAGGGCACGCTCTGCATGGAGCACTGGGTGTTATATGCAAACAATGGATCGTGGAACACTGCATCAAAAACTAAGGATGTAATATATGGTGATTAACATAAAATAATAAAAAAAAAGTTTCAAATATGTGTAAAGATCTAGCTTTTGGGATTTCTGGCTTCCTGTGAAAACTCAAAACACCTTCCACACTGGGCCTATGTCATCACAGGCAACACCAGCGAGGGGGGGAATGGCAGAAGCCTAGAGGTAAGGTGTCAGCAGCTACCACTCCCTACCACTCCTAGACACGAGGCCGCAAAGTAATGGCCATTTGTCATTGCTCCTGTGTTGCTTTTTTTCTCATTGTAGAGAACCATACCTGGTTCTTTACATGGTGAAAGGCTGACATAAAGGGATGTGGTTTTCCCAGCCCATGCCACTTGCCACTCATTTCCTAAATTTAATCTAACCTAAATTACCATCACTTACATAAGATTATCAGATACATCACTATTTTATAACCACTAAGAATAGAACAACACTGCTACTGCACGATCACTTACCGTCCAATGTAACATGCATTCCAATTTCAGAGATGTTTAAACACCAAAATGTGCATCTCTGAGCCCATTAAATGAATCATGTTACCTGCCTGGCTTCTGGAAACATGTAAATCCAGGACCTTGCTTTTAATTATGGGTCTGTTTCCATGTGTTGCATCTTATAGTAACATCTGTAGCACAAAGACATACTCTTCAGTTCACTTACTTGGAGCTACATGCTTATCATCAGCCACTTTTCTTATATTTGTAATAGCCATAGCTGGGGGTTAAATTTTCATTAGAAATCAGCCCAGGCCCCACACACCAGCCCGCTCCCTGCCAGCCTTGGGGAGAGCTTCCCAGGCCTCTCAAATCAGTGCCCACAACTGCCAGTCAGACATATCCAATCAATTGATGCTATTCCTTCTGCCAGACCTGTCCAGTGGAATGCTGAAGCACATGATCAGCCTCAGATCAAAAGGGGAGGAAGAAGTCTGAAGTAGGGTCTCAGTCTTCCATTTCCAAGAGGTGATGTTCAAAAACTTAATAACTGGTATAGCAGGAGGACCAACCAATCTATATAGATGGCAACTATGCTGGAACTAGGTTCAGAAGGTCCCCTGCTGTTACAGGTGTTAACCATTAGGTGCTGACTTGTTGTGGGGGATGCAGGGAGGCTTGAGGGAGGGGCAGGAGTCCCCAAGGCAGTGGCTCCTGCGAAATAACCATTGTGACTGTATGACAGTGTACTAGTTAAAAAGCAACGTTGCCCATATGTAAGCTGAGGCATCAAAAAGCCATGAGATGGAAAAACATCCTAGAAGGATACAAAATACCAAAACTGAATTAAAAGGAAATAAAAAATCTGAGTGGAACTATAACAAGTAAATAATTTAACAATTTAAAATATTTACACAAAGCTAAGCCCAGGCCAAGATGGCTTCAGTGGTAGGGGCACCTGGGTGGCTCTGTTGTTAAGTGTCTGCCTTCGGCTCAGGTCATGATCCCAGGGTCCTGGGATCGAGCCCAGCATCGGGCTCCCTGCTCGGTGGGAAGCCTGCTTCTCCCTCTCCCACTCCCCCTGCTTGTGTTCCCTCTCTCTGTGTGTTTCTCTCTGTCAAATAAATAAATAAAATCTTTATCTTTAAAAAAAGATGGCTTCAGTGGTAAATCCTACTAAATCTTTAAAGAAGTAATATGAATCTTTTGCAAACTCTATCCGAAAATAGAGGGAATCCCTTCCAACTCATTCTGTGAGGCCAATATTACCCTGATACCAAAGCCAGACAAAGATGTAATAACACAATAAACCAGTATCTTTATGATCATAAACACAAAAAGTCCTCAACAAAATATTAGAAAACCAAATCAAGCAACATATAAAAAGGATTACACATTATGACTAAGGGAGATTTATCCCACGAATGTGAAGTCGGTTTAACATCTGAAATCACTAATGTAATACACCATATTAAGAGAAGAGAGGGCAAAAACTGCATGATCATTTTAATAAATGCAGAAAAAAACATTTGGCAAAATCCAACATCTACTCATGATAAAACTTCCTTAACCTGATAAAGGGCTAATAAAAACTTTTAAAAAACCTAATGCTAACATCACACTTAATGGGGTATGTTTGAATGCTTCTCTTTTAAGACTGGGAACAAGGCAAGGATGTTTGCTGTCACCACTTGTATTTAAGACTATAATGGATATTCTAATCAGTGTAATAAAGCAGGAAAAAGAAATAAAAGGCATGCAGATTAGAAAGGAAAAAATAAAATTTTATTATTGGGTGGTATGATCTTATACGTAGAAAATTTTAAGGGAGACACCACACACACACACACACACCCCCCAAAACAAAATGAAAAAAACAGCAAAATCCTACTAGAACTATTAAACAATTCCAGCAAGGTCACAGGATACAAAATAAACAAAAACTGAATATCAATCTGAAAATGAAATTAAGAAAACATTTCCATTCACAGCTGCATCAAAAAGAATAAAATACTTAGGAATATATTTCACAAACAAAGTACAAAACTTTTACACTGAAAATTATATAACATTGCTGAAAGAAATCAAAGGAGACCTGAATAAATGAGATACATTCTATGTTCATGGACTAGAAGCCTTAATATTATTAAGATAGCAATACCCCCCAAGGTGATCCATAGATTTTATATAAGCCCTATCAAAATCCCAGCTGTCTTTTTTTTTTTTTTTTGCAGAATTTGACCTTAAATTTATATGGAACTGTAAAAGACCTAGAATAGTTAAAACAGTCTTGAGAAAGAACAAAGTTGGAGGACTCACACTTCCCATTTTTAAAACTTACTACAAAGCTACACTAATCAAAATAGTGTGGTACTGGCATACAGACTGACATACAGATTAATGGAATAGGATTGAGAGTCCAGAAATAAACCTCTACGTTTATAGTCAATTATTTTTTGACAAGAGTACCAGGTAACTCAATGGGGACAGAATAGTCCTTTTAATAAATGATGTTGGAACAAATGGATAGGTGCATGCAAAGTAACGAAGTTGGACCCCTACCTCACACTATATGCAAAAATGAACTCCAACTAGATTAAAGATCTAAAAGTAAGAGCTAAAACTGTAAAGCTCTTAGGAAACAAAGGGCTATGTATGAGCTTGGGTTAGACAAAGATTTCTTATGTACAATACCAAAGGCACAACTGATAAAAGAAAAAGATAAACTAGACTTCATCAAAATTAAAAACTTTTGTTGTTTCAAAAGACACCATCATGAAAGTTAAAACAACTCACAAAATAGGAGAATACATTTGCAAATATTTGTAGATATAGGACATATTTGATAATGGGACTTTATTTTTATTATTTTTTAAAGATTTTATTTATTTATTTGAGAGAGAGAGAATGAGAGAGAGTGCACATGAGAGGCAGGCAGGTCAGAGGGAGAAGCAGACTCCCCGCTGAGCAGGGAGCCCGATGAGGGACTCGATCCAGGGACTCCAGGATCATGACCTGAGCCGAAGGCAGTCGCTTAACCAACTGAGCCACCCAGGCGCCTGATAATGGGACTTTAATCCAAAATATGTAACAAACACAATTCAATAAGACAAATAACCCAAGTAAGCAATAGGCAAAAGATTTGAAAAGACAATTTACCAAAGATATATGAATGACTAATAAGCTCATGAAATGTTCAAAATCACTAGTCATTAGGAAAATGAAAATCAAAACTATAAGGAGAACTACTTACACCCACCAGAATGACTATAATCAAAGAGACAGACAATAAGAAGCACTGGCAAGGATGTAGCAAAACTGGACTCCTCAAACACCACTCATGGAACGTAAAATTGTATAGTCATTTTAGAATGAGTAATTCCTCACAAAGTCAAACATATATAGAATTACCCATAAATCAGCAATTCCATGCCTAGGTACATACCCAAGAGACTGAAAACACCTGATCACACAAAGACTTGTACACAAATTCATAGAAGCATTATTTATAATAGCTAAAAACTGAAAGCAATCCAAATGTCCATCAACTGGTAAATGGATAAACAAAATGTGGTATATCGTATGTACGGCACAATATTATTTGGCAGTGAAAAGGAATGTACTCATACAAGCTACAACATGGATAAACTTTAAAAACGTTATGCTATGTGAAAGCCAGATGCAAAGACCACATATTGTATGATGTCATTTACATTAAATGTCCAGAAAAGGCAAACCTATAGAAACAAAGTTTAGTAGTGATTGCCTGGGCCTGGGTAGGAATAGGGAGTGCCTGCAAATGGGCACAAAGAATCTTTTTAGAGTGATGCAAATTTTCTAAAATTTGAATGTGGTAATACTTGCACAACTTTGTAAATTTTCTAAAAACTCATTGAGTTGTAGCCTTAAAATGAGTGAATTTTATGTTATGTAAATAACACCTCACTAAAGCTATTAAAAATAGCTATGAAACCACAAAGCAGTTTTATGTGTAATTCTGGCTTTTAAATATCTATGACTACCTGACTTTTTATTTATTTACTTATTATTTATTTTATTATTTTTCTTAAAGATTTTATTTATTCATTTGAGAGAGTGAGGGAGAGAGAGAGAGTGAGGGGGAGAGAGAGAGAAAAAGAATGAGTGGGGGAGGGGCAGAGGGAGAAGGAGAAGCGACAACCTGCTGAGCAGGGAGCCCCACACAGGCCTTCACCCCACGACCCATAAGATCATGACCTGAGCCAAAGGCAGGCGCTTAACTGAATGAACCACCCAGGTGCCCCATAAGACTTTTCTAAGTTAGGTCAGCCCCAATTCCCAAAGATAATGTGGCAGAGGCTCCCAAATCTTGAAAACCAATCCTAAATTAATATTACGGTTCTATGAATAAATAGATCAAATGCATTAGTGCCTGGCACCTATTAGGCCTCAGTAAATGTTTACTGGATGAACAATTAAACAATCTTCCTGGTGTGATTTTTCTCTCCAAATACCTCATACACCTGATACCTGAAACTCAGTTACTTAGGGCAATTTTTTTTTTAAACTAAAGAAAACTTAAATAAATGCAATGTCCCCAGAGGAAAACCTGCTAACAGTGGGGTGCAGGATTCGATGGGCTAAAATGAGGTAATATATTAACTCCTTCATGCTACTGACTCACTTGGTTTAGGAGTACGGCTTGGGGAGTGGGAATGTGTGATTCACAGAGTGACTCAGAGATCCAAGCTGACCAGGCTTTAACAAGCAGGAGTCAGGGCAGACCAAGAGATTGGAAATCTGTGGATGAACTTTTCACCACCATTGGCCAGAAGTGACACAGGCCACCTGTGCTAACATTTTTTCCCCCCCTGCACTGCAGAGGGCTAGGATATACAGGGGAGTAAAGAGATATTTGAGTAGATTTGATGAGCATTGCAGCCCACCACATCAGTCATCTGCAGCAGGGGACCCTGTCTCAGAGTTCTTTGCCAGAACCAAAGATTCCTCCTTCTGGGTCCACCTAAGTAAGAACCACTGATCAACAACTTAGGATCCTTTGAAGCAAGTTTTGAGTCAGGAGACAAACACCTTGCTTGGTGTCTCTGAAGCACTCTGCTTTTTTGCGGGGGAGCTAATCCTTGATTCACTTTTATTTGCCCAACACTAAGGAAAGTATCTGGTACATGGTGGCAACTCACTGAGTGTATGTAATTTAGTTTCATCTCAGAGAAAGAGGTCAAGTGAAAGCCTACCGTCCGAATAAGAACTCCTCCCATCCTACCATGGCGTTCTTCAATCATAAGGTTGTTTTTTTGCTCTTTTTGTTGTTGTTGTTGTTGTTGAAATTCCTTCAATTCAGTTAGATAGAACAAGAAACACACTTAAATCCTGAGGCAAAAGGAGCAAGAACGGATCCAAGGTAAATAAATAACAATCATGGTTACTGTGTTAACTGCACCACCACTACCACCACACTTAGTAAAATTTGTATTTGTACCACTAAACAAAAAAATAAGCTCAATGCTTTAGAAGAATACAAGGCAATGCCTTAACATTTGTTAGTCCACCATGGGAAAGTGAAGTTACTTGGATAAAATCTCTTATGAGGCTGTGACCAATCTGTAGTCCATTATCTACAGTATTTAATCCTTTAATTTCCAGTCTCTGTTCTTGGAACTACCTTAATTTACATTATCAGTTTAATCTTTTCCCATTACTACTTTCATTAGGTCTCACTCCTGCTGAAAACCCAGGACCAAACCCTTTAATTCTAGCAATTTTGACTCTTCATGTAACTTCTTACATCCTTTTTGCCTTCAACAACAACAACAACAACAAACCAAGGCCCCAAATGAAGTCTGTGCTGCAGTCTGAGCCAATGATTTTTTAAGCTTGCACATATTTGCTAACAACTCATCCACTACCTGGGATGCCACATCCCTTCTTTTCGATCTACTGAAATTTTGCCTATTGCTCAGGACTGAATTGGTCGTAAGCTCACTGTGAAGCTCGCCCTGAATAGTTCAGCTCACACTGACCTACACTCTTGAAGCACCTGTGGTCTACAACAGGCATCTATGTATCAAGAATTGTCCAGAAGGGGTGCCTGGGGACTCAGTCGGTTAAGCGACTACCTCCGGCTCAGGTCGTGATCCTGGAGTCCTGGGATGGAGTCCCAAATCGGGCTCCCTGTTGGGTGGGGAGCCTGCTTCTCCCTCTGGCCCTCCCCCTTCTCATCCTCTCTCTCTCTCAAATAAATAAAATCTTAAAAATAAAAAAAAAGAACTGTCCAGAAGTTTTGACTTAAATGTTTTGAGCCTCATTTTCCCAGCTAGAGTATGAGCTTGAGGGACTTAATTTTATTATTTTATATCCCCATATAATAAAAGCCATTCAAGAAATATTTATTGCATATCTACTATAAGTTATGCCCTATAGAGATATAGATGTGCCACTAGGTATATTTGTTAGTTGAATTAATACCTGAAGAATCTTTAAGATGCTGTATTTTGGAATTTTATATTGGGCCGAGTCCTAAAAAAGTATTATGTTGCTATTTCAAATATAAGTTATTCTTGTTTATCAATATTTTCCTGAACTTTCATGTTTTAGTTTTAATGAAAATCTCATTTTGAAAATATAAATGGATTTCTTTTTTGAGAATTTATCCTTACATTAATTACCTACTGATTCTGCTTCATATAACAGTATTATGTTTTCCTTGGTCATTAGCAGATTTGTCTCTGAATTTCCTAATCTACAAATATACAAAATTTGGATCCAAAGCTGATTCTAATTTTCTTTTCTATCTTCTGATAGATGAATTGTCTATTATGCTAGGTATAATATACAAAAATACCCATTTCACTTAAAAATTACAATAATATGACTAAGTGTCCCTTTAAATTCGTATTAATGCAACAACAACAAACCACGGCTTTTTAGGGTATATAATAATCTATAATTATTCTTATTACCTTGTTCCCTTTACCATTCAAAAATCTAGATTATTTGGAAATAACATTCTTCCAACCTCACCCAAAAAACACTTCCTGAAAACTCCTCTTCCTGCCACTCTTAGATTATTCTGTACGTTAAATTCTCCTTTGACGCTTATTCCTTCAAAACTATCGAAAAACCGGAAAAGTTTCTTTAACTCTCAAATCTGTGTCGTAAAATCCTTTGTTAAATTTACCCCGTACGTAGGAGAGGTTCTCCATTTCCAGCGAATTACACAGTCGTCTCGGCAGCCTGATTTGCCAGTTTGGTTCCCGCTGTATCAGTTTGTGATTCTTTGCACAAATTAATAACCATGAAAAAGTCTACAGCAGGGCAGTTCCAGAGTAAATTACAGCAGTCTTTTCCCGTAAAGCAACCTGGTACTTCACCAAACTCCGGCGAAGAATGAATGATAGAGCATGCACCAATAGGGAGTGGAGAACAGTATTTTGTCGAAGTTTGCAACCCAATCCTGGGGAGCCAGAGGTGGGAATTTTAAAATGGGGTTGTTTTTTCCTCGGAATTTTCTTAAAGTGGTATCGCTGCCTGTTGATGTTAAAGTTTGTCAAAGATTGCAAAATCGCTAGCTTAAAGAATTTTGAGTAACTGTTTTGAGTGAAGCAAGATGTGAAAATAGACACACATTCAAATGGCCATTCTGACACATAGAATCACTTGGCTATTTTTGTGTCAGTTTCAGGGGCCTAGAAGTTATTGTAAGATGTTTCATTTTTTGTGATCAAACATCAGACGTTAAATTAATGCGTTAAAATATTTCATGTTTTTAAGAAATGAAAACTACGTGGCTAACATTGATTGCTTTAAAAATTTGTCATTCTATTGTCAATCATTTTGGGAGTCACTTTCCAAGATTAGGAGCAAGTTTTATTATTTGGGTCCATCCTTAACACCCTATTTTTGTTTTTACACAAACTGTAGGTTTCCTCATTATAAGCCTAGCAAAAAGTTCTTAAGTACTACAAATTCTTAGGTATTTAGAAATGTGTATCAAAGTTCTTAGAGCTACATGACATTCCCCATGCCATATACTTCAGTAACTTCTGGAGACCAGGTTTAATAAACAGGAAATTAGTATTTCATTATAACTCGTATCTTGTTTTGGAGTACGTGTTATTCTTATTTAGTATAACTGCTTTTTAGATTATTCATCTCTAACAGTAATTAAATAAACCAACGGGAAACTAGTTATAAAGTCAAGGTTGCTTGACAATGCATCGCTAATAAATTAATCAACAGCAAGCTTTTCAAAGAACAATGACAGCAGTTTGAGAGGAAGTTTTAAAAACTCATTTCAGAAAGTTGCCATATTAACAAAATATTTAAAAAATAAAATGTTTTTAAAATGTTCCCTAACAATGTTTGGAATTCTTTTCTTTTTACCAGCATAAAGCTCTCTTCTTTGATGTCTCCTTCCGCTGACATAGGAATTTTCGTCTTGAAGAAATATTTATTGACGGCCTACTCAGTCATGCTAGGAACTGAGGTAATATTTAAGCTGTTATTGTCCTTTTAAGCGATCGTTTCTCACAATAGACCTCAGGTATTTCAAGAGTAGAGACTAGATTACCCGCCTCATCGTTGGAACAAACCTGTCAGCGCGCACAGCGAGCCCTTAAATCCTATGCTTAGGCTCACCACCTGATACTAACCTTGGCCATATTACAAACCCACCAGACCTCAGCTTTTCACTCGTTAAACGAGTATAATAATAGTACCTGTGTCATGAGATTGCTGTGAGGATTTAGTGAGAATACGCATAGCTCTTAGAACATTGCCTGGTACACAATAAGCGCTCGGGTGTTATTATTGTTGTGTGCCCCCAGTGCGTACAATGAATGAGAGCGGGAGTGCCTGAATGAATGTATGAATGAAAGAACACATCAGTTATTGGCAATGCCTGAGGTTGGAGGGGGCTAAACGGCCCCCACAAAGAGCAAAGCAAAAGACTGCGATCAACATAGTAAAACTACAGCCGCAGCCGGAAGCCAATGTTGAGCGGGGGGCGGGGCCAGTCTGGAGGAAGTCGCGCTCTTGGCCAATAGGCACATCGCTTGGAAAACGAACTTCTCGTCCGTGCAGTTTTGAAACCGCGAGAACAGGGACGACTTATCGCGATGCTCCGTCTTTCTCTCCGCAGCTCCCTCTGCCCCCACTCTCCGTCGTGCGGGTTCCGCCCCGTCCCGCCCCGCCCCTCGCCGTCCGCCCTCGCCCCGCCCCCCAGGCTCCCCGCCCCTCCCGCAGACCCTCGGCTTGCAGTCCAGCGCCGCCTGCGTCCGGAGCGCTGGCTCTGCCGGCGCCGAGGTGAGTGCGGCCGCCTGTCGCGTCGGTGGCTCGCGAGGCTAAGGGCCCCCCTGGCCCGGCCCCCGGCCAGCACGCCGGGTCCGGCAGAAGCGTCGGGGCAGCGGCGAGTGGTTCCTGGCCCGAGCGGGCCTGTCCCGGCCTCGGGTCGCCATAGCTGCCAGGCCCTCCCCGCCCTCTGGGGCCGGAGAATCCCGATACCGGGTCTGTGAAATCCCTACCACTGGGCTCGCTGCTTCCAAACCGTAACGACCTTAGTGTTTGGTTAACTCGGGCAAAGCGGCAGGTGTTTTGCTTCAGACTTACTGAGAAAACAACCTTTTACAAATGCTTTTAGTGTACAGTTTTTAATTCTCTAATCTCCAATGTTAGGAAATTGGAGTGGGTGTTCTACTGAATTAAATATGGAAGTCAGTTTGAGGGTCTTTCCTTTTACACACACCTGCTTAAAATGTATGGGATTTTCTTAGGGTGGGAGGGTTTATTTGTTTTAAACAATAAAGTGGCTTGGTGTTTACATGTCAGAAAACTTGTGGAGGTTCTGTTGAATATGTTCAGTTAATATTAAGTATACCATTTATCTTTAACTGTAGATAAGAGGTAGTGAAGGGAATTTATGTGAGAAAATTACCCATCCTGGTAAGGGCTGTATATTGCCAATGAATGCGTTTTGGAAAACCATGAGCATTACTTATTATTGGCAGCTTTCAGATTTCATTTGTGTAGATTTTATCTCCCAAACTGCCTTGGTAGCCAGATGCATTTTAATAGGGTGTAATGATGTTTTAAAGGCAGCCGATTCCCAGCCGTCAGGATTCAGAAGAAAAACAATTAGGTTACACCAAATTCTCTTCCTGGATCTTCCATCAATGAGTGTGGGTTTTGGATATAGTTTTGCTTTGTAGTCTTACATTTGTATAAGCTTCACCTACCACTTAAATGATGATGGGGAGAAACACAGGCCCCATTGAAGTGCCTGAAAGGCTATATTGTAAGGCAGGGCACCGGCTTTGGAGTTGGTCCACCTGGGTTAGAATTCTGGCAAGTTACCCTCTGAGAAACTGCTTCCTTATCTATGAAACAGGCTGAATACTGTCTATCACAATGCAGGGTTGTATGGATTAGGGATCTTTATGGTCCATAGCAAGCACTTGGGATATAGTATCTACAAGATGACCATAGATTACAGAGTGAAAAATATTTACCTTGTAGTATTACATGTCCTACTTTCATCAGCTGTTTGAGGGCCTGCTTTGTGCTAGATATTGTGCACAGGCAGGTATACAAGAGTGAAGAAAGCAAGATCTCTGCCCTCAGGAGCTTACAGCCTCTTGGCTAGTTTGACAATAGATGGGTACACCAATAAATATTTAGATTACAGGTTGGGAGGAGTCCTACATATAAAAGAAATAGGTTTCTCTGAAAGAATAACAGAATAGTTTTGGATAGGGAAGTGATTTTTACTTAGAAACTCAAAGTTGACGGGACAGTGCTTTCCAGGCTAAAAGGAGACTTGCAACTGGTGTGAAGAGTTTGGCTCTTGAAAGAGACTGGAAAAAAAGGCCTAGAAAAGCCCAGGAGCTTGATGAGAAGCCAGGGAGGGTGCTGCCGGATAAGGCTAGAGAGGTGCATGGGGCCAGACTGTGAGGAGCCCTCAGTGCCTGATCACAGTTTGGTTTTCTAAAAAAGCTTTTGAAGGCTGTATTTAGTTGATATGTGTGCGCTAGGGAGTGAATTTACCCGAGAGAGGTACGGGATTTACATTTTAAAGGCTCCCTGCTAAGTGATTAAGGTATTAGAATATGACTAGAGTGGCACCAGGAGACCAGTAATACAGATGGCCAGGCAGGAGATGACCGTGGCTTTTGGCTGGAGGGAAAGATGTCGATGGACTTGAGATGTATTTTGGAGCTGGAAACCGCCAGCGTTAAGACAAATTGGAGTGCGCAGGTGAATGACAGGATGGAATCATTCATGACTTCCAGCTCTTCGGCTTACACAGCTAGGTGGATAGAGGTGTGTGCCATTAATTGAGATGAGAAGCACTGGGGAGAATTCGGATCGGTGATGCAGATAAAATGTGTTAAGTTTGAGGCACTTGTGAGACTTCTAACCTGCTTCAAGTTTACTACTTTGAATTGTAACCCGGGAAACTTCTCTTTCCACACAGAATCATTGATATTATTTCTAGTTTAGTTCCCCCTTTGCTTTACAGGTGAGAGAATTAAGATGTAGAAAGATTGAGTATGTTGCTCAAAGTCACATATGTCTCATAAAAATAGGTAGGTGTGTAGGTAGAATCAGTATGGGAAAGTTTTGAATTCTCATGTTGCATTGGGAATATTATTGACTATTCCATGTTGTCTGCTCTTTTAGATAAAATGGCAAGTCCTTTCTTATTAGCTAGGAGTTGGAGTTTGGAAATAATAGAAAATAACCAAAAAAGTTATCAAAACTGCTTATCAAAAGCTTGTTACTACATTTTGCACTAACTTGGTGTTAATTCCCAGTGAAAATAGTTTTTCTTAAAAAAAAAAAAAAATTCTGTTTGAAAGGTACTTTCTATTGGGGAGTTTGAGAAAGGATGCCCAGGAAAATGAGAGTAGAGTCATTGAACAAAGCTCAACTTTTTAGTGTTTTCACATTTCCTTAGTATCCTGTGGAGGACTTTGAGTCTATGTATGTAAAGAACCCAGGCTTTAAAATCACTGGACAGCCTCTTTACCCCAAGGGGGGAAAAATCCTTGCTTTTATCCCTTATGAGCTCTTTGACCTTGGACAAATTATTGAAGCTCTGAGTTTGTTTCTTACGTTAAGTGATTGTGAATGAAGTTTGTTTCTGCTCTGTGCCTAGTTGATAAGATGGCAAATGTTATTTCTCTTCCTACCCTGTCACTTTCAGAGCTAGGAGGGAATTTAATCTGTTCTGGGTTCTGGCCTTTACCAATAAATTGCTATCTCCATTGCTTTTATGTTAGGCAACTGAGGCCTGGAAAGATTGTAATAATACAAGTTTCTTATTTCCTAGTCAGTATTTCTTCTTTCATTGAAATAATAAAACCATATATTCTTGGACTTGCTTCTTTACTACTTCTGATAATCTACAAAGCTAGGAAGAAAAAAAAAAAACCAAAGAGATAAAAGAAAGAAAATTAGAATATAGGACAATATAGATACTAAGAAATGAAGAAAATGAAACTGTTAGTGATCTAGATATATTTTGTATGTGTTTATCAATATTTTTGAAATACCTTAAGGTAAACATAAAATGAGGTAGTTCAAGAAGGAAATGGGTTTGCTATATTTGATTTTTCAGCTTTCTTTGGTTGCAGGTTATGAAACTGGTCTCTGTTCTGTTCGGCATTCCTGTCTCAAATTCAAGACATATTTTTTTCAGTTAGGACTGTTGCTGCGAAATGCTAAGTAAGCTTAAATAGGGTATTTTTAATAGTTGTCATTTTAATCTAAATATGTGTGATAAACTTAGTTGTTAGAAAAGAAAAATAATAGGGATTGAATGTGTAATTCTCTTTTTAATGTCTGCAAATAGCTGTATGTGCTAACTGGTTTATTTGGTAATGCATATGAGCAGTATCATAATTATTCAATTTTCTTGTTCTCTTTAGAAATGGACCAATTTTGACAAGATGTAGTGCTGCAGTGTGCCTGATGGGATATGTTCAGTCATGGCATCTGAACTCTGTAAGACGATCTCTGTGGCAAGGCTGGAAAAACACAAGAATTTGTTCTTAAATTATAGGAATCTGCACCATTTTCCATTGGAGTTACTGAAAGATGAGGGACTACAGTACTTGGAGAGGCTCTATATGAAAAGGAACTCCCTTACAACCTTGGTACAGTATTATATTGCATTTAAAAAAATCATTTATAATTTGACCAAGATATAGTTTACATATCCTAAGATATTCAGAGCAAGATGTACATCCCCTCTTGTTATATAAACAGGTGATAAAAATGCAAATACAGGGGGTTCTCATTAGCTGAGGATTCATTATCCAAGTCCCTGCAGTATAGGGTTGTGGGAGGAGTTGTATAGGAAAGCAAAATATTCGCTCAATATACCACTCATAGAATTAGTCTCCATTCCAAAACCCCACTTCACTTAGCCTGTGCATCTTTCTCTGCTTTCTTTGTGTGTTAAGCTTCCTAGATGATTTTTGGATGTTACCATATCCAGTGGACCAGTTAAAAAGTAAAGAAGAGAAAGGCCAACAAAGATGAATGACCCTGAGTTAGAGGCATTTAAAAAGAGATGATTTGAAGATTAAAATATTAAGACAGGCATTTGGGAAGCTTGATGTAGCCTTTCTCTTTGGGGGGAAAAAACATAACAGAAACATCCTCCCAAACCAAAAAACCTTTATGATTGCACTGTGAAAATCAAATGATGTTGAATTGGACTATCATCCAGTTTGTTGAAAAAATTTTTGCCACAGAAGCAACATTTGATTCACTCTTCATGTTGTAAGAATAAGCAGATAGTTATCATTATAACCTGATTTTTTATTACATATAGGGCTTTATTAAATATTTTATTACATATAAGATTAAGTTTTATTACATATCAGATTAAAAAAACTTTAAAATTTTTTTCAAGAGAATTTGTTACTCTGGCTTCTTATTTCCACTCATTGTAAAATTTGGTCTCTGTTTTAAATGTATGTGCTTTATGTGGTCTTTTCTGGTTATCACTTAACCTCATTTGAGTCTTATGCTTGAATTCTTATTCTTACTCCTTTTATGATGACTTCTTTGTATACAGACCTATTTTTCATTCCCTTCTCTATATTGGACCATCCCAAAGATCTGAAAGTATGCTTTACTGGCTTCATTTAGATGGAGTGTTTTTGTGGAAAAGTTTTATTTAATCTATCTAAAATACCTCCAATGAGTAGAAAACATAAAATTTGGTTATCTTTGCTGTATCTGATAGTAAATGGAAATACGCCTTTCATTTTTAGTGTTTGGCATTTTGGTGTATATGTTATTTTGAGTGCCTAGTTAGGTTTTTTTTTTTAAGTAGATTTTTCAGTTTTAAAATTCTAATTATCTTACTAATCAAACTTTAATAACACAATTGTAGTAATCCTTTTGGCAAAATCATCATTGCATGAGGTAAAACCACATTTACTAAGTGTTTTTCCCCCCCTTTGAGGAAGAAGTGTTGTGAGAAATAATTTAAGGATTATAGCCCAGATTTTCCCTTGTTTGTTACTGATGTACAAAGGAACAGTTGTGAGTGGATTATTTCTTAACTATTAGTCAAAGTCCACTGGAGTGAGTTTGTTCAAAGAAATCGACCTTCGTTTATAAAAGTTACAGTGAGCTTTTGGTTTTGTGGCAGTTCCTCAGCTGCAGTTTTCAATTTGTGAAAATATTTAGGTATCAGCTCTACAGTTGTAACCAATAATTCATAATGGCTCACAAGCACACGTTTCAAGTTCGTGCTTTGCCACCTTTTTTTCATCAGAGATTAAATTGTTGCATATATTTACAATGACAGGTGTATGTGTTTTATTTGAATGTCTTTTAATGAGCTGGAGCATTTGATTCATGTGTATCAAAGAGCTTTTAAATTGTAGAGTGCTATACAGATATCAGAGTGGTAGGGCTTGTAGCAGCCCGGCCATCCCATTCCCTGACGGTACTGATATCCAGTATAGCCTAGGAGTGGCTTACCACACAGGTTTTGAAAGCAGATGAAGAAATACTTACCCTAGAGTGCTCTAAACTTGTGACTTCAGGCTTTTAGAATGTTTGCTGATGTTATTGATAAAGTATATTTCCTAAAGAAGATTTGGTTTTTGGAATGTGACTTACAACTACAATACTGTCCAAAGGAAAAACAAAACAAAACATGTTATTGGAAACAGATGGTATCTTAACACCATTATGGGTTAATTGGCCCCCCTTTTTTTTTTAAAGGAAGCTTGGGAATCTGCCAATAATTTTCATTTTCACATTGTTTTATTATTATTTATTGACATTGTTTTATTGTGTTTAAATTCTTTCTCCTCAACATTCACCCTCCCTTCTCTCCCCACCCCTCACTCTATGAAGCCTTTCTGTGTAAAGAGAAGTCACTAATGCACCACCTCTGCCCTTCCTTTCCCCGCGTCAAGGTGCTTGGTATAGCACAGTGGTTTATATTTTGCAGGATGATTGTATGTTAAATACTCAGAATTTGGAGAATGTCATATTAAAACTAAAACAGAGCAAAAGCCTTTTTTATACATTTAAAAGACTAAATTTCTCATATTTTAAATACAAAAACGATACATGCCCGAATATCAGTGAATATAGAGGAACACATGGAAAATAGTTGTCTCTTCATCCGGTTTTATACTGTGGAGTAATCAATGTTAATAGTTCGGTTGTGTCCTTCTGCTTTGCTTGTATGTATGTAATTATATCCTTTATCCCCTTTATAAACAACAAAATAGAATCATACTACGTGTATTTCTTTGCAGATTTCTCTTTTTACTTTACGGTATTCTCATTCCATTAACCTCTAGGCCAGGAGATACATATACATCCTTATATATACATGTGTGTTTGTGTATAGGATCAGGTCTTAAAAGTAGGATTAATGGGTCAATGGTAGGCACATTTTACGTTTTAAAGTACTTTAAAAAAAAAGATGTAGCTATTTATTTGAGAGAGAACGAGCACAAGTGGGAAGGGTAGAGAGGGAGAGGGAGAGAAAATCTGAAGCAGGCTGAGCGCAAGCCTGAGACCACAGGTCAAGCTGAAACCAAGAGTCAGACGCTTAACCAACTGTGCCACCTAGGCACCCCGTTTTAAAGTACTTTTTATCAGTACAGTTGATACTTGAACAATGTCAGGGTTGGGGTGCCGACCCCCTGCTCAGTCAAAAATCCACATATAACTTTTGATTCCCCTAAAACTTAACTAATAGCCTTCTGTTGATCTGGAGCCTTCCTGATAACATCAACAGTTGATTAACACATAGTTTGCATGTTATAGGTATCATATACTGTATTCTTACAATAAAGTAAGCTAGAGAAAAGAAAATGTTATTAAGGGGGCACCTGGGTGGCTCAGTTGAGCATCTGACTGTTGAATTAAACTAGGGTCATGATCTCAGCGTCATGAGATCAAGCCCCATGTGGGCTCCATGCTCAGCGGGGAGTTGGCTTGAGATTCTCTCCCTCTACTCCTCCCCCCTAACCCCATGCACGCTCATGCACACTCTCTCTCTCTCAAATAAATAATAGTCTTAAAAATAATAAGGAATAATCTTAAAAAAATCATAAGGAAGAAAAAATACAGTGGCAATTATACTGTATTGAAAAAATTCGTGTTATTAGTGGACCCATGTATTACAAGCCTGTGTTACATAAAGGTCAACTGTATTTCATTATGCAATATTACCATTTATTTGTATAACTGAGAAATCTTAAAAAAATTTTTTTAAAGATTTTATTTATTTGAGAGAGTGAGAGAGAGCATGAGAGCAGGGTGAGGGGCAGAGGAAGAAGCAGACTTCCCGCTGAGCAGGGAGCCTGATGTGGGGCTTGATGTGGGGCTGGATCCCATCATGACCTGAGCCGAAGGCAGCTGCTTAACTGACTGAGCCACCCAGGTGTCCCTTAAAACTTTTTTTTAACAGTCAATTTATATAGGAATTCAGTTATGTAATGAATAGGTGAATCAGTAGTAGTTAGGAAACATGATTTGGGTTCCTAACATTTATCTTAGAAAAATTTTTTTAAAGAATTTGTCTGTAATTATTTTAAATGCAGCTCAAGAATTGTGAAGTCTTTTTTTTTTTTTTTTTTTAAGATTTTTGTCTGTTTATTTATTTGAGAGAGAGAATGAGATGGAGAGAACATGAGAGGGAGGAGGGTCAGAGGGAGAAGCAAACTCCCCACTGAGCAGGGAGCCTGACGCGGAACTCGATCCCGGGACTCCAGTATCATGACCTGAGCCGAAGGCAGTCGCTCAACCAACTGAGCCACCCAGGTGCCCCAAGAATTGTGAAGTCTTACCTTCATGGAAGTTAGAAGATAATTAGAATAGGAGATATAGGTTCTTTGTCATGTGACAGGTATTCACATAGTTGTTGAATAATAAATAAATGAATATAAAGTAGATTAAGATAAGGACTATTAATACAGGTATAAGAGTCCCAGACTGAGAGCCTTCAAGGGCAGGGACTCTGTCTTAAATTCTGTATCCCTATGCCTGGCCTACTGCCCAACATTTGTAGAACACAGAATCTAATTCTCTGTAGCAGGATTGTAGAAGATTTTTTTAAGAAGATGCTTTTTGCATTGACACTGAGGAATGACATTGGCAGGAGTTTGGGAGGAAAAGTATTCATTCAACGTGTACTTATTGATTATTTACTGTGTACCCAGTACTCTTCGAGGCACTGATTTGGAACAAATTCTTGTGGAATTCTCATGGAATTTTTTATTTGTTGACATCCCAAGCTGAAGGGAAAGTATGAACTAAGACTCAGTGGCAGAAGGTTTAGGGGACAAGTCTAGGCACCTGTTTTGCATAGAGCAGTGTTTCTGTTTTTTTTTTTTTTTTTTTTTAATGTGTTCTTCAGAGCCTGAGGGTTCCTAAATAGAGCTGAGGTGGAGAATTATGGGGAGATGGAGCAGTAGTGTGTCTCCACTTCAGCCAGAGCAGCTCTCCATCTGTTTGCTTTGTATATTGGTGCTCTCTACACCAACCCCCACATGGGTGGGATGTGTTGATCTGGTTAATGTTTTCAGACTCCTTTTAGCAAAACCATTTATTCAGAAAGTTCACTAAATAGGTAGAACTGGAATTATTTTTATTTAGGGGATGGGATTGGCGAGGATCTTGCCCAATCCATACCTCCTTCCCTTCCAAGGAGCTGTATGGATTGTCTAGGAAACCACAGAGTGGAATAGAAAGCCACTAACTGAGCACAGCTGACATGAGAATTCTGCATTCTGCCCGGCAAGGCCATCTGCTTGGGAACTGAAGATTTGTAGAGAATGCAGGTTTGAAATGATGTGAAGAATCACATGGCAGTTTGGCTAGAGAAAGGTAGTAGGATTGTTGGCATTAGTCAGCAGGCTGTTGGTTGCTAGGCTTATGGTGGAACTGTCTGCTTATTTAGGGGATTTTCTCCTGCAGTACCCAACTCTCTGAGGTGTGAAGAAGGTGGACTGTTGCATTCCTGCAGGCTTAGGTTTTTTCCAGGTGGATACAACACAAGTGCAGAGGGACTAAGGAGGTTCAGGAATTTGGCAGGAGTGTTTGGGGACATGGAGGATGGAATATGGAATGTGAGCTGGATTGGAGGCAAAGAAAGAAAGGAGGAGTGAATGGACAGGGAGAATGGAGAGGGGGCCAAAGGACCCACTGACGTTGAAGAATTGTATTGGGCATGACTGAGCCAGCCATCTAGGAGGATGGGACATGTGGTTGTGGAGGGAGACTTCAATTGTGGAGAAGTTTCAGATGAAGGCCAGATATGAGTGTGCAGGATGAAGGAGGCTGAGGGGAAGCTTCCTCCTTTCCCCCCTCCGTACCCCCACCAGAAGAAGCTGGAGTCTTTCTAATTGTTGGAAATTGCTTGGAAGCAGCAAGCACCAGTTCGGACTCTAACCTGGGGGTTCATGAAGGAGGCAATCAGCAGTGGAAGCATTTGAGGACTGCGGTCTCAGGAAGGGGGTGTTTCAGTATTTGGTAGCAAAACCTAATATTAGGAGATAACAGACCCCCAGGTTCTTGTGCTTAACCTCTTTGGACTTCAGTTTTTTTTTCATTTATAAAATAAAAGGCCACAAGAGCCTTGAGGGGAAGAAAAGAAATCTCAATGTGGAAGCAAAATCACTGAATGGATCTGCCAACTTCTCTTAATGAGAATAGCGGGCAGGAGGTTTTCCTGGGGACCTACCCAAATGCTAATGGAACTCTCACCAGTTGCCAATTTTATTTATACATATGAATAGACAAGGAAGAGACATCTAAATTTTAATGAAAGAGGGGAGTTTGGCTTATGTCTGAGCAATAAGAGCAGATAGATCTTGATTAATCAATTAATCTATGCAACAAGAGAGAACTTAAGAGTGATATCCTCCTGGGACTGAGGGGAAGAAGAGGCCTGTTCACTCCCCAGATCGGGGTGGGGCATAAGACGGAGAGGATGCAGGAACCGGGAGAAGACATTCTTTTTTTTTTTTTTAATTTTTTATTGTTATGTTAATCACCATACATCATATCATTAGTTTTGGATGTAGTGTTCCATGATTCATTGTTTGTGCATAACACCCAGTGCTCCACGCAGAACGTGCCCTCTTTAATACCCATCACCAGGCTAACCCATCCCCCCACCCCCCTCCCCTCTAGAACCCTCAGTTTGTTTTTCAGAGTCCATCATCTCTCATGGTTCGTCTCCCCCTCCGATTTACTCCCCTTCATTCTTCCCCTCCTGCTATCTTCTTCTTCTTCTTTTTTTTTCTTAACGTATGTTGCATTATTTGTTTCAGAGGTACAGATCTGTGATTCAACAGTCTTGCACAATTCGCAGCGCTCACCGTAGCACATACCCTCCCCAATGTCTATCACCCAGCCACCCCATCCCTCCCACACCCACCACTCCAGCAACCCTCAGTTTGTTTCCTGAGATTAAGAATTCCTCATATCAGTGAGGTCATATGATACATGTCTTTCTCTGATTGATTTATTTCACTCAGCATAACACCTTCCAGTTCCATCCACGTCGTTGCAAATGGCAAGATCTCATTCCTTTTGATGGCTGCAGAATATTCCATTGTGTATATATACCACGGCTTTTTTATCCATTCACAGGAGAAGACATTCTTGACCTTCCCTATAAAATATAAACAGGCAAATCGTAAAAGAATATAGATAGTCAAAACACAAAAAGATGTTTTCTTCCAATAGAAGGTAAAACATTGATCATCCTTTCCTACCAGATTAGCAAAAACTAGTATCTAGTGTTGAAGATACTTGATGTGGGAGACTAAGAAGATACTCTTACACACTATCAGATGGAGCGGAACTGGCTGAATATTTTTGGTGGGTGGTTTGACCACATCTGGCAACATTTTGCATAAGTATGTGTTTGAATCAGCATTTTTCACTTATAAGAATTTACACAATGGAACAAATGTCAAGTGAACCAGGATGTTCATCACAGCACTGGATAGAATGAAAAATTGTGAAAACCTAAATGTTCATCATTATGGGATTGGTAAAAATCTGATAAAATGATCTAACATCATTTGAGTCTTTAGTAAGTTCCAGGTACTGTCTTAAGTAATTTACATGTATTAAGATTAATTAATCCTCAAGACAATCCTGTGAAGTAGGCACTATTATTATCCCTACTTTATAGGCAATAAACTAAGGCATTGAAAAGGACATAGATCCAACTTAATAGTGATTGTAGTTGTGGATGGGGGGCAGGCAAGAGAGTGGGGGTGGGAGCTGAAGAGAAAGAGCCTTACTTAAGTATGTAGAGTAAAAAGGAAAGACTCTATTAAGTTTGGTTTATATTTTTTTCACTAAATACTTATTTTTACAATTAAAAAAAATCAATTAAATGAGATTATTGGGGGTGCCTGGGTGGCTCAGTCGGTCGAGTGGCTGCCTTCAGCTCAGGTCATGATCCCAGGGTCCCGGATCGAGCTTATCCTGCTCAGGGGTGAGTCTGCATCCCCTCTCCCTCTGCCCCTCCCCCCCCCAGTTGTGCTCCCTCGCCCCGCTCAAATGAATAAATAAATCTTAAAAACCCTAAAAATGAAATTGTTGGAATATAGTACTGCTAAGATCTTAGCCGGCTCTCAAGTTGTATTAATCAGTGCGTCTAGCTATTTGATTTACAATGATGGGATGCCTGCCCTTATGTTGACATTGATGGCTCCTGCAGCTGGTGGCTGGGTTGAGGGTGAAAAGGGTCAATGTCTGGGAAAGTTACATAGCGGTGCCCTCCACCCCCTTGGAATTTGGTAAGAGTAGGATCTGGATTAAATGAACATCAGAACACCTTCAAGGCAAAACAGTAAGGAAATGGTAAAAGAGCATCCTGCCATCAAGTGTGGCAGAAAAATCTGGGAGAAAGAATTAAGTTTTGTTTTTGTTTGTTTGGTTCACTTTGAATTCCAACATAAGGGGCTTCTTGTTTTTCTGTAACTTGTTGGACCCTCCCAGATTTAACCACTGCTGGGGTGCAGGGCCTCCATAATCATTGCAATTGCTCTGTCCTTGAGCTAGTTCTATTTAAAAGCATCTTAGTTCTTTCCTTTTTTAAGATTAAATTATTTGAGAGAGAGAGAGAGAGAGAGGGAACAGGGGGAGGGGCAAAGGGAGAGGGAGAGGATCTCAAGCAGACACCCTGCTGAGCATGGATCCCAGTGCGGGCTTGATCTCTCAACCCTGAGATCGTGACCTGAGCTGAAATCAAGAGTCTGACGCTGAGCCGACTGAGCCATCTAGGTGCCCTGCACCTTAATCATTTCTTAAATTGAATGTGTGGAAATGGTATGTCAAGTGGTAAAGCATTCAGATACTCTGTGTTTTAATGCTGATGTGATATGTAATATGTGATACAGTCCTGTAAAACATTCATTACAAATATATCCTGTCTTAGTAATCCATATATACCTGAAGAGTATAAGTTTTATTATAAATCAAAGCTGCTTTTCCTACTTGATTTTCAGATTTCATTGTTTTTCCCCTCATTGTTACTGGTTAATTGACAGTAGTTCCCTGTCAAATAGTTACCAAAGTATTTGAAATAGTTTGGAAAATGAAAGTCTGACCTATAACCTAATTCTGTTTATTGAATCATAGAATTTCAAAGCTGGATGGAGCTTTTTAGATAATTTAGGCAATTTTTCAAGGGAAGTAAGCTTAGAAAAGGTTAATGGATGGGTCCAAAGTCACTTTTATGGCCACTTAGCGCAAATACCGGGTCTCCTAATTGGTCATCTGGTCAGTCTTTCATTTTCCTTCTGCAGGTGTTTATTGATGACCCATTTCTAGCCTAGCACCATCTAGTTAAATTTTAACCATCTTTATTCACTGAGGAGTATTGAGGTGTTCCATGTTAAAGTGAGTTTTCTTAGTTACCTCTGTGAAATTTACCTTTCAGATCCACCATGTAACTTTTCTTGATAGAAATGTTTTTAAAACATGTATCATTCTATGCTTTCTTAAATAAAATATGGGGAACATGATTTAGCCTACTCTTTGTGACTCGGTTCTGCCTTGGGAGTTAGGAAGAGAGGGTTTAGGAAGAGGTGGCAGGGATAGAGGTCTTCCCTTTACACGAGACCATATCCTTGTGCACTGGAAGGGTTCTGTTTGCAAGCAGAAGCCTCAAAAACCATTGCTATGTATGTGTTTCCACAAGTTGAAATTCATTTTCAAGCATTCACTATACTAAAATGAGGCATCTGTGCATTAAAAATGAGATACCAGTTTCTAAATGTTAGCCCCATCAAGTCAACAAATACATATATAAGTGAGACACTTGAAATATACATTGAGCTTGAGATATCTCCCCCCCACACAATAAACAATTATGTCTTAGTCTTATAGAATTATTCATGCTAGGTGTAATTTTAATGTTTCATCTGGTTTTATGGGAGTAAGTGTTCAGTATTCTTTTTTGTGTGTACTTACCTGTTGCTTTGAGAATTCCATTCATAAAATGATACTTATTGGATGCATATTAAATAGGTTTTCAAAGAAATAGAAACTAGGGGCAAATGGTTCTCTAACCTTCAACCCTTGTTTATGATATTTATGTAACTTGCATTTTTAAACAAATATTGTTGAGATTACTTGAAGAAACATTTCAGTAATTTTTGTTTTTCTTCTTTTGAAAAATGTTTTCCTTGGTAATTAAATTTTTATCACAATCCAAATGCCTATTTCAGTTTTGTAAATGTACTGGATATACAGTCTTTAAAATTTTTAGCGTATTTTCTCTATGGGTGTTTGCTAAGGAAAAAATATCAGTCTTTAGATTTTACATTTTGGCAGTAAAACCTTTGCAGTTTTGTAGATACTTAAAATACTCTTATTTTCATTTTTTCAGAACATGACAGTTTTATCCTCTATGAATGCCAAATAAATATTTCATCATTTCTAAGAAAGATAATTTAAAAATTTATCATTTATACAGTTAAGTAGTTCTTTTTCATGTTTTACATCTAAAAGAGCTGAGTTTACGTGAAAAATCGGTAGTATCAAGAAACAAATTTTGTACTGGTTTGATAGCTGCCAACACATGCAGCTATTAATGTTTAAATTATAATGAAGCAGTATTAAAAATACAATTCCTTAGTCATTATAACCACATTTTAAATGCTTGGTGGCCACCATATCAGACAGTGTAAGATAGGGGATATTTCTATCATTGCAGAAAGTTCTATTGGACCAGTGGTGTGTTTGGGGAAGAGAAAGAATGCATTAAAATCAATAATGCCCAAATGTCCATCGACTGATGAATGGATAGAGAAGATGTGTGGTGTATACACACACACACACACACACACACACACACACACACACACACGCATACATATACACAATGGCATATTACTCAGCCGTCAAAAAGAATGAAATCTTGCCATTTGCAATGACATGGATGGAGCTAGAGTGTATTATGCTAAGCGAAATAAGTCAGAGAAAGACAAATACCGTATGATTTCACTCATGTGGAATTTAAGAAAACATGAACATAGGGGAAAAGAAGAGAAGCAAAGCAGAAAATAGACTCAACTATAGAGAACAAACTGAGGGCTGTTGGAGGGGAAGTGGGCAGGGAGATGGGTGAAATGGGTGATGGGCATTAAGGAAGGCACTTGTGATAAGCGCTGGGTGTTGTATAGAATTGATGAATCACTAAATTCTGCACCTGAGACTAATACTACTGGAATTTAAATAAAAACTTGATAAAGAAAAAAATCAGTAATGTCATTTTTATCATTTTTGTCATGGAAGTCCAATTGCAACTATAGTTAGTGCTACATATTTTTAGTGCAAAGCAGGGAAGAAAAATTATCTCAGGGTTCTTTTTAGGCACCTCAAAGACAACTTAAGAAACAAAAGAATTTGTCCACATATTTGAAAAATTTTCTGTACCTCATTTTCCTCCTTTCTTTCCCTTTGGAAGTGACTTTGTTAATATTTGTAATGCTTTGTATTCAAGCATTCCATGAATTTCCAATGGAATTTTTCTTTTAACAAACTTGGGACATAAGATGCCTATGATTATTTTGGAAGACATACGCCAAGAAATTTGGATATTTGCTGCAGATTTTTCACTGCTTTCCTTTTGGATAGATTAAAACAAATAAATAAAGATGTTATGCTCACATTTCCAAATAATCATAATTAGTATTTTCTCATAAAACTCTGACATATTTTGGATTATCTTTTTTGTATTGCTTATGAATAAATTACCTACATTTGCATTTGCATATTTGCACAGCATAGTCACATTTTTTTTCTGGGAAACGGGATGTCAGTGGTAGCTTACAAAATGTATATAAATTTGCAGTGGTACTTGACCTATCAGTGATTGCACAGCCCTTCCTAGGAATGGTCTTCTCTTCGCAAGACGGGTTAATGAGCTGTTAATGCTCTCGAGCGCGTTTCTTCTCGACCCCTTCTCCCTCTCTCTAGCAACCCCTTTCCTCCCCTACACCTCCCTCCCCAAAAAAGTATATAATGCTTCATAGGATAATTCAAATGAAAACCATAGGTAATACCATTCCTTCGTGCTGCTCATTTCAGAAGAAATTAACTTAACCACCAGAGATGTGATGTTGGTAGATGCAAGTATTGAGAATCCACTGTGTTTTTCTGTCTCCAGGAAACACCAAGGAAATAGGACAAGCGTTTAAGCAAGGCTGATGCTTTTTTGGGTCACTTAAAGTTTATTTGGAGAGAAATTTAAAAAGAGGAAAATGAGTAATTAACAGGAAGTGAACCAAGAGACAAGTGGGTAAATGGTAATAGACATTAGGGAGCAAATGGTAACAGGTCTCTGGAAAGCCTTTATAGGACTGCGGAAGAGGAAAGGGTGTGCTGGTTATCTCTCTGTTCCCATTAGCATGCTAGTTAGCGTCTGACTCCTCTGTGGAGAAGTAGTGCTATATGATAAATATTAAAAGGGGGCACCTGGGTGGCTCAGTTGTTAAGTGTCTGCCTTCGGCTCAGGTCATGATCCCAGGGTCCTGGGATTGAACCCCGTGTCGGGCTCCCTGCTTGGCGGGAAGCCTGCTTCTCCCTCTCCCTCCCTCCCTGCTTTGTGTTCCCTCTCTCAACTCACTCTCTCTCTCCCTGTCAAATAAATAAAATCTAAAAAAAAAAAAAAAAAAAGAAATACAAGAGGATGAATGGGTTATGCTGTTGGCAGCAAAAGAGGTCTACCTTATTTGTTCCCATACAGTCACCTAGTACTTAACTCACACCAGTATACTTGCTTGGAAACAGTGACATCAAATTACTGATTCAACTAGGAAGCTTGTTGAGTAATGTTGTGATGGTTTGTAAATGAAGTGCTTTTTTTCCTTCAATACCAAAACTTGATTAACTTTTTTTTATTAAAAAAATAATAAAGGGGCACCTGGGTGGCTCAGTTGGTTAAGTGTCTGGCTTTGGCTCAGGTCATGATCTTGGGGTCCTGGGATCAACCCCAAGGTCCCTGTTCAGGGGGGAGTCTGCTTTTCTCTCTCCCTCTGCCCCTCCCCCTGACCGTGCTCTCTCTCTCCCTCTCTCAAATAAGTAAAAATAATAATTTTTGAGGTGAAATGAACTTAATGTAAAATTAACCATTTTAGAGGGAACAATTCAGTAGTATTCAGTACACTCGCAGAGTTGTACGACTACTGCCTCTGTCTAGTTCCATACATTTCCATCACTGCAAACTAAAACCCCTTGCTCATTAAGCAGTTTCTCCTCATCCCCTTCTAAACCCCAGCCCTGTAACCACCAATCTGTGTTCTGTCTTTATGGATTTATCTATTCTGGATAGTTCATGTAAATGGGATTATTCAATATGTGACCTTTTGTGTCCGGCTTCTTTTCACTTGGTAGTGTCCTCAGGGTTCATCCAAGTTGTATTGTATATCAGTCCTTTATTACTTTTTATGTCTCAGTAAGTTCCCATTGCATGTGCATACCACAGTTTATTTACCCATCCATCTACTGATGGATGTTTGGGCTCTTTCCACTTTTTTGCTGTTGTGAACAGTGCAGCTATGAATATGGATTACAGTTACATGTTTGAGTACCTGTTTTTAATTCTTTTGGGTATATACCTAGGTGTGGAATTATGGGGTCATATGGTAACTCTAATTTTTTGAGGAACTCCTGAACCACTTTACCAGCAAGGTACAAGGGTTCCAAATTTCTCCATATCTTCACCAACACTCGTTCTTTTCTAGTTTTTAAAATATTATTATTACAGTGGGTTGAAGTGGGTAGGTGTGAGATGATACTGCATTGTGGTTTGGATTTGCATTTCCCTAATGCTAATGATGTTGAACATCTCTTCATGTGCTTGTTGGCCATTTGTATATATTTAGAGAATATTCAAATCCTTTGCCCATTTTCCAGTTGGGTTGTTTGGGGGTTTTTTGGTAAGAGTTCTTTATATATTCTGGATGTTAGACCTTGAACAGATACATGATTCATAAATATTTTCTCCCATTTTAAATGTTGTCTTCACTTTCTTGTAATTCCTTTTTTTGGTACTTGATATGTATTTTTTAAATTATGTTAGTCACCATACAGTACTTCATTAGTGTAATTCACTTTCTTAAAATATTCTTTGTTGCACAAAAGTTTTTTAATTTTGGTGAAGTCCATTGTATTTATTTTTTCTGTTGCTCCTCGTGCTTTTGGTGTCTGATCTCTGAATCCATTGCCAAATCCACAATGATAAAAGATTTACTTCTATATTTTTTCCTGTGAGTTTTATGGTTTTAGCGGTTATATTTAAGTCGCTGATCCATTTTTAATTAATTTTTGTATGTAGTGTGAGGTAGAGGTCCAGCTTCATTCGACTTTTTTATAAATGCTGTAAAAACTAAAATACATTTAATTCATGACTTCTTTTAAATATGTTTTTAGAGGTCAGGATGGAGCAGGTTTTGCTGAACCCTGAATCCTAGTGGTTTTTAACAGCACAATTATTTCTTTTACTCATACTGCATGACTCTCTGTTGCTTGGGGACTCTGGTTTATGGTATCCACAGTCAGGGATGAAGGCTGACAAAGCTTCCATCATGTGGTCACTATGAACTTTATGAACTTTTATGTAACTTTTTGTATTTCACCTCAAAATTTTATTTTTTTAACTAAAAAAAAGTAAGTTTTGGTACTGAAGGAAAAAAAAAACATTTAGTTTACAGACCAGCACAATACACTCACTAAGCTTTCTAGTTTTTGTAACAACACCTCTCAAAGTCATGAATTAAGTGCATTTTAGTTCTTATAGCTCAGGCTCTTTAAGGCTACCACTTTAACATAATTTCACTCACCAGAGTAAGTCATTTAGCTATATCCAGCTTGAAGAGAAAAATGCAATCCTACCAGGTGCCCAGAAGGAGAAGAAGAAAAAAATTGGTGGTGCACAGTGCCCACCAGATAACATCACTGAACTAGTGTTTGCAACATATTTGGAAGTGTTGGTTCCAAGATACACAATTGAGAAACATTCCCATTTAAGGGTGTTGGCAATTTTTCTTAAAAGGGTATAGTAAAACATCATTGATTCAAAATTAGAGGTAAATTTTATGTTTAACTGTGCTTGCTGAAGTTTACTTTTACATTATTTGGAAAGAAAAATTATTTAGCTAAATGTAATGTGGGATTTAGTGATGAGAATTTTGGCTTAATTTAGAAAATAATTTTTAACTAGTTTAATAGGAAGTAATTCAGTGATGCTTACCAGTAGGTGTCAGCCACAGCCCATGCAAAGTGCTGCTTATTTGTCAAAGCTTTTTGGACAGGTACTAATAAGGGGTTGGGTTTTTTTTTTTTCCCCACCCAGTATTCTAATGAACAGTTTTCTTAAGGTCAACTTGCTTATTTTTAAATAAAAACAGAGTGTATCTACTCGTTAATAAAGATAGGGTAACACACCATTATAGCAGGAGAAACATTATTCTGTGCTTAATTGCGTGTGGAGCTGTATAGCTTGAAAGAGCTAACTAAGTTCTCATGGGAAGATTAGAATAATGTTTGATGACACCAAGTAGGCATCTGGAAAGAATGACCACAGGTCCTGTGAGTCAGCCAGATGCGATACCGATTGTTGCAGATAGAACAGATGAGGTTTTTTTTTATTGGATAAGTCTTTCCTTTTCAGAGAAACAGCTGTTATTATATTAAACCTTTTATTGAACCCCCCCCATATTCCCCCATCCTCAGCTGCCTAGTTTGCCTAGGAAGCTTTGTATGTATGTCCATAAATGGAAGTGCATATTCTCCTTAATAGAGGAGATACCAATACTAAAAGAAACATTTTGAGGATTTGGACAGATCCAAGAGTAACATATGAGGAAAGACTTGTTGTGAAGGATCTCATTGCATATATTAATATCAAAACATATAAAACAGGGGCACCTGGGTGGCTCAGTCGGTTAGGCAGCTGCCTTGGGCTCAGGTCATGATCCCAGGGTCCTGAGAGCGAGCCCCGCATCTGGCTCCCTGCTCCGCGGGAAGCCTGCTTCTCCCTCCCCCACTCCCCCTGCTTGTGCTCCCTCTCTCGCTGTGTCTCTCTCTGTCAAATAAATAAATGAAATTTTAATATATATATATATATAAAACAAAAAAGAATCAGCATTTGAAAATGAAATACAAGTGATTTTATAAAAAATGAGTACTCAGTAAATGCTTCTTTGTCTTCATAACAATATTTGTATTCAGTATTTGGCTATCAAAAGGACAAGGATATATGTATATATAAGCAGCTTTGGATGCTGTTGTGATGTATTTAAATACATCAGTATATCAACTGAAATTAGTGATGTCATTTCCTTGTTTAAAAAACCGTGGATTTTTATTGTGTTCAGAATTTTTTAAAAAAGTTTTCCCATAGTATAAGATATAAGCTCTAATGATGTTTTCCATGCCACTCTCTGCAAAATCATTATAGACCTTCGTACCCTATGGCCCAGACATAGCAAATTAATGGTATTTCTCTTACTGAGTGTTTATAGCCCAAATTGGATAAATTATGATTGATTACTCAATTATGGAGCAGTTCATGCTGTGGGTACTACATTTTTTAACTTTTAATGTAATGTTTTTCAATTATATGAGACATAACGTGCTTACCATTAAAAATTCAAATTATACTAAAGTAGATGGAAAATAGCAACCCTAGTCCTTTCCCTAATGATAATCATTGTTACTAAGTTTCTATATGAAAATTTACTTTCTTACAAATATAAAACTGTCTAGTTTTTCACTTTTGTTTTTCCATTAACACGACTTTTTTAGAGGTGGGTGGGGCAGAGAGAGAGGGAGAGAGAGAAAGAGAGTGAGAACCTTAAGCAGGCTCCATGCCCACCGAGCCCTACAGAGGGCTCTATCTCACAACCCTGGGATCTTGACCCGAGCTGAAATCAAGAGCTGGACGCTTAACCGACGAGCCATCCAGGTGCCTCTAACACAATTGTTTTTATGGCAAGATTTTTGAAAATGAAAGATCTGTTGAGAAGTACTATTAGGGAATTAAAGCAGAAGAGATTGAATTTGCAATTTCCCAGACATACCTCCCTCTCTCACCTTTTCTGTTGCTTCTCGTGCCTAGAAAGCTAACGGGAACTCTTCCTCCCTGCCCCACAGCAACCTCTGAAAATTTGTCTTTCAGGACTCAAGCCACACCTAATTACTACTAAAAAACTATTCCTGATTCTTTGTTGTTGATATCTAGCCTACGCTACAGTATGTTTGAGTGTAGAATAAAATATATATACATATACTTTTTAAAAAAAATATATAAGTGTATATATATATATATATATATATATATTTTACTCCTGACTCAGTATGCTCCTCTAGTCTCAGCAACTCCTGTCTTTGTGTAAATTTGAACTGTGTGTGTGTGCCCGCGTGCACGCACACATGAGCGAGAGAGAGAGGGGAGAGGCTTTCAGTTACTTGTAGGAGGCTTTTCCTTTTACCCAGTGCCTTCAGCAGAGACCTGCTTGCAGTCTGTGAGTGGAATTTCTGATCTTTACATGGAAGGGCCAGTCCTTCCAAAACTCAATCTTGTAAGGCACCTAGATTCGTCCCAATCTGTCTTCCCAATGGCCTGTTTCCTATCCCTGCCATACCACACCCCTTAGGACCTGTGGCAGGGTCTGCCACTCCTCTGGATCATGAGCTCCAGCTTACTCTGGTTACCCTGAGCTTAGTTAGGTCTTGGTTTCTGGCACCTGGGGATTTCCCTTATTTTTTTCCGAGGCACGTGATTTGCGAGTTTGGGGGGGGTGAGTGTTAGTTTTCTAGGGCTGCTTTACCAAATGACACAGGCTAGGTGGCTTAAAACAGAAATTTATTCTCTCACAATTCTGGGGGCCGGAAGTCCAAAATCAAGGTGTGGGCAGGGTGGGTTCCCTCTCAGGGCTCTGAGAGAGAGAATCTGTTCCTTCCTTTCTCTTTGCTTCTGGTGGTTGCCAATGATCATTGATGTTCTGTTGGCTGTGTCACTCCATTATCTGGCTCCATTGTCAGATGGCTTTCTTCCCTCTGTGTCTGTTAAGAACAGTCTAGTTTCTTCCATGACTGTGGTGGAATACAAGGTTTCTGGTTTTTCCGAGAGAGATTGATTTTTAAATGTTCAAATGTATAGGTTTAAATTATAGTATGAGCTATGTAAGCATAAAACCCAGACCTGCTGCTTTATTATTTTTGCATTATTTTCTCCAGATTTACAACCCCCCCCAAAAGATACTACTTTGTGTTTAAGCTCATTAGAAATGTTTATACATTTTTCAAAAATAAAATTTAATTCTGAGTTTTTAATTTTCAGCCAGAAAACCTTGCTCAGAAGCTTCCAAACCTTGTGGAACTGTGAGTCTGTTTATTCAAATTTTTTAAAAAAACAAGAATGAAAATAATTTTAAGTTATTTGAAATAATAGGATATATCATTTTAATGTATTAATTTATTTTTTGGTATCATGGTCATAGTGTTCATGTAGGTAGTTCTGCTAAACCCAATAATATTTTAAAGTATTTTACCATTTAAATTTGTGTTTTAAATATCTCACCTTAAAGTAGTAAAGATAAACTTTTTAAAACTATGAAAGATACATTTTTTTCTCGGTGCAGCCTCTTGGTCACAAAATCCTTCTGGACAGTCAGTGTAATTGGAAAAGTTTATTGCTGTTACTACTACTATATTTGTTACTTGATATAAACAGTTCAACAGTGTTTAAAAGCGTTAACATAAAGAGTGAAAACCTACTTCCCTGTGTCCTCCATACCTCATTTGTTTTTTAGTTCTTTTGATGATCACCTCCATAATGCTAAATGATATGTTTACACCTTTGTTTTTTAGTGCATCAACTTTAAGTATCTATTGATTTACCTGTAAGGAGGATATTTAGAATCTTTCCCTTCTTTCCAGCTCCCTCCTAATTTTGTTGAAGGAGGAGTTTGCTTTGCCATTTCTTGTTCTCTTTATTATTTGGCATGATTTTCAAAAGGTAAAGGAAGGAAAACTAACATTACACCTCCATCTTTAAGCTGGGAGTTTGTCATTTCCACTCCCCCCCATCCTTTTATTTTGAAAAATTTCAAACTAACAGAAAAGTTGAGAGCATAAGACAATGAATACCCATATATGCTTCATCTAAATTTAACAGTTAACATTTTGACACATTTGCTTTCTCTTTCTGTCTCCTCTCATCTTCCTCCCTCCTTCCCTTTCCAGTCCTCTCCCGTGCGCGCACACACACACACACACACACACACACACACACACACACACACACAAATTTCAGACATTATGATACTTTACCCCTAGATATATCAGTATATATCTCCCAAGAATAAGGGCAGTCTTGCACATAATTCTAATATTATCACACATTAATATTAATTCAGGGGCACCTGAGTGGCTCAGTCGGTTAAGCGTCCTACTCTTGGTTTGGCTCAGGTCATGATCTCAGGGTCGTGAGATCGAGCCCCGTGTAGGGCTCCACACCGGACGTGGAGCCTGCTTAAGATTCTCTCTCTCCCTTTGCCCCTCCCCCTGCTCATACTCTCTCTTTCTCTCTCTCTTAAAAAAAAAAAAAGTAGTATGAGTTCAGTAATATCATCTAATGTACATTGCATATTTAAATTATCCAAATCTCTCTCTCCCCCACCCAGTGTTTTAAACTACTGTACAGATTTGTCTGATTTAAATATCTTTGGTAATTTTTCTACCCCACTGCATTATCAAGTTTTTAATTTCATTCTTTTTATATATGTGTATATATATGTGTGTATTTTTTGAAGTTTTTGAGAGTGTTGCATGCATCATGTTGGGTTTTTTTTAACCTCTAAATTCGTCAGTGTATATTTTCAAGAAGAGGTCTTAACATTATTTTAAGTCTACTTTTTGTTTTTATAGGTTCTTTACAGTTTCCTTCATATAGGTTTTGAACATTTCTAAAGTTTATTCCTAAACATTTATATATGTTTTTTGCTAGTGTAAATGAATTTTCCTACCTGTTACCTCTTTTAAGTGGTTATTTTTGAATATATGAGCACTGTTTGTTTTCATGTGTTAACTTTATATCTTGCTACTTTGCTGAAATCTTATTATTTGAGTTAGTTGTATGGTTGATTCCTCAGGGTCTTTCAGGTATACTCTCTTCTGAAAATATAATGTTGTTTCTTTTTTTCTAAACCTTATGCCTTTAATTATTTCCTCTAGTCTGATCGCATTGGCTAGTCCTTCCAGAACAGTGTGAAGTTAAACTTGAGACAGTGGGCATCCTTGTTTCTTTCTGACCTTAGTGGGAATGCCTCCAGGGTTGCCCCATAAGAAAGATACTGGCTTTACAATTAATGTATATGTATTCTATTGTGTTAAGTAAATACCCATTTGTATTAATAATCTATTGCTGCTTAACAAATTATCCGTAATATAGTGGCTTAAACTGTGGGTAGGGGTGCTTAAAAGAATAAATACTTATTATCTCATATTTTCTGAAGATCTAGAATCGGGACTTGGCTTAGCTGGGTGTCTTGGCCTCAATGTCTCTTTCAAGGCTTGCAATCAAGGTTGTTGCGCAGAGCTGCTGTTTTCCCTGAAGGCTCAACTAAAGAAGTGTCCTCTTTGTTTACTTAGTCGTTGTTGGCAAGATTCAGTTAATCTCAGGTTGTTGGTCTGAAGGTTGACTCAGTTCCTTGCTGGCTGTTGGCCAGAGGACTGACTCCCTTACTTCCTTGCCATTGGCCTCTCTGTAGTGTCGTTCCCAACATGGCAGCTGGCTTCCATCAGTGCAAGGAAAAAAAGAGCAAGAGAGGGTATGCAAGACAGGATCCACAGTCTCTTTTTAATCTAATCATGAAAGTGACATCCCATCACTTTTACTATATTCTGTTCATTAGAAACAAGTCAGTAGGTCCAGCCCACACCTAAGGAGAGGCTACTACCCAAGGGCCTAAATGCCAGGTAGTGGAGATCAATGGGGACCATCTTGGAGGCTACCTACCACACCATTAATTCCTACTTTCTCAAGAATTTTTTATTAGTAATGGATGTGGAATTTATTCAAAGCCTTTTTCAGACTTTAAAGAAAAAAATTCTTGAGGCCTTCAGGCAAAAAAGTGAAACAATCATGAAGATGAAGAAGACTGCAAAGTAATACTCCAGACTGTATTATGTATACAGTGGTGGTTGCATTCACACTTGACAGTGTTTTTCTTTGAGCGCTTTAAAAGTATTTTTATATAATATATATGTAATTAATTACATATAACATTTGTTTTACATAAGAAATAACAATACATAAATATATTTGTTATAAATAAGTTATATAAATGAAAAAATAATGTATAATTCTGTGTTATGTATATTATATATAATAAATTAGGGGGATTTTAATCATTTTCCACATGTGTTAATATATCATTTTTCTATGGCTACTTTCAAGATTTTCTTTTTTGGTTTTTAGAAATTTAACTATGATATACCTCAGTATAATTTTGTTTGTATTTATGTTGGAGTTTGCTGAGCTTCTTGAATCTGTGAATTTATGTCTTTTCCCAAATTTGAATATCTTCAACCATTATTTCTTTAAATATTTTTTATGCACTATTCCCTTTCTCCTTCCTGGGCACCGTTTACACATCTGCTGATGTCCTGTGTTCCTCTAAGGCACTGTTCATGTTTCCTTAGTCTTTTTTTCTCTCTGCATTTTATTTTCTTTTAAGATTTTAAAAGAAGAGAGAGAGAGAGAGAGAGCACAAGCAGTGTCGGGGGGGAGGTGGAGAGGGGCAGAGGGAGAAGCAGGCTCCCTGCTTGATGTAGGGCTTGATCCCAGGACTCTGGGATCATGACCTGAGCCAAAGGCAGACGCTTAACTGACTGAGCCACCCAGGTGCCCCTTCTCTTTGCGTTTTAGATAAGATCATTTATATTGATCTTTCTTCAAGTTCATAAACTCTTTCCTTTGTCATATTCTGTTATTCAGCTTTATCAGTAACTTTTTTCAATTTTAGATCTTTCTTTTGTTTGTTCGTTCATTCATCTCTCCATCCTTCCTACCTCCCTCCCTTTTTTCCTTCTTACCTAAATTTCCCATCTTTACATTACAGGCATATTTTACTTTAGATCACTAGGTATAGCTGTAATAACTACATAAAAATTTCTTGTCTGCTGATCCCAACATCTTGGTCATCTTGAGCTTGATATCTATTGTTTGTTGTTGTTAATGGATCACATTTTTTTGTGTTTTCATATGTTGAATAACTTTAGATTATATCCTGACAGTTGGGAATGTTGTGTTTTGGAGACTGGAATCTGTTATATACGTTCAAAGGGTGTTGATATTTTTGCTTAGCAGGCAATTTACCTGGTTTGACTTAAGCAGTAAATGTTTCCTGGAGGGCAGTTGAAATCACAGTGCACTTCTTTTACCTTTAGCTGGAGTTTTTTCTATATTTGCATGGTTCTGGGATTGCCATTGATTTAGGCATAGTTTAGAAATAGAATTTGGGGTTCCCCTTCCCTGGCTCTTTTTTTCTGGTATTTTCCCTTTATTTGCCAGGTTGTGGTTGCCCTGAACTCTGTCTTCCTGTTCTTTAGGCTAGTAAGACTGAAGTTTTCTATCAGAATTTTAGCTGCTTTGCATGGTAACTGTACCCTGCCTTAAACTAAATCTGTTTAAAAAACAAAACAAAACTCAAACTCACCCAGTGCCATTCCTTCTTCTAAGTTTAGACTCTTCACCAGAATTGGCTTGTTTTTGTTTACTCTGCAGTGTAGAGTCGTGTCTGTGTGCGTGTGTGTGTGTTCTTTAGCATTTTAGTAGTTATCTGCCAAAGGATCAGTCCAGTAGGAGTATATTCTGCTGTACTGAATTGGAACTTGCATTCTTTTCTTTTAACCGCTCTGTGTCTTTATAATTCAAGTGGGTTTCTTGAAGTCATCACTAGTTGGTTCTTTGATTTTTGACCAATCTCACAATCTCAGCTGTTTAACTGGAGTGTTTAGATCATGTTCCATTTAATGTGATTACTGATATGATTGAGTTTAAGTCAACCATCTTACAACTTGTGTTCTATTTGTCTCAGCTGTTGTTTATTTTTTCCCTCTTTCTTTCTTTAAAATTATTTTAGTGTTATGTAGGATCCCATTTTACTACCACTATTGGCTTATTAACTCTATTTCAATGTTTTAAGGTTTATATTGTGCTTCTTTAGCCTGTTACAGTCTACCTTCACATAACATACCACTTCACATGTAACATAGGAACCTTACATCAGTACTTCATTCTTCGTGCTATTGTATGTCTTATGCATGTGTGTGTTTGTAGGTATCTGTCAGTATACATATATATGTACTTATCATGTGTATGCCAGTCAGGGTCCAGTTAGGAGATAGGAACCGTATCTGTAGCTTAAACAGGGAAAATTAATATAAAGAATTGCTGACTAGTAAAATGTTATTAGCTACTAAAAGAAGATAAGAGGACTCTATGGTATTCAGAATTAGTAGTACAAAAAGCAGGTATTACTTTTGGGCTGACGGAAAGTAGGTAATGAAAGGACTAGTGACTTAGGAGAGCTCCATCCCCTAGGTTGATATTTAGACCTCTTCAGTGGAGGTCTGGCTGCCACAAAAACATACAGCCTGCTGGTGGTGAAGGAGCCTGCCAGATGATTTAGGCTGGAGCTGCTCTGTGATACCAGCTCACTGTTGCAGGAAGGTTTTGGTAGTCTGAGCTGATCTGTAGAAGCAGCCTGGCTAGTGGGGAGACAGTTGCCTGAAGTGTGAGCAGAACTACCACAGAAGTGGCCACAGGGTGGTAAGACCATTGCCTGAGGCTAGTTGAAGCTGGTCTGTTGTGGTACATTGCTGGATGGGGGAGAGTGTGGCCTGACTGTGCCACCAAGAACTGCTACAGAGCTGGGTGGGGAGTTCATAGTTTGAGAATGTGGCTTGAGGTTTTCCAAGAGGGCTGCTGAGGTGAGTGCTTCTGGGCCTTGGCCCCTGTGCTAAATAAACAATTGAAGGGGGGCTGGCCCCAGAAGGGAGGGCCTTCCTGCGGCTGTCATCTGGCAGCGTCACTCCAGTGCCCTCTTTTGACAACCTAACATTAGGCCAGTTGACAAAGGAGACGGGTTGTCAGGATCCAGCACTAGCAGGCAAAGAAGGTAGATTTGGAGCTGACAGCCTAAACTGATAACTGGCAGAAGTCATTTTAATTTTGAATTTAGATTGTTAAAGAAATTTAAAATGAGAAAAGTTATCAAATAAGAAAAGTTGTTTTATATTAATTCCGATATTACTCTCTCAGATTTGGTTTACCTGAATAAAGCCTTTATTTCTCCATCTTTTTTTAATGAGATTTTTTACTTTGAGATAGTGTTGGATCCACATGTAATTGTAAGAAATAATACAGAAAGATCCTGTGTACCTTTCTAGTTTCCAGCACTGTTCACGTCTTACATAAACATAGTACAAGGTCAGCACCAGAAAATTGACCCTGGTGTTATCTTACTCGGTGTTCATCATTTTCTGTGTACTCGTGTGTGTGTGTGTGTGTGTGTGTGTGTGTGTTTTCTGTGCAGTTTTATCATGTGTGTAGATTTGTGTAATCACTACCATAGTCAAGGTGGAGAGAGTACTTTCATCACTGCAAGGATTGCTTGAGCTACCCTTCTATAATCACATTTCCTGTCCCCCAAACCTTGGCAGCTACTACTCTGTTCTCCATCTCTATCATTTTATTATTTTGTTGCTGAATTCTGTTTCATGGTATGGATGAAATGCAGATTCTTCAGTCGTTTACCCATTGAAGGACATATTGGCGGTTTTGTTTTTATCTGTAATAAATAATGCTGCTTGGTGCATTTGTATACATTTTTTGGGGGGAGTAAGTTTTCATTTCTCTGAGATAAATGACTAAGACAGCAATTGCTGAGTCATATGGTAATTACATGTTTCATTTTGTTGTTGAGATATAATTCACATACTATAAAATTTGCCCTTCTAAGTATACAATTCAGTGGTGTTTAGTATAATCATAAGGTTAAGCAACCATTAGTACTATCTAATTCTGGAACATTTTCATCACCTCAAAAGAAACCCATTTAGCATTCATTCCTCTCTTCCTTCAATCCCTAATAACTCCTTGGTGACCAGTGATCTGCTTTCTATTTCTATGGTTATGCTGTCCAGGACATTTCATGTAAATGGAATCATACAATATGTGGCTTTTTAGGTCTTGCTGCTTTAACATTGCATGTTTTCAGGCTTCATCTATGTCCTAGCATGTTTCAGAATTCATTATTTTTTATGGATGTGTAATGTTCCATTGCATGGCTATACCATGTTTTGTTTATCCAGTCTCTAGTTGATAAGACATTTCAGTTTTCACACATTTTGGCAAGTGTGAATGCAGGTGTGAACATTCATGTAGGAGTTTATGTATGAACATATATTTTCAGTTCTTTAGGGTTTATACCTAGGAGTGGAATTGCAGTGCTAACTGTTTAACCTTTTGGAACTGCCAAACTGTTTTCCAAAGCTGCATCATTTTACAGTTCCACAAACAATATATGAGGATCCTAATTTCTCCACATCCTCATGAACATTTGTTATTATCTCTCCTTTTGATTACAGTCATCCTAGTAGGTGTGAATTGGTACCATAGTTTTGATTTATATTTTTCTGATTAATGATGTCTTTTCATGGATTTACTGGCTATTTGTTTATTTGTTTGGAGAAATGTCTATTCAAATCTGTTGTCCATTTTAAAATTATAATATTTGTCTTTTTATTGAGTTTTAAGAGTTCTTTGAGTGCTTTAGATATTTGTTTTATATATTTGAGATAGCTTTATATATTTGAGATATATAATTTATATACTTGAATGCTTTATATATTTGATACTTTATCAGATACATGCTTTTCAAATATTTTCTCCCATTCTGTGGTTTATCTTTTCACTTTCTTGATAATTTTTTATCTGGCAGCTTGTGTTCTGGTATCATATCTAAGAAACTGTTTTTAATTCATCATCATGAAGATTTAATTTAACTTTTTCTTACTCAGGTTGTATAATTTTAGCTCTTGCATTTAGGTCTTTGATCCATTTTGAGTTAATTTTTGCATATGCTGCAATATAAAGGCCTAACTTCTGTTTTGCATGTGCAGGTCCAAATATCTTAGCACAATCATTGAAAAGGATACTCTTTCTCCATTGAATTGTTTCAGCACCTTTGTCAAAAATCATCTGGCCATGGACATGTGGGCAAATTTCTGGATTCTCAATTTTATTCCATTGATCTGTATGTCTTATCTTTTTGCCAGTAGTACACAAACTTGATTGCTGTAGCTTCATCGTAAGTTTTGAAATTGAGAAGTGTGATTCCAACATTATTCCTGTTTTTCAAAATTGTTTTAGCTCTTCGTCCCTTGCATTTCCATGTGAGTTTTAACATCTGCTTGTCAAGTTATTAAAGAAAAAAGTCATCTGCAATTGATGATAGCGATTGCATTGAATCTTTAGATCAGTATGTAGTGTTGCCATCTTAATAATATTATATCTTCTAATCTGTGAATGTGAGATGTCTTTCTATTTAGGTCTTCAGTTTCTTTCAACATTCTTTTGTTTGAACATTGAATACTTTTCAGTGTAAAAATCTTGAATTTCTTTTGTTAAATTTATTCCTTAGTATTTATTCTTTTTGATTTTATTATACATAGAATGATTTTCTTAATTCATGTTAGAATTACTCATTGTCTAATATATAAAAATGCAAGTGATTTTTGTATGTTGGTCTTTTATTGTTCAATCTTGCTGAACTCATTTATTAACTCTTTTTTTTGTTGTTGTTGGCGGATTCCTTAGGATTTTCCATATACAAGATCATGTCATCTGTCAATGAAGATAGCTTTCTTTCTTTAAGATTTTATTTATTTGAGAGAGAGAGCATGAGCAGGGAGAGGAGGGAGAAGCAGTTTCCCTGTGAACAGGGAGCCTGACCTGAGGCTCAGTCCCAGGACCCTGAAATCATGACCTGAGCCGAAGGCAGATGCTTAACTGACTGAGCCACCCAGGCACCCCAATAGCTTTATTTCTTACTTTCCAGTCTGTATCCCTGTTATTTCTTTTTCTTGCTTAATTTCCTTCGCTATAACATAGAATGTTGAATAAATGTGGTGAGACCAGATATCTTTGTGTTGCTCCTGCCTAATGTTAGGGGAAAAGCTTTTGGTCTTTTGCCATTCAGTATGATGATAGCTTTAGATTTTTCATAGGTACCCTCTATGTAATTGAGGAAATTCCCTTCTACTGCTTGCTTCTTGAGTGTTTTTCACACAAAAGGGTGTTTGATTTTGTCAAATGGTCTTTTTTTCATCTATTGAGATGATACATTTTTTTTCTTTATTCTGTTAATATGGTGTATTACATTGATTGATGTTTGTATGTTGAAGGAACCAACCTTGCATCAGTGGGGGTAAATCCCATTTGGTCGTGGAATATAATCCTTTTTATGTGTTGCTACATTTGACTTACTAGTATATTGTTGAGGAATTTTGCTTCTGTTTTTTTTTAAGATTTTATTTTATTTATTTGAGAGAGAGAGAGAGCATGAGAGGGGGGAGGGTCAGAGGGAGAAGCAGATTACCTGCCAAGCAGGGAGCCCGATATGGGACTCGATCCTAGGACTCCAGGATCATGACCTGAGCCAAAGGCAGTCGCTTAACCAACTGAGCCACCCAGGTGCCCCGCTTCTGTATTCTTTTTTTTTTTTAAAGATTTATTTATTTGAGAGAGCCAGAATGAGAGAGAGAGTACATGAGAGGGGGGAGGGTCAGAGGGAGAAGCAGGCTCCTCGCCGAGCAGGGAGCCCGATGCGGGACTCGATCCCGGAACTCCGGGATCATGACCTGAGCCAAAGGCAGTCGCCCAACCAACTGAGCCACCCAGGCGCCCCTGCTTCTGTATTCTTAAGGGAAATTGGTCTGTGGTCTTCTTGTGATGTCTTTGGTTTTGGTATCAAGGTAATATTGGCCTCATAGAATGAGTTGAAAGAGTTCTCTCCTTTCTTTTCCTTTTCTTTTTTCTTTATTATTATTATTTTTTAAGTATCTTCTCAGTTACCTTAGTGGTCAACTAATGATTAGGTAGAGATTTCCTTAGCTGCCTGAATCCAGTAAGTCTCCCAGTCTTTCTGAGGAGCTTTATTTTTGTGTGGCGGTGGGCCTCCACCTCTCAGCCTGGCATTTGATAACTTTGCCTTAGCCTTCGCTTGCTTATGTAGGAGCCTCCAGTTCAGCAGAGGTGATTGCTTAGGGTCTTTTCAACACTTTCCTGTGCACTTGCACATTTCTGGACCTGCCTTAGACCTTCTTATTTCCAGAAATATGCCAGAGCTTTCAGAGCTCCTATTGACATCTTACCCAACTTTTCCATTTAAAGTTTTTGGTTGTCTCTTGTTTGCTCCAGCTGTTATCTATTGGCTCGGATGGCTGTGAAGTTAAACAATTGCCCATAATTTGTTTCACCTGGGTAAACGGCAAGTTTCTAGTCAGATCCAATTAAAAATAGTGTAGCAAGTGTGGTCTTCCAGGGAACCATGAAACAAGTCAAATGATGACAGTTCTCTGGGAGTGAGCTCTACCCTGGTTCTGTCCCTTCAGATGTTAGCCAGGCTGCTGCTTTTCACTTTGATTGGGAGCTAGGTTTTTTGTTGGTTTGTTTGGTTTTGCTTTTGTTTTTTTTTTTTTCCATGCTTCTGCAGAACTGGAGAGTGAGGGATAGAATTAGAGGAAGTGAAGATGCCCCAAAGTTCACAGGTCACTGCGCTTATTGAGATTTTGCCATTTTTCTTAAATTAACCCTCCCTCTCTCACTTTGGTTAATTTCCAGAGTTTTGTACATAAGCTTCTTACCATTTTTGCCAATATTCTTGTTGATTTTATGTAAAAGAATTTTTGGAGGTCCTTACTCTTTCACTTTTGCTCTGGATTTGTAGTTTCCTAAGAAATTGCCAAATAATTTTCCAGGTTGGCTGCACCTTTTTACATTCTCCCCCAGCAAGATGTGCTTGTTCTCATTTCTCATTGTGGCTGTCATTTATTTTTCTCTAGTGGTTAAAGATACTGAACATCTTTTCAAGTATTTATTGGTTATCTGTATCTTTTCTTCAGTAACATGTGTCTGTTGCTCATATTCTTTTTGGATTTATTTTTAGTTTTAAGAGTTTTTAAATATTATAGAAACCAGCTCTTTGTTGTATATTTTGTTTACAAATATTTTCTCCCAATGTGTAATTTGGCTTTTCATCCTCTTTATATTCTTTTGCAGAGCAAAAGTTTTGCCTTTTGATGAGGTCCAGCTTATCGATTTTTGCTTTTATGTATCATGTTTTTAGTGTCAATTCTAAGAACTCCTGGTCTAGCCTTAGGCCCTGAAGGTTTTCTCCTGTGAGAAAAATCTCATAATAGTTTTTTCCCTGAAAGTCTTATAGTTTTTGTTTTACATTCATCTTCATAGTTTTGAAGTTTTGTTTAGGTCTTCTGAAATTAGAATTCTTTTTTTTTTTAAAGATTTTTATTTATATATTTGAGAGAGAGAGTGAGAGAGAGCACATGAGAGGGGGGAAGGTCAGAGGGAGAAGCAGACTCCCTGCTGAGCAGGGAGCCCGATGTGGGACTCGATCCCGGGACTCCAGGATCATGACCTGAGCCGAAGGCAGTCGCTTAACCAACTGAGCCACCCAGGCGCCCTGAAATTAGAATTCTTGATGACTTTTTTTTCTTTCAGCACTTTTATGATGTTCATTATCTTCTGGCTTGTATTGTTTCTGAAGCAACATCTGCTGTCGTTCTTATATTTGTTCCTGTGCATGTAATGTATTTTTTTTCCTTAGGCTACTTTGAAGATTTTTATTTTTACACTGTTTTTCAGGGATTTGATTTTGATATACCTTGTTGTGGTTTTCTTTTTTCTTATGCTTGACATTCATTGAGCTTCTTGGGTTTGTCTTTATAGTTTTCATCAAATTTAGCAATTTTTGGACATTATTTCTTCAGATATTTATTTCTATACTCCTCTCTCTGGTCCCTGTTTCCAGGACTCTTACATGTTTGTTAGATTAATATTTTCGCCTCATCACCGACATTCTTTTCAGTCTTTTTTTCTTCTCTGTGCTTCAGCATGGACAGATTGTATTTCTCTGTCTTCAGTGTCTAATTTGCTGTTAACCCCATCTAGTGAAGCTTTCACTTTGTTCATTTTATTTTTGATCTCTAGAAGTTCTGTTTGGTTCTTCTTCATACCTCAACACTTCTCTGGCAATGTTCATATTTTGCTTTAAATGCCTGAATATACTTTCTATAGTTGTTTTTATGTCCTTGTTTGCTGATTTTATTGTCTCTGTTCTACTGGATCCACTGGTGTTGACTCTTAAATCATGGTTATTGGTCACATTTTCATGATTTATTGGCATGTCTAATACTTTTTGATTGGACACTGGACCTTACAAGTTTTACATTGCTGATCTCTAGACTGTTTTCTTTCTTTTTCTTGTGCCTTATTCTGGCATGAGGTTATTTGCAATTTAGTTTGATCCTTTCATGGCTTGTGTTTACATTTCATTAGGACAGGTCTGGAGTAACCTTTTAGGGGTAGTTTAGCCCTGTAACTAGGGCATGGCCTTTATAGGATCTGATTTGAACGTGCCAAATAATCAACAGGGACTTGGTACACTTGCTGCTCAGAACTTAAATGCCTCCAGCCCTGTGTGAGTTCTGTGGACCCCCCAGCTGATAGGTTTTCCGTCACTTTTTGCCTAGGCTACATTTTAGAATTCAGCAATGAGTCAAAGTATCCTTACTTAAATTTTTAAAGGTTTTTTTTTTTCCTGTAGCATCCTCTCCTCCAGAACTCCAGCCCACTGCCCCACAACTTCCAGCTGCCTCAGTTTCCCTGAATTCTGACTTGTGTCTCCATAAGTCAGTGAGACTTACATACTTTGTTTGGGATCCCATTTATGTACCACAGTTCACAGTTTGCTTCCGGGTAGAAAGCTAGGGACATTGTGTGGCTTGCCTTGTCCCTTCTTTCTCAGGTAACATCCTAATTGCCTGTTTTTTATATCTGAAAATAATTGTTTCATGTATTACATTCAATTTTCCTGTTGCTTATAGCAGCCAGGTAAATCTGGTCCCTATTATTCCATCATGGCTGGAAATAAAAGCCCTGTTCTTTTAATTAAAAAAAAAATTAACTTCTTTATTTTGGAACAATTTTATATTTATAGGAAAGTTGTAAAGAGAGTAGAGAGTTCTAGACATCTCTCACCCAGTTTCTCCTGTTGTTAGTATCTTAAAATTCCATGATACATTTGTCAAAAATAAGCTGACATTGGCATATCACTATTAAGTAAATGTCCATATCTAATTTTATTTAAAAAACTGCCAAACTACTTTCCAACGTGACCATATTGTTTTGCATTGTTGCCAGCAATGAATGAAAGCTCCTGCACTGTAGGAGAACATGATGAAAACTAGTCACGTTGAAACACCAACATTTCAACTACTTTGAAATTACAAAAAGCAAGTAAAGAGACTTAAAATTGCTAAACCTTTGATTATAGATGACTCACAATAACTATAATAACAGTAACAACGGCATTCATGGTACTCTGATCTAAGAGCTTTACATTTATTGATTCATTTAATCCTTACAATATCCTGATGTTGTTGGTGTTACTATTCTCTCCTTCTATAGATTATGCAAGGGAAAAGTTGAGTAATTTTCCCTTGGGCACATGGCTACTGAGGTGCACTCATTTCCGGCTCCAGAGCCTGTTCTCTGATCCATCCCACCAGTGATGATTATCACTTGCACATCAGAATAACTTGAGTTGAGATGGTGTTTCACTTGGTAGGGATGGCCCTGCACACCTATGTTTTGTAGTTAGATTGGGAATATTCTATTCTTTCTGTAGACTGTATCTTGATTTTAGTGTACGTAAATTTAATGTGTTAAAATATATATTTAATTTCCTTCATAACAATGGTACTTTAGTTCATGTTTTGATTTGGGCATTCATTTTAAGGTCCTTTTGCATATGTAGAACTTGAGTTTAGGCAAATATTTTGTGGGTAACTGAAAAATCAGTTGTCTCTTTATTTTGGTGTCCAGGCACCTTGGCTTTTGTGTAACAAATGCAAATGTGTGTATATGTGTGTGTGCTTGCACATTTATTTATATATGGTCTTTTGGCACCAAAGAAATTTTAGGGTCATCTGATAAAGCAGGTAGGTATTCCTTCCTAAAATTAATGCTTAAAGAATATTGATTTTAAAATGTGAAATCATTTTATATACACAAAGCAAGGAATAAAATATAGAATGGAATAATTGTTTAAATTGTGTAGACCCAGCAGGTTAATACCTACACAAAATCTATTTAGTGCAGCATTAAATAACCTTAAATGTATTACTTTTGTGTCTTTCTTTTGTGTCAGTGACATTTGAACATTTGATGTTAGGCTTAAAAATGTAGAAAAATTCAAAATTCTTTTAAAAATATTTTATGAAGATTGATTTATGAGGTATAACAAATACAATGATAGATTTGAAAACATAAAAAAATCTAGGTCTCTTGTCTCTCAGAATCAGTGATATAAATTTATTTTTAAAATTATGTGATCTCCTGTTGTCACTGTTGTTCTGCTCTGAATAGTTGGCTGCTGCTGATTGCATAAAGTCTCCACCAGAGTGTGCTAAAGATACTTCAGTGGGGAAAGTGTTATTTACTAGGCTTGTCTGGACTTGTCAGCGGGGTAACTTTTTTTTTTTAAGAAAAGAATTTGATTCTTGTTTATGAGATTCCTTTTGCTGTGAAATAAATTATGTAGCCTGACAGTTGAGTATTTTTACAGTTACTGTAAATGATCGGTATTTAATCTCTCCATTCTTCGTTCTCAGTCAGCATATTAGCTGGAAATAGCTTTGATTTATTTTGTGAAGTTATTCTTTAGAAATTGAAAGTTGCATTTTCATTTACGTAACAAGTGTTGATTTTCTTTACCCAATACGTGTTTTTCTGAAAACCTGAACACTTTAAAATGAACTAGGAAAACTAGTAATTTGTTTTATAAATTTAAAAAAATACCTCAAAATATATCCATTGTGCATGCTTTTATTTTAAAATAACTTAAATCAGTAAATGGGTTTAATATTTGCAATTCCAGCATAAAATATCATTCTCAAGCTATTAGTTATCTGTGATGACCGCAGGTTTTGTGTCGTGCACTTAGAGTAGGGTATGATAGAAAGCTTTGGTTCCTTTATGTTTGATAAATTTCTAAGTGAGCATTTTACAGATTGGTTATCTAGCAAAAGTACTGGATGATAGCAAGTTTTTTTTTTCTTCTTTCCCCCCAGGTACCTTCACTCGAATAACATAGTTGTGGTTCCAGAAGGTAAGTCCACTTCCAATTTTTAGTTAGGAGGTACCATAGTTTATGCTTTCCTTTATAATAGTAGAACAAATTTTGATGAGGAGTATTAGGGAATTTTACTTACAAAGCATCTTTCTTAGTTTCAAAGATTAGTAAGTTCAGTTAACAATTTTGATTAAATAATAAGTCTAAAATGGTTATAATGGTTAGGTAAATTATTATTGGATAAATTGTTGTTAGGTAAATAATAAAATGATAAATTCAAAAAATTTTTATTTTTAATCTATTTTTATTATTTTTTAAGTATTTTGTACACCCAACATGGGCTCGAACTCACAACCCCGAGATCAAGAGTCATATACTCCACTGACTGAGCCAGCCAGGCACCCCAAAATTTTTATTTTTTTTAAACATTTATTTATTTTAGAGAGAGAGAGAAGAGCACAGCATGTGTATAGGGGAGGCGCAGAGGGAGAAGGAGAGAGAGAATCTCAAGCTGACTCCCTTCCAAGTGTGCAGCCCAACACGGGGCTCAGTCCCACAACCCCGAGATCATGACCTGAGCCAAAATCAAGAGTCGGTCACTCAAGTTACTGAGCCACCCAGGCGGTCTTTTAAGTTTTAAATTGAATAAATCCAGCTAAGAATTTTTAGACAGAAAGACCTTATATATCGTTTCATCATTTATTTATTTAAGCAATGCTTTACAGTGTAACATTTTTATATGGGCTTTTTAACTTATCATATTTTATATCAAGGTTGAAGTCTTATCACTCCTATAAAATTTACTTTGATCTATGTTTTTACTATTTTTGCAACAGAAGCAGGGATATTAAGATATTATAATTAGCGGTACTTGCGTTAAAGATTTGTCATAACACTTGGGTCAAATTAATTTTGCCTTTACTTTTCTTTTCTCTTTGAAGCCATTGGATCTCTTGTAAAACTCCAGTGTTTGGATCTTAGTGACAATGCCTTAGAAATTGTTTGCCCAGAAATTGGTCGTCTGAGAGCTTTACGTCATCTTCGATTAGCTAATAACCAACTGCAATTCCTACCTCCAGGTAATCCTAGTCTGTAGCACACAATAGTTTGTCTATTTACAAATCTGTTTTTATTTCTGTTTCTTGCTGTATGTCTAGGCAGTGAGCTTAGGGTGTATTTGTGATATGGGATGGTCCATTTGTTTCAAGATGAAACTAAAGAATGTGGGTGAAATGTGTCTAAGGGTCTTTTACCTGATATGGACATAAAAAGGTGGCATTTATGTTTTTAGCTACAATTACTACAATTATGCATTGCGATCAGTGCCCCTTCAAGTCACTCCTCTGGTGAAATATTTGTACAAAAAGGTAATTCAGTTCTGGATATTTTACATAAGAGAGTTTAGATGAACTTTGCATGATGTAATCATTTTAGTACCCAAAAAGGAAATACAGTGTTTTCTGTCATTCTCTAGTGAGATAAATGATGTACAGTAATTTTGATTTAATCTTACTAGAATTTCATAGTAGAATTTAAATTTGAATCCTAGAACTAATTGTCAGTTCTGCCTACTGAACATCCTCCTAGAATGTGATGTATATATGTATAGTACTGACATTCTGCGTTCTCCTGAGCTACCATTAAACCCACTGACTTTCTTACAAGGGGCATAAAGGGGCCTTCCTTTGTGAATCCACACATTTGCAAATTCTGTCATATGTCATTTACCATATTTAAAAAAAAAGGTGAAGTATGTTAAAATAAAAAAACTTGTGCCTTAAATATTATATGAAAGTTACTTTGCATTCAAGAATGAGCAGAGAAAAATGCAGATGTCACATTGTCGAAGATTATTTCTACTTAGTAACTTAGGAACACCAACCAGTCTCTTAGTGTATCCAGGTGAAATGTGTGACTCAACCAAAATTACAAATTACTACCTGCTGTGGAACTTCAGGGTCACATGAGAATGATAAAAACTACTCATGCTTAACCCATGAATGAAAAAGTCTGTAATATTTCTTTGTGATATAAAAAAGACTTTCTCTAAAGTCTTTTAAATACAAACATTTCTAAGTGAAACACAGTAACTCATTAATTTTTAAACTTTATGTGCGGCCTTAATAATATAGGTTCAATATTGTTTACAAAAATAGTACAGTCTGCTTAAAAAATTCTTTAACCCTATATAATTACTGTCTTACATTTTCCAACGATAGTTAATACAAAAATTTCAATATGGTGTAGGAGTCTGATCTTTCTTTTAGAGTTTATTGTATGAAATCAGGCTCAGTGAGTGGTGTTTTATCATTCTAGCTTTCATCAAGTTTATATATTCAGATACTCAGGAAATTAGATTCTCTTTTGGAGATTGCCTAGGAAATGTATCAGTAAAGATAATACTTTGGGTTTTTGTATTTTCATATATGAAACTTCAAGATCTCTTGTAAAATCAAGATACATGGATATAATACTGTATTCAGAAGCCCCTTTTTATATATAATTAAAGAGCATATGAGAAATACACTTCTGTTAAACCATTGTTCTTTTATTCTGTTTTTTCCTGTAATATAAGAGCATTTTGTGGTAGAATGTGGTCATTTCCTTCCATTATATACTCTTAGAGGTTAAGGATGTGCTACTAATATCATTGACTACTTCCTAATGACCAGTGAAGGGTATAGGTTTTCTGACTGCTTGCTTCTAATTTTTAATTTATATCTCACGTGTTACATAATAGATTTTAAGCATTTACTGCTGGTTTTATTTCCATAGCTTTCATCTGTTGTATATGTTTGGTTTTGTCTGTTTTGGGTAAAATTATATACAGTAATAGCTGTACTTTGAATAGAAACTTTTGACTGAGCCGTGTATAGATTTTTTTCTTTCTAGGCCATCATCAGTAGCAGTGGACTAGACCTTACTCATTATTTGATTCACTTTATTTATCTCTATGAGGTAATTTCATATGTTATGATTTGAATGGGAGGGGCTAGGTACATATCCCCCAGGTTTCTGATCATGTTGGGCATATAAAATGGGAAAGTAGTCTAAGTGTAGCAAAAAAAAAAAAAAAAAAAAAAAAAGTGAGGGACTCCCGTGTTATCTCTATTTGATGACAATAGACTCCAGTTGATATCTGATTGTTAGTTAGCCCCTTCTACCTAGTCCAGGCTATTATGTATAGACTTCTACTTCTTGAAAGACTTAACATTTCATTATGTGCATTTGTTGTAGTTGAAAAACCTTTGAATATAATTTCATTCTCAATATTTAAAATTTTGAAAAATTTTATACCAGTATTTGAAAAATCTGAAACATTTGAAAAATCCAGATGCATATATAGAGAGTTTAAGATTAGGCTCTAAGAATGAATTTTAGGGGTTTCATGAATGCCCTGAAATTTGCACATAGTTTGATATTTATGAGTATGTCCTTGTTGCTGTGACGAAGGTCGAGTATTTTCAACAGTTTCTCAACCACATGCATGACTCATATGGTTGATTCTGTTGAGTTGTCTGCCAGTATCTACCTGGTAGCAGCCATGTGGATGGGACCCATTTTCTGGGATGTCCCTTTTCCCCATTCTGTTAGCTTGAATGTACTGCCTTTTTCCTTCCTTGTGACATGGCTTTATCTCTACAGTTGATTAGTGCTGGTGTAGGTACCTGATGCAAACAGAACAGTTCTTATCCTGGGAATTTTGGAAGAGGCTGGTGGGGGAAAAGGAAAGAAAGTAAGAGACATCAGGGGAAATGGGAAAAAGAAAATCAGTCTCTTTTTCTCTCTGGGCTATTGCACAATGCTGTGTAATCTTGTGAGGTGCTGGGAAGTAGCCATACAGACTGGGAAACAGAAAAAAGGAAGAAAGATGAAGCAGATACACAGAGAGAAGATGGAGGCAGACCCTTACTAAGTTTTCTTTAGTATCCCAATCACTGGTTGTGTCCTTAAGGCCCATAGGCTCTGTGCTTATTAAGATAGCTCTACAACATTCTTTGCACCCTTTTTCTTAGATGTTCTCCCCACCACCACCACCTCACACTGAGCACAGGTAGTTTTTTGGGAAGAACAGAGAACACTGGTGTGAAGTGGTGACAGGATAGAGGAATGTAGAGACAGATTAGAGTATGTTACTAAGCCCGTGTAGGGGAGGTACAATTTTTCCTCTGCGCTCTTAGGGTCTCCAGCTGGGCCCAAGAATTAACTAACAGATCAGCAGGAGAATTAAGACAGATCAACAGGAGGGCGCCTGGGTGGCTCAGTTGGTTAAGCGACTGCCTTCAGCTCAGGTCATGATCCTGGAGTCCCAGGATCGAGTCCTGCATCGGGCTCCCTGCTCAGCAGGGAGTCTGCTTCTCCTCTGACCCTCTTCCCTCTCATGTGCTCTCTCTCTCTCTCAAATAAATAAATAAAATCTTTAAAAAAAAAAAAAGATCAACAGGAGAAAAGTATACAAATTTTATTTAGTAATTTTTACCTGTGCAAAGGAAGTTTTATCAGAGAAATGAAGACCCAAAGAAGCAGTTAAAGCCAAACACCTATACACTAGGTTGGACAAAGAGTTGTAGTTGTGAAAATGTGGTAAGACAGAGGGGTTTGGCTTAGGGCAGTTAATTGTGAAACAGTGACTAGGAATGTAAGGGTTGTTTAACAAGGTTGGTTGGTAAGATCTCCCTTGGCCTCTACTCTCCATCTCTGGTGATAAGAATGTCTTCCTTCCTCCTGGTACAGGGAAGACACCTTTTACATGGGAATTTTATTTTGTGCTTTTAGGAAGGGAAGGTCAAAGTGCCTTCTTCATCTGCCAGTTTTCAGCGCCTTTAACTCAAAATAATTAATATGCTAGACTGGCATATTTTGGGGTGGCACGCTCTAAACTCCTCCACCAGCCACCATAGTGGGCACTGAGAGCTTAATCCTGTGTAAAACACAAGGAATCATCCTGCTCAAGTGTTAAGAGGCCTAAGCATTTAAACATCAGCTCCCAAAAAGTATTGGTTCAGAGTTGCTTAGATGAGGGGGTACTTGTCCCTACACATGTGGTGGAGCAGCAGCCTTCTGTAGAGAAAGCCTCAGCCCCAGAGGTACGGATACTGGCAGCGGAGCACTGACCAGAGAACACCCAAGGGGTAGCTCCGAGTCATCTGTGCGTGGGGCTCCAACAAACTTGGACAGACACGCACCTTGGACTGAAGAAAGGTTCTTGATACACCTGCTTTAAATATCTTCCTAACTTAGTCCATAATCCAGCCTGAAAGATAAGGCTAATTTAATAATATGGATTTAACTGGTTCCAAGAAGAATAAATAATCATCACTCAAAAAAAATCTCCCTGGCTAAAATTATTGAGTCATGGTTTATGGTATAAGAACTTTGGAATCTTGAAGTACTTTTTCTGAGCAGGCCTCATTCCCCTTTTAAAAAGTTACTATTTTAATAACTTTGTATTTTGTTTGGCAATGAGTTTTGTAGGTTTGTATCCAAATTCCATAAGGGAAAGGTTAAATGAATATTTTTTTTACTGTGATATTTAAAATTTTTACTTTTGATCTTTATTTTTCACACATAAAAATCATATTTTTACAGTATGCAACATGTTTTTTTGATATGTGTATACAGTGTGAAATGATTACCACAATGAAACTAAGTAACATACCCATCACCTCCTGCAGTTACCCTGTGTGTGTTGAGAACACTTGAGATCTACTCTCTTAGTAAATTTCAAATATACAAAATATTATTGTGTATTAATACATTGCACAATACATTAACTTAAATGTATTAATACATTATTATTGCCTTTGCCTTTAAAAAACTTTTTATTATGGAAAATTCGAAATACAAAAGTAGACAATAGAATGATGAATCCCCGTATACCCAACACTGAACTTGAACAGTTATCCTTGAAGACCCTCTTGTATTTTTCTTTTAATTTTTGTTCTTCATATTTTTGTCTTCTCTTATAGTTTTTTTAATTGAGGTAAAATTTACATATAGTGAAATGCACAGATGTACAATTCTGAGTTTTGACAAATGTATATACCCATGTAATCAGCATCTTTGTCAAGATATAGAACATCTCCATTACCCCAGAGAGTACTCTCATGTCTCTTCCAGTCTGTTTGCCATAGGTGAACACTCTTCTGATTTCTGTGACCACAGATTAATGGGATCTGCTGTTGAACATAGTATAAGTGGAGCCATATATTCAAGATGCATCCATTCCCTTACATGTATCTGTAGTCCATTCTTCTATAATTTGCAGGGTAGTATTCAAATGTTTGAATATACAGTTCATATATTTATTTCCCTCTTGATGGACATATGGGTTTCTTCTAACTTTGGACTATGATGAATACAGCTAATATTAAACATTCTTGTGTAAGGCTTTTTATGGATATATGTCTTCATATATATATACTTATTACAATTTACTTAGGATGTTGTACCACTTAATATAAATTTTAAGACTCTTCCCAGTGGTATACTTCCATTTACCCTCCTTGTGTTCTTATATAGTATTTTTCCTTTATGTTTATGAGCTCTACAATATAGTGTCAATTTTGCAACAGTCAATTGTCTTTAAAGGAAATCAAGGTAATAAAAAAGATATTCTTTGTTTTTAACCCAGATGTTTACTATTACCCATGCTCTTCATTCTTTCCTGTGGATGTATTTTCTCTTTGGTATCATTTCTCTTCATACTGAAGTCCTTCCTTGTAGTGCAGGTCCTCAGGCAATCAACTATCTCAGTTTTCTTTATGCAAAACTGTCATTATCTTTGAAGAATATTTTCTCTGGATATAGAATTCTCAATTGACAGGATTTCTTTTTGGCACTTTATGAAGGTGACCTTCCATTGTCTTCTGACCCCATTGTTTCTAATGAGAAATCAGTTGCAATTTGTATCATTGTTACCTTGTATATAATATCTTTTTCTATGGCTCTGTTAAAATTTTTCTCTTTATCTTTTGTTAGCAGTTTGTTTAGGATGTGCCACAATGCAGGACTTTAAAAATATCCTGGTTGGGGTTTTCTTGATTCCCAAATTGGGAAGTTTTCTGTCATTATTTCTTCAGATATTTTTCTGCCCCGTTTCCTCTCTTTTTTGGGAGCTCTAGTCACACACATGAAATCGTTTGATATTGTGTCACAGGTCACTGAGGCTTTGTTCTTCTAAAACAATTTTTTTCCTCTTGATCTGAACGTTGCATGATACATCTGCTGATCTGTCTTCTGCTCACTGACTCCTTTTGCTCTCTCCAGTATGCCATTGATTAAGCACTTTTTCACCTCACAGTTTTGTCCCCTTTGCTCCGCTGTCCTACATTTTCCGGCTGCTTCAGCTCTCCAGGTCGGATCTCTGGTCCTTCTGCTCTCTGAGACTGCTGAGCTCCGCCTGGGTTCCACTTCCCTGTGCTGTGGCCCAGAGTGCACCCCTTGGCAGAAAGCCACATTCCAACACAGGACTCACCTCTTCAAGGATCAAAGGTCTGTGTTTCCAGTCTGTTGCTTGAACACAGTTGCCTCATCTGTTTTTGAGTAGTTTTATTGTATTTTGGTGGGGAGCAAGTCTGGTGTCAGTGACCCTGTCATGTTTGGAAGTGGGAGTCCATTACATGTTCTTTGATTTCTCATCTGATTGCTAACCTGCATGCTTTCATATATATGAATTACATACCACTTAAACATTTATATGTTGCCTTCTACTTGGAAGAGTATTTGTTAGAGAACAAATTTAAACTCATTTTATTCCAAAGACTTTTTCTAACTTGATCAAGTAAAATTATATATGTGATTTATTAGGAAGACAAATACCATGCACTTGCAAATAAAGGAATATTAAGGAAAGATTTCCATCAGTGCAGAGCTGCTTGCCAAACATTTTGTGATTCACCCTTTGGTAAAGACCACAAGGGCCAGTGGATATTAGAAGCATCCGCTCACTCTTGATAGTCAACAGAAGCCTGATGCTTTTGTGATTTGCTGTAAACTCCCATGAGAGAAGATTGTGGTAATAAACAAACAACAAAATGTAACCAGGAGTCAGAAAAGATGTTGCTGACATCTGGCATAAAAATCAGCCTATTTAAAAAAAAATTTTTTTTTATCCCTGAAAGTTGTTTTGCATACCAAAAAAGGAAAGACTTTTAGTCCAAATTAAAAACATTAAAGCAGTCTATGTTGTATTTTAATAATAAAAATTTTAAAAAATAGTGAAAGCACACAAAAACACATATGTCTGCAAAAATAAAATACTCAAACACAGAAATATGTGCTACATATAACTAGCCTGAATTGTTCCAAAAACTCAGCCTTCAAGTATGGTCAAGTTTGTTATTTTTTTCTTAAAATGTGTTTTTCTTCTAGTTGAGCCTCTCATTGCTTTATTGAAATGAAATTTAGTATCTCTTCTTAGACCCGTCCTGTCGCCACCTAAATTGTTCTGAAATTTTTGTGCTCATTGGTCTAACGTGGAGGCAGGGAGGAACAGATCAGCCTTCTTCCTGGAGAGCACACAGCAGGAATGGAGCCTGGTCATGCTAGGCTTCCACTGTTGCTCACACCCCGATTGTTGAGACGTCATTGGCGTACTCTGACAGATGATAGCACAGGCTGTAGTGCTTCTTCAGAAGTGCCGACCCCGTTCCTGTGGGTATAGACTGGTCACTGGTGATCCACACTGGCGTTCCCTGGGTTAGTTTCTAGGGATGCTGGGTGGCTTCAGGAACATGGGGGCAGCCCTGGTTTCATTGCCATCTCTTCGTGCCTGCCACTCAGAGATCAACTCAGAGGGAATCCTCAAAACACAAAGGATCTTATTGTACCCCCTTCCCTCAAATTATCATGGCTCTTCACCCCCTGTTGCCCTCCTTGGTGGCTACCATAGTAATTTGGGGGTAATTTACCCTCCTAGGGAGACTCAGCTTTTCACTGATTCCACATCAGTGCTGGTAAATTAACTAGCTAGCACATTTTTTCACTAATAAAGAATCTAAATAATTAATCTCTGGTAGAGCACCCCTCTGGTGTCACCAGGCCATATATATATATATATGGTCAGCATTATATATAAATAGACTTTATTTTGTAGGGTTATCTAGATTACCTGGGGCACTGACTTACTGTTTCATCTGCCCAGCAAAAAATATTTGTTGGTTCAAAGTACCATGCTATGTACTAGAGGAAGTGGAAATGGTGAAGGTGCACAAAATCTAGACCCAGACTTCAAAGGAGCTTATGATGTTTTATTGTCTAATACTTTAGGCTAATATTTGTACTTTCAAGGAAGAGAGTAGACAGGATAGAGAAAGAATTATTGAGTGTGTTTAGTACTGAGTTATCTGGGTACAGTACAGAGTGGTTAAGTTACCTATTTGACAACTAATGGACAGAGGGATAAAATCTAACAATTTACCCATCCTCAGCTTGCTAGATGACCACGGGGTAATTGAATAAATTGTCTACCAGAGTTCTAAACTCATCTTCACAATCTGTTCTTTCATTGTCTCTTATAGGCATATAAATTACTTTATTAGTATCTTTGTTACACATAACACTCTATTAGTAAGATAACTTTATACCATAGCTAAATACATATTACTTTATAGTAACATAAAGATTTTTTATTCAGGTTTTTACATAACATTATCTCAGTATACTAAAATGCATGGATTTCTCAGAAAAAATATTTTTATATTTGATACTATTACATATTGTACAATCTGGTTACAAATGGAGCTAAAACTTTTAAAGTTTTATTTACAAACTTTCCCAAGGTTTAAAAATTGGGCAAAAACCTTGGAATAAAAATGGCCATTAAGATTCTTCTAAAAGAAAAAAAGTTTTGTTTTCTGGACCATGCGTCCTTTTCAGTATCAAGTTAATACAGAAAGTACTCCTTTTTAGGAAAGATGTGAAGGGAATTGGCGGAACACATGCCAAGCATCTGAAAAACAAAAGTTCATTGTGATGATACTTTTTAAAAAAAGGCAAAAGGAGAAAAGTTAGTCCTTCAGACTTGGAAAGCCTCTCCCATCAATCATACTACTGGCTAAGGCATGTTGAATTCCTTTCCATGGTCCATTCCTTTGTGAAAAGATTTAAAAGCAGCTAACATCATAATAGCAGCGACCCAATTTGAAATCCCAAGGGGAATACTTCCAAATTTACTTTACATGCAGTACTGTTATTCTTCCCTTTCTGTGTACAATTAATTTTCTCCACCATGGTCTATTATGAGCATGGTGCTGGTGGGAGCCGTGGAGACAGTGCAGAGGTCAGCTGAAGAGGATTTAAGGAGAAGTCATGCATAACGTTGAGAGACTGAGCTGATGTGTAAGTGGTGTTCAGGATCCAATGATTTGGATTCGAGTATTTCCCATTGTTTTATCTCTGCAATATATTCAACTCCTAGTCTGTCACACACACTCCTTTTGGGATTATCTTTCTAAATTACAGATTTGAAAAATGACTTCGGCAGTTAAAATGCTCCACTTAAATAATTTGCCAAAAGTGTTGTGGTTGCAGTGAGAGAAGCCCATAATGGGTTCATAACCATATGTTTATCATGAATACCAGGAATTGGTATTAAAAGCTGATGAATATAAATGATCTTAATCTTTTGGAGTGAATGTTACTGAGAACTTATAAAATGTATTTTTTTAGGCACAACTTAATGGGAATTCAGAGATTGAATTGTTATTTTTGGACATAAATCAACTTGCAGTACTTTTAAGGTAGTGTGAGTAATTTCTATCATAGCTTTGATATCTTGGCAAAACTTGGGGTTCGTAGTTCATTTTTACTAAAGAGCTTTTGAGCATTAAATATGTTTTTTTATATTTTAATTTGTATTGTATTTGCGATTTGATTTGTATTTGTGAACCAGTCTTGGAAAAGACAAGTTATAAAATAGATACATTTAAAAAGATTATATTTTCATTGTTATTTTATAGCTGTCTTTTTTTTTTTTTTTACCTTGATTTCAATATGCTGTTTTAGGTCAAACTGTATATAATTGTGGAGAAAAACTAACTGGTAGAATATAGGTTATATGCTGAATAGGTATTTCCTAAAAATATTGTCTTCAGGGTATAAAACCTTTATTTTGTTTCATATTTTATTTGAACATACTCATTGCTTACTTCATCTTTACATTGTTTTAACCTGTTAAAGGTTTTAAGTCATATTGTCTACTGTACAAGTAATTTTAAAGGTAATGATTGTTTTAGTAAATGAAAAGCTTTATGATTTGCCAAGGGTTGATGTAATGAGAAGTAATTAAAATTTAGTTTGATATGGTTTGTTACCAACTCCCCGACACACAATTGACATCACAGTTCTTTGTTTAATCCTCCTATTCCTTTTTAAAAAAATCAAAATCGTACGCAGATATGTTGTTTTTAAACGACTTGTGTTAGTTTTCATTGTGTATTTATTTGTAAATGAGGAAACTTGAAGTCAAAACTGTGGCTGTTGAAGTGTCAAAGGATTTTAAAAATGAATGTCCATTAGCTGGTTTTATATATTCTCTGTTTCTTCACTAGATTTGCTGACATTCTGAAAGAGAAAGTCTGGCAGGTCTTGTTTTGATGACTTTTTTATTTTTAGTTTCAAAAGTTTGGCATTCATTACTTTAGTGTGAACTTACAGTATCAGTATCAGTGTCTTAGTATTTATTTTTTTGGGAGTAACAGCAGGTTTTGTAGAAGTCATATTATTTACTTATACATTTAGGTTCTTAACACGAATCTGTTGTCCTTAAACGAGTTTTTGCTATAATTTTATAGTCATTTTGTAAAATGTTGAAATAATCGAGTTTATTGGAAATAATAGCTGAAAGATACACATGGATGTTTAATCTCAGAATTTTTTTTTCCCGTATCCATTTTTGCCTCCTTTTAAAATTTAAATGTATATTTTCATGAATGAAAGTTTAAGTTTTTATAAGTCGAATAAGATTAAATTGAATTATTAAGTCTTCAGTTGAGTAACCAAAGAAATATTTTTATGATTTTCTCTTTGCATGACTTGAAAAGGATGTTTACTCTAAAGCAGAGCAAATATAGCTTGGAAAACATTTTCAAAAAGTAGGCACAATTATGCATATTGTTGTATATATCCCAAACCCAAATTATGATTTCTGTGGTGCAGTTCTTCATATTGCCTGCTCTCTCTAGGTGACTGAATATTACCTATTTGAGTATGTGAGATAACTTTTCTTTACTAATTTTTCTGCATAATCAGTGGAGAGTCACAAATACTGTCTTATATACATGGAATATTGTCTTACAGTCTGTATACACACAAGAGGAGCTGCTCTTGTTCAGAGATAAATTTCCATGCTTTGTTCACTTAAAGTGAAATGATCCAGTGGCATAATTGAAAATATATTTCACACCTATCAAATCCCTGAATTATTTAGCAATTTAAGAACCAAAAATTTATATCACATTTAGTGAGTGATATATTAAATATAGACTATAGAATACTGTTAATTTTAAACGAAAGAGAAAAATGAAAGTTTTAGTCTGTTTGTCTTTTGAGATTCTTAACATAGTAGATCAAATCAGCTTTGTAATTCGACAGTTAGCACAATTTTACCTATTCTGTACTTAAGAACTTTTTTCTAAAGTGCCAATCATTGTGTCTATTTTATTTGAATGCTCTTGGTTTGCCTATGATATCCTGTGAAATTGCTTTTGGACTTTATGGCTAAAGCTATTTGAATTTCCTACAGTTAGAATTCCATGGAGCTTTAAGAACTGTGAACTTTCAATAAAGCAAAAGCCTATAAACTTAATGTCACTGAATCCCTATGTCTCCATTTTCTTACTCGGCGTGGTACGTAGTTTTAACTTGATGGGTTCTAATATACCTTCTACCACTAAAATCCAACATTCTTAAATTTATGCTAATGCTAACAGGTTTCATTTTATGAAGGGCATGGAGTGAGTGTCAAAAATCTGTTTCTGATGCTAAAAGACATGACATAATACAAGGCATGAGCATTTGTATATCATGTCTGTTTATCTCCTATTGGTAGTTTAAATTTCTAACTACTTCTAAGTCAGAAACTCTGTAAAGTTATGATATAGAAACATTAAAGCAAGAAATAGCACCTTGATTTCCTTATCTCCAGAGCTCTCTGTGTAATCAATTTACAAAGTGTGACCCGTACACAACTTGTTTTCCTCCACATCACTTTTTTTTAAAGTCCTCTAAGTAGTATCTTGTTAATCTTTATAACAATGTCAGTAATGTTCCTGGCATGAGTTACTAATTTATTTAAACTACTGCCCATTGATTTTTTAAAAACATCTTTATAGAGGTATAATTTACACAGCATAAAATTTACCATTTTACATGTTCCATTTGATGAATTTTATTTAAATGTACACAGTTGAGGAACCCTCATCGCAATCGAGTTCTAGAATTTGTCCATTGTCCCCAAAAGTTCCCCAGTTCCTGTTTGTCACCAGCCCCTGTTCTTACCCCCAGCCAACTGCTCATCTTTCTATAGTTTCACCTTTTCTAGAAATTACATATGAATGGAATCATGTAATATGTAGCCTTTTGTGTCTGGCTTATTTTACTTAGCATAATGTTCTTGTATACAGTTTCGTGTTTTAGTAGTTTGGGTTTTTTTTATTGCTAAGTAACATTTTATTGTATGGTTATGCCATATTTTGTTTATTCACTAGGTGATTGACCATTTAAATTGTTTTTAATTTGGGCTGTTCTGAATAATATTGCTGTGAAGCTTTGTGCACAAGCTTTTTGTGGGCAAATGTTTTCCTTACTCTTGGGTAAATGCCTAGGAGTAGAATTGCTGGGTTGTGTGATTAACTATATTTTTCACTTTGAAAGAAAGTGCTAAGCTGTTTTCCAAAGTGGCTATACCATTTACATTCCTGCTAGCAATGTATAAGGGTTCTAGTCCCTCCATATCCTTGCCAGCATTTGGTATTTTCAGTCTTTTTATTGTGGCTGTTCTAGTAGCTGTATAGTAGCAACTCGTTATGATTTTATTTTGCATTTCCCTAGTAACTGAAGATTAAGCATCTTTTTATGTCCTCACAAATTTCATATGTTGAAATCCTAACCCCCAAGATGATGGTATTAGGAAGTGGGGCCTTTGGGAGGTAATTAGGTCATCAGGGCAGAGCCCTCAAGAATGAGAGTAGTGCCCTTATCAAGGAAGCCCAAGAAGGCTCCCTCACCCTTTCCACCACGTCAGGTCACCATGAGAAAATAGGTGTTAATGAGAAAGCAGGCCCTCACTAGACACTGGGTCTGCCAGCACCTTGATCTCGGCTTCCCCAGCCTCCACAACAGTGAGAAATTTCTGTTGTTTTTTAAGCCACCCAATTTATGGTATTTTGTTATAGCAGCCTGAACAGACTAAGACGATATCTTTTTCTTGTGCTTATTTGCCATTTCTTTGGTGAAGTATATCTATTTAGAAATCTTTTGCTCAATTTTGTTGTGTTCTTTTTTTTTTTTAAAGATTTATCCATTTTAGAGAGAGCGAGCGGGGTGGGGGAGGGGCAGAGAGAGGGAGACAGGCAGACTCCCTGCTGAGTGGGGAGCCCAACAGGGGACTTGATCCCAGGACCCTGAGATCATGACCTGAGCGGAAACCGAGAGTTGGACGCTCGATCAACTGAGCCACCCAGGTGCCCCTAAGTTGTTTGTGTTCTTATTATTAGTTGTTAAGAGTTCTTAATATGTTCTGATGTTAAAGGATAGTTTTCACAAAAAAAAGGTAAGATCGTGATTTCCATACAGATATAAAAATTTTAAAATGTATTAAACCTTTAATTTAACCTGTTAATAAGGAGACTGCTAAGGTATTATAACCAGTTCAAAGGAGGATGCAAAGAACAGAACATTTAGAGATTAAGAATATTGAAATGGGAACAAAGCTGGTTTTCTCCACAGGGACAGAGGGTTGTCTCTCCATGGGAAATAATTCATTTTTGTGTTTATAAACAAGGATTATTTTACATTGCTATCAGTGATCTACAACTTACAGAGTTGTGAAATTGCTCTCATAGAATGAGAATCAGCTAACCTGGAAGGAGATGTTAGAGACCAGGGGTTAGCAAACTCTGACCTATGGGCCAAATCTGACCCTCCACTTGATTTTGTAAATAAAGTTTTATTGGAAGACCGCCGTGCCCATTCATACACATATTGTCTATGGCTGCTTTTGTGCTACAGTGTCAGAGTAGTTGTGACAGTGACTCTATGATTCACAAAGCCTAAATTGTTTACTAAGTGGCCCCTTAGAGCAAGTTTGCCAACCCTCCTCTTGTCTGAATGCAAGTCCTTTATCAGAGGTATTATGTATAAATATTTTCTCCTAGTCTTTGGCTTGCCCCTTCATGTTCTTTTATTTTATATATGGGATATTCAGTTGTTCCAGCACAATTTGTTAAAAAGACTTTCCTTTCTTTGTTGAATTTTCTTGGTAACTTTGTTGAAAATCAGTTGTCTGTAAACATATGGGTTGATTTCTAATGTTCTGTTAGTCTTTATGTCTCTCCTTATGACAATACCACATTGGCTTGATTAGTGTAACTCTATAGGAAGTTTGGAAATACCATGTAGGTCTTTCAGTTTTGTTGTTTTTCTTTTCAAATTTCTCTTGAAAAATAAATTTCATTGATTTTTTACAACCAGAGAAAATCAATTTTTCCTTCTTTTTGGGTATTTCATCTATATACATGTTTCTTTATGTTGCAGTAAGGAGGTAAAAATGAGGGCCTGGAAGACCTTTTATTGCACTGATCAATGGGGATTATTATACTTTTGAGTATAATTTCTGATCAATCTATTACTTGCTTTTTATTTATGTAACTTATGACTTGAAGCTTGTGTCTCTAATTTTACTGTGCCTCCCGCAGCATTGTGCCTCTTATCAATAATATAGGGACAGTGAAGGGCCAGACAAGGGGGCCAGATGGACATGGTTTGCATTGTGACTTCAGTAGGATGGACAATTGAAGGATGCCTTGAGACTGAGGGAGATTGCTTCTGCTTGTCCAACCCCTGTGGACCTGCTTCTGCTCCTCACTGATGGCCAGATCGTGGTGATGGGAGTTAAGCAAAAAGAAGAGAAAGACTCAGGGTTTTGTCTCACACCAGACTACCTAAATGCATTTCATTGTTGAATAAAAATCATGGAAATATGTGTAAAAAGATTAGTTGAAAGGATACCAAACAATTAGGATGGTTACTAGAAGAGTTCTCTTTGTGGCTTCTTTATAAATATAAAAGTCTATGTTACTTAAGGTTGGGAAGTAAACTGCGAACATCATTTTCTTTTAAGTCATATTTTATAATCAAGCCTTTCAGGGCCTATTATAGTGCTCAAATTTTAATCTTTCTATAAATGTGTAAATTCTGGTATTTATATACATTTCATCCATATAAAATATAGATTTTATAGCATATATTTAAATTTTTAAGTTCTTGCATAGAAGGAACTAAAGTAAAATAAATACTACTTTGAAATGTCTCAATATTTAACAAAATGTTTATAAGAAATATCACTCAGATATTGCAAGAACTAAAGTTCTACCAGCACCCTTAGGAGTCAAGCTTTAGCTTTTGAGAAAGTATCAGGTGTGTTTAAAATACTTTAAGGAATGTTATTTAACAACTATCGTCTTTTGAAACACCCTGATATGCTAATTAGGGGAAAGTGAAATTTGGAATGTGGAAAATTGGATTTTCCCTTCTATATTTTTCTGTCATTCTAAAATTTGTAAATAAACAAAGTGATTTTGTTCTTTTGAAATCCTGCTTTGTGTTCCTTTACTCAGGTCTCTGAATGCTCCACTTAGTTTCTCTAAACAGTGCTCTACATAAAGTATGTTAGTAGATCTTTGTAAAAATTGTGATGAATAACTTCCTATTTCTTCCTCACTGCTTAAAAAAATAAGGTAGTATTTCAGTATCCATCATTGAGACATTAAGCCTTGAATGGTAGTAGTTTATTTTCAACATCATTAAGGCTATTCAGAAGAATACTTTGTTAAACGTTTGTATTTCTCCCTTTGTCTTCATTTAATTATTTCTTAGTATTGCTCCTTATTAGGCTAAATTACTTTGGTATCTCTAATTAAAAATTAAATATCTTATAATGATCTAGCTTTTAAGAAGACAAGCCGACTAATGATGCCGAGCCTTTTCTCTTTGCTGTTGGCCCAGACATTGCCCGCTTTGGTTTCCTAATTTAGTAACAGAAATAAAACTATGCACGACTGGGCAGGTTTGGCATGCCGGCATCCAGCCAGGAAGCATGGGTTTCTTAAGTAAGTAGACCGATGGGGATTTGCGGAAAACACAGATTACGTTACATGAGCTTTGCGCTTCGCAAATCCCTAACTATTTAAAGGAACTCAGCTAACCCACGGCCACCGAAATAAAAGTCCATTTTGTTTAAACACACATGTACACTAAATGATGTATTGTTTCCTTTCCCAAAATTACCCTTCATCTTTATGTTTTTAACTTCTTACCTTTGTAAACTTAAAAAAAAAAACCAACTTTCCTTTTTTAGTAAATAATACATCAAATTTAGTTAACTCCATTCAGTTATTTTATACATTTGTATTGCCTTTCAAAATAGCATACTATGAAAGAGTTGGTAATATACATACGTAATGTGCTTCTGTGTGAGGAAATGAAAGAAAACTCTGAGATGTAAAAAAACAAAAAAACCCCAAAAGGCTTGATTTTACACAGCATGTCTGGCCCCTGCTTGCTGGATGTCTCTGCTGCACGGTGTGGGCATCATAATGCTCTGCATCACGCAGTGCTCCCTGTCCTCTCAGTGGGTCTGCAGTGGCTGCTTGCTTGAATATTTGAGCACTGGCTGCTTTTCCTCCTTGTTGGGGCCTCTTGTCTGGCATATCCGCAGTTGTCTTAAGTCTGTTGCCTCTGAATTTAGAGAAGAGCCTTGAGGCCTAAGGATTTTTTTCCCCTGCTTTTTTTCTCCTTCAAACTTTTATGTATTTCTTTTAGGCTCTGTCTTTCATTGTCAGATGAGGGCCGGTTATCCACCCTCGTGATCTTTTTTAAATTGGCTTTAGACTGTATGGAAACGCTGGAGGCAGGTAATTCTGAAGTATGTTTTCACGGAGAGAGGGAGAGACTATCTCATCCCTTATAAGGCTTTTGACAAATAGGGATGAACAATTGACTCTTATTCACATTTGGGAGAATGTGGGTAGGGTATGGAGGAGAATATAATGTGCGTGCTCCAAATTATACTAAAGCTTTATTAGTTGTAATATGGAACAAAATGGATTTAATATAAATTTAAGTAGTCAAATTACATCAACTTTAGAATCAGTAAGATTTCTCATTGTAAAAATGCCATCTAAAAGGAGAAGAAAGAGTACTGATACGTCACAAACTTCTTGACCAAAAGTGGTCAGAAGGTTATTAATGTATAAAAAACATTTTCTAAAATGGCCTGTTCCTAGCATCAGGATTCCTCCCTTGTTCTTCCCTTCCCTATCTCATTCTTCTGCTATTCGGTTATTCCCGTGCTCTTAAAATCCGCATTCTGGGGCGCCTGGGTAGCTCAGTTGGTTAAGCGTCTGACTCTTGATTTTGGCTTAGGTCGTGATCTCAGGGTCGTGAGATCGAGCCCCGTGTCGGGCTCCATGCTCAGCGGGGAGTCTGCTTGAGATTCTCCCTCTCCCTCTGCCCCTCACCCCCACATGCTCTCTCTCTTCCTTTTTCTCTCTAAAAATAAATAAATCTAAAAAAAAAAAAAAATCCACATCCCATGGAGACTGACTGACTTTGCTTTCCTGAGAGAGAGGGCACTGTTCTAACAAGGTTTTGGCTAACTTAGAGATGGGCGGAGGGGAGGTCTCTGTTGTCAGAGACAGAAAGTGGTATCTAGTGGTTACTGTGTAATTCTGAACATGAGTGCAATCTGGTATGTAGTTATTTTTGCTTAGTAAATTTAATCTTTTAAATGCATTGGACTCATTGTTACTGCTAGTAGTACTAGTGGTAGTAATAACAATAATAATATCTTAACAGTTACTCTAAAACGTATATTTTGCTCCTTCTCCATAAATCAAGAGATTATTGTTATTGGTGGCACATTTACTAAGTATTTAAACTAGGCCGGGCATGCTATTAAGTGCTTAACTCTGTTTTTTCTGTTAATTTATCAGTTTAATAGTATGGGATAGGTATTATTGTTTTTTACTTCTTTTTAAGATGAGGAACCTGCAGCTTAGATAGACTAACTGTCTTGCTAGAAATTACACAGCCAGTAAGTGGGGGGATCAAAGATTCTAATCCAGTTCATTCATTTTTTTAATGTAAAACAATGTACGTGTAGAAAAGTATACAGATTAAAAGTATATACATTGGGGGGGCAGTGCCTGGGTGGCTCAGTTTGTTAAGAATCTGACTCTTGATTTTGGCTCAGGTCATGATCTCAGGGTCATGAGATTGAGCCCCAGGTTGCACTCCATACTCGGCAGGGAGTCTGCTTGGGATTCTCCACCCCCCTCCTCCCCCCAAATAAATCTTAAAAAAAAAATAAAAAGCATATTCTCAGTGAGTTTTCACAAAATAAATATAACTTTGTAACCAGCACCCAATCAATAAATGAAATGTTACCAGAGCTCCACAAGCACCCTTGTGCTTCTTTCTAGTCACTGTTACCCCTTCCAAGGGCACTCTTCCAAGGCACCACTATTCTGACTTCCATTACCATTTCAGTTGTAAAGGTGAGTTAAAGGTACTGCAATTGAGAATCTTGCTAAGGTGCAATATACTGTACTTATTAACAGTAAAAGACTTATTATGTCTGACCGTGGTCATTATGGACTTTTATTCCACATGTGATGCAAAGTCACTGGAGGATTCTGAGCAGAGGAGTGAGATGAAGTGACTTAAGTTTAAAAGGATCACTTAGGCGTCTGTGTACAGAAGGAGCTCAGGACAAACACTAGGAGTCAAGTTAGGAGACCATGGAAATAACCCAGGTGAGAGATGATGGTAGCAGAACTATTGACTAGAAGCCTTTGGATTTGGGTTTATTTAGTGCTTTATAACTTTCACAATGTTTCACTCATTTTCTTTTATTCTCAGGGCAGGTTTTATCCCTGGTTATAGGTAAGGAATCTCGAGGCACGGAAAGGTTATTCAGGTAGAATCAAGACTTACACCAGGTTCTGATTCTCAGTCCTGTGTTTTTTCCAAGCTGTTAGCAGAAATACATAGTAAATTTTTTAGGCATTGTACTAACCTGTGGTACTATATTAGTTATCTATTGCTGCATAAAAATTACCACAAATTTAGCAGTTTAAGAAAGTCCATACATTTCTTATGTCAGTGTCTGTGGATCAGGGGTCTAGACAGAGCTTACCTGATCCTCCAGCCTAGGATCTCACAAGGCTGCAGTCAGGGTTGGGTGAGCCATGGCTGTGGGCTCATCTGAGACTCAACTGCAGAAGGGTATGCTTTTTACTAAAGATCCATTAATACTGTTTCTTGTGTGTGAGACTGGAACAAAAATGGCTGAAGTCATATAGTGAATCTCATATATTTTTGTATGTTAGCCATCTAACAAAGGAGTTCCTGACTATTTTTGCTGCTCAAGGGAGAGAATCCTAAAGGTTCTTGAAAGAATGGTGCCCTTGTCTTTTTTTTCTGTAGGATCCTTCCCTTCTTACATCAGCTTTAGATACATACACTTAGCATTTGGAGTACTAAAAACTTGTTCATTACAGTCTGTAAGAATCTTAGCGTCCAGACAGTGTGTTGGTGGGTGTTACCTGGCTCCTCATTTTGCCGCCACTCCTAAACGTACTAATTAGGCCTGTTAATGGTTATTTTCTGTTTTGCTTCCTAATTGACTTTTACTTTTGCTCTTAGTCCAGCGTGAGGGTGATATTTTGCAGATTCTTAAGCTGATGAATTAAGAAAACTACCTTTGGAACCAACCTCTGGGTTCAGGAACAAAACCACTCTGAACCAAGATCTGAATCTCCAGTCCTGCAGCTTTTCTGAATTCTGTCACAGCCAGTTGATTATTCTGAACTAGGCTTTCTTTTTATGACATACAGCTGAGGGAAGCTGTCTGTAAAAAACTTTTTGGTACTCTCCTTCACAGATTTTTCGATTAGTCTGTTTCCTTATGCTTTTTGCTTTACTTATTTGAAGAAGAACTTCTGTTTACAAGATTGACAGACTGGATAATTCAGCCCAACCCTCTTTTAAGGACAATTAGAAAAACTGGATAGGGGGAAAAAGTCCGTTTTGAAGGCACTGCTGAGCTCACAAGGTGGTAGAGAATTCCCACACCAAAGAGACTGCAATCTTTACAAGCTATTTCCCATAGAAACAAACCTGAGTTGCTTGGTTGAGGCACAAGACATGTTATGCCTGAAAACAGGGAACTAATCAAAGACTGCTGGGGTCATGTGAAAATAATACAGAAGTCAAAGGTAGTTTGACCATCAAAGAGAATGATAATTGAAATGGATTGAAATGCATCAGATATATAAACTTTTCTGTGTTCATAATATTGCTCTTTAAAAAAAAACAAAAAACTTATTGGTAAACTCCAGAGGTTGGTAGGATACCAACTTGTTCTCTGAAAAATTTAAAGGGAAAGAATTAAACATTATTCTGCCTTTTCTAAACTAATTATATTTCAGGGTAACTAGTTGAATGGAGAGTTTTTCTATATGGAACAATTAGAGCTAATAAATATAGAATGTTGAAATTAGGAAAATCAATACTTTGTAGTATCTAGCAGCAAAGATGATTAATAGCTTCCTGAACCACTAGGTAAAAAGTCGATAGAGAACTTTGTATTGGATGGATCAGGCTGGTGACACCTAGATCCATTAATTAATCTTGACATCACTGAAAGTAGGTCAAGCAGACATTATATCCTTCCCAGTGTGATGCAACTGGAAGTAGATAGCCCTGCCCTTAAGATACAGTCTTACCAAAGAAAATTGAACCTGGATCTATTTAAGCTTTTCTAACTACCATTTTACAGGGAATATAAGGGATAGGTAAATATTTTAAATGACACCATGAAGACACAATAAATCATATTTAGAATGCTGGAAATTCTGGAATAGATATCAAGTTTTTTTAAGATTTTGTTTATTAGAGAGAGAACACGCACAAGCAGGGGAAGCAGCGGAGGCAGAGGGAGAAGCAGGCTCCTCGCTGAGCAGGGAGCCCGACGTGGGGCTCGATCCCAGGACCCCGGGACCGTGACCTGAGCCGAAGGCAGACGCTTACCTGACTGAGCCACCCAGGTGCCCCTTAGTTATCCAATATTGTAAATGAAAACATGAAAAAAAGCGGGAGGGAACTATTATAAATCAAAAGGAACTTAAGAATCCTATCATCCAAATGCAGTTATTGGGCTTTCTTTGGATTTTGATTTAAATAAATCTGGCAAAAAACATGTTTTGAAAATACCAGGGCAAATTGATCGTGGATAGTGCATTAGACAATATTAAGAAATTCTGGATTTTTTTAAGGTATAATAATAGTATTGTGGGTTTATTTTTAAAAAGTCCTTACCTGTTAGAATATATACTGAGGTATTTTTGCAGGTGAAACACTTCATAAGGTGAATCTGAAAGAAAGCCTTTGTATGGACTGCAGCCCAGCTTCCAGTCACCTGGGCTGTCAAAACCATAAAACTTCCTGACATTGCATTCAGATTGCTTATGTCCCCAAGTGCCTGACAGCAGCAAATAGAAATTTTCTCAGGCAGAAGATAATATTATCCTAGGTCTCAAATTATTTCTGTAACCTGTTTTTCAAATCTAAAGCTCACCTAATGGAATGCGTAAAACAGCATATTCTGCAACTGAAGAATACACATTCTTCTCAAGCACTTGGAACGTTTACAAAAATTGAACAGGAAGCGGAATACCGTCTTTGTCCCAGCTACTCTGCCATTGTAGCCTGAAAGTGATCAAGGACAATGTGTTAATGATGCATATAAATAATAAGGGAAACTTTGTATAGAAACTTGGATGGTGGGGCACCTGGGTGGCTCAGTCGTTAAGCGTCTGCCTTCGGCTCAGGTCATGGTCCCAGGGTCCTGGGATCGAGCCCCACATCGGGCTCCCTGCTCCGCGGGAAGCCTGCTTCTCCCTCTCCCACGCCCCTGCTTGTGTTCCATCTCTCACTGTGTCTCTGTCTGTCAAATAAAATCTTAAAAAAAAAAAAAAAAGAAAAGAAAGAAACTTGGATGGTCAGCCAGAATTGACATGGGGGTGGTGGACAGAGTTTGCTGCTATTTGACATAGATGGTCAAATAATGAAAAGGTAAGTCTCACCATGGGAGAAAACATTTGCAGTACATGTAACTGACAAAGGGCTTATATCTGTAGTGAACTCCTACAAATCAATATTGAAAAAGACCAACAACCTAGCTTTAAAAATCACCAGGAGTCTTAAATAGATACTTCCCTAAAGAGGAAATCCAAATGCTTAATAAATGCATGTTAATATGTTGAGCTTCATTAATCATCAGGGTCATGCAAATTGAAACCACAGTAAGATTCCACTAAATAACAACTAGACCCCAAAAGGTTGACAAAACTAAGCATTTATGAACTCGTAGAGCAATAGGGACTGTCATACCCTGTAGTGTTGATGATGTTCATATATAATGAGCCAAAAGACATGTATTGTAATGTCCATTAAGTTCACAAGATTCATAATGGCCCCAAACAAGAAACAACACATGTCCTTTAACAAGAAAAAAGATCAAAGTGGTTAATTTAGGCAATGAAATATTATAAAACAGTGAAAAGAGGCAGGCAGCTACATTTCACAGTATGTTTAAATCTCACAAATATAATAAGCAAAAGAAGCCAGTCACAAAGAATGTGTGGTATATGATTTCAATTATATAAAGTTATAAAATAAGCAAAACTAAATCGTAGTCTTCAGGGATGCTTACTTGGGTGGTAAAAGTGAAAGGACAAGTGAAGAGGTGATTTTCATAAAAGTCAGGATTGTGTCTTTTAGGGACTTCAGCTTCCAGGGAGGTTATAGTTAGTTGAGTCAGGCAAATGATTCCACTGTTTTTTTTTTAAAAAAAAGAAAGGAAAAACTGGGCAAATTTCAAAAATCCTATTTTTAGAAGTATCAGAAACCATAGAAGCAATTTGAGACATTAGGTGATTAATCTTATTTATCTTTGTATCTCCCACAGCTTTTGGTTCCCTGCTTTTCACATGGGTAGTCAATTAATATTGAATGAATGAAAACAAAGTCAGAGGGAAAAGGCACATATCTGGAATGGAAGATGGAGAAAAATGTTTGCTGCTTCCTATAGTCAAAGTTTAAGGAGAAAGGACTATATTATCTGGGCACCCAAGGGAGAGAGACTTGTCACACTGGATCCTGCATGGGACCCAAAGATATCATGCTATAAAAATTTGACAGTCCTGTTTCAGTCATCTGATAATATGTATGTGTGTGATATATGATATGCCTTTAAAAACATACCCATTATTGGGGCACCTGGGTGGCTCAGTCGGTTAAGCATCTGCCTTCGGCTGAGGTCATGATCCCAGGGTCCTGGGATCGAGTCCCGCATTGGTCTCCCAGCTCAGCAGAGAGTCTGCTTGTCCCAATCTCTGCTCCTCCTCCCCTTGCTCTTGCCCTCTCTCTCAAATAAATAAATAAAATCCTAAAAAGAAAACAAAAAGCAAAAAAAAAAATACCCATTATTTCTGTTTTGGGAAATTAAATTTTTCTGTCTTGTAGTCTTACCTCTTATTATCTTTTGTAGTTTTCTTCCTAGGGAGATCTTGGTGAAGCCATGATACTGATTTGGAATCCTAGAGTCTTAGCACAGGAATAGACCTTATATGGAACATGCTATTTCCTCATGATTAGATTGAGGTTATATATTTTTGGCAAGAATACCACTAAAGTGATCTTGTGTTCTTCTCAGCGCATTATGTTCGGGGGTACAGGATATCACTGTGTCTTATTACTTGTGATTGCTGGTGATTAACCTTGATCCCTCGGTTAAGCTGATGGCTTTTGGGTTTCTCCACTTTTCATTTTCCCTTTGTAATTTGAAAAGTATCTTGGAAATACTTCAAAACTATGTCATTAAGCTGTTTCTCCTCAGACCTTCACTTTCTGATTTTAGCATTCATCAGCATTCTTGACTGCAGTGGTGATTACTGTGATGTTTGCTTAATGTAACATTTGTATTTCCCTCGTTTCTTCTACATCTATTAATTGAAATTCTTTTTTTAAAGATTTTATTTATTTATTTAAGAGAGAGAGAGAGAGCACGAGCTGGGGGAAAGGGACAAACAGACTCCCTGCTGAGCAGGGAGCCCAAGATGGGGGTCATGGGATCATGACCTGAGCCGAAGTCAAAGACTTAACTGACTGAGCCACCCAGATGCCTATATTAATTGAAATCTGTAAGGAATTTTCCCTCTTTTATTTCTTCATGCCAGTAAGAACTCATAGATATTTATTTTATTCTATGGGTTATAATCCAGTGCCATTATTTTGTTGTTCAAATTGTCCTAATGTTAGCCATTGGGAGCTCCTTCTGGTTGGCTCCTGTGTCTTTTTGACATTTCCCCATCCTTTTTCAAGTACTTCCTTATTTTGTCCCATCACAAGATGTTTCAGGCTTATTTTGTATCTTCTGTGTCTCAAACCTGGTTTCTTTCATTGGAGAGTGATATTTAGAAACCCAGATCTGGGTTGTTTTTGCCAGTAATATTTTGTCTAAAGCTTGGCATTGTGAAACTGATTTTTTTTTGCTAATAAATGGGTATGAAATCATTTTCAGTCATGATTTTATCAGCTGTCAAGTTACCTGTCCCTCCCACTCTTAAATCACTTACACATTGGAAAAGCAAGTCTTCTATCAAAGTAATGTATAAAAATGTCTAATGGCATAGAGGCATACAGAAGAAACCTGTAGTACTTTCTTTACCTTTACATCAAGAATTTTAATGCTGCAATCTTGATGTACTATGATTATGGTCTTCTAGTAACCTTGTCAAAAAGCAAATGAAGTTAGATTGTTTTAGTTTATTCTTAATAGCTTGTCTATATTGGTTCCAAATTCATACCATGTTCCTTTTTGTAAACATTTCTAAACAGATTTATTGAGGTATATTTTACTGCATACCATAAAATTCATGATACAAGGATTCAGTGTGTTTCAAATGGGCATTGTAAATTCTAAATTTTTGGTAAACTTTGCAGTTGTACCACCATCACCATGATCTAGTTTTAGAACACTTTCATCCTCACAAAAAGTTTCCTCATGCCCAATTGTAATCTGTCTCCACTCCCACTCTAAGACACAGATAGGTCTGATCTGTTTCTCTAGTTTTGCTTTTTATGGAGATTTCACATAAATAGAATCATACAATATATAGTATTTTGTATTTGGGTACTTTTACTTAGCTTAATGTTTTTGTTGTTAGTTTATGTAGTTGTGTGTCTTGGTAGTTCATTCCTTTGTGTATATCTGATTTATATTTCGTTGTATGGATATATAGTGTTTTCTTTGTGCATTTGCCAGTTGAGTTGTTTGCAGTTTTTGGCAATTATGAATAGTGTCGTTTAGGGACATTTGTGTACAAGTGTTTGTGGGACATACCTCTTAATTTTTCTTGGGTAAATACCTAGAAATAGAATTTCTGAGTGTATCATAAGTGTAGATTACCTTTTGAAGAAACAAACTCTTTCAAAGTAGCTGTACCATTTCACATTCCTACAGCAATGTGTAAGGGTTCTTTTTTTTTTTTTTTTGCCATACACTCCCCAGCACTTGGTTTGTCAGTCTTTTGATTAGTGGGTTAGGTAGTGATGTCTCATTGTGGTTTTAAGCTGAACTTCCCTAATCACTAATGATATTGAGCATCTTTTTACATGATAATTTTCCATTTCTGTGTGTTCCTAGGTGAAGGGTGAAGTATCCATTTCTTTTTTTTTTTTTAAGATTTTATTTATTTATTTGACAGAGAGAGACACAGCGAGAGAGGGAACACAAGCAGGGGAGTGGGAGAGGGAGAAGCAGGCTTCCCGCGGAGCAGGGAGCCCGATGTGGGGCTCGATCCCAGGACCCTGGGATCATGACCTGAGCCAAAGGCAGACGCTTAACGACTGAGCCACCCAGGCGCCCCGAAGTATCCATTTCTTAATTGTGTTGTTCCTCTTCTTACTTTTACAAGTTCTTTATTGATTTCAGATACAAGCCTTTTATCAAATGTATGATTTGCAAATATTTTCTTCCAGTCTCTGGCTTCCCTTTTAATTTTCCTAATGTTGTCTTTTGAAGAGCAAAAATTTTCAATTTTTATGAAGCCCAGTTTGTAAATTTTCTCCTCAATTCTCTTGTAGGATTCATAGTTTTATCTTTTACATTTAGTCTGGCCAATTTTCAGTTGACCTTTTTGTGTGATGGAGGTTATGTCTAAGTTCATTTGTTTTGCATGTGGATATCTACCTATTCTAGCACCATTTGTTAAAAAAAAAAAAAGCAAACTATCTTTACATCATTGTCTTGGTACCTGTATCAAAAATCATTTGGCTATAATTACAAGAGTTTATTTCTAGACTCTGTATTAACCCACTCATCTGGCATTATGTCACTATCACACTGTCCTGTTTACCGTGGTTTTATAGTAAGTCTTAAAATGAGGTAGAACCAGTTCTCCAACTTTTTTCTTCTTTTCTAAATTGCTTTACCTATTTTGGGTGCTTTCTTTTCCATATAAATATTAGGATTAGGAAATTGTTAATTTTCTTTAGGATCAGTACTGTTTATAAAAAATTGTTTGAAAAAATTTACCTATGAAGCAATATGTGCTTGGCTTTTTCATTGTGTAAATATTTTAAATTACTAATTTAATTTCTTTACTTGTTATAGCTCTATTAAGATTTTCTATTTCTCCTTTAATCTCTTTTTTAAAAAAGATTTTAAGTAATCTCTGTACCCAGTGTGGGACTCGAACTTACAACCCAGAGATCAAGAGTTTCATGTTCTACTGACTGAGCCAGCCAGGCACCCCATCTCCTTTAATCTCTCTCTTTTTTCTCTTTTTAAAGATTTTATCCATTTAATTGACAGAGAGAGAGAGACAGCGAGAGGGAACACAAGCAAGGGGAGCGCAAGAGGGAGAAGCAGGCTTCCCGCCGAGCAGGGAGCCCGATGCGGGGCTCGATCCCAGGACCCCAGGATCATGACCTGAGCCGAAGGCAGTTGCTTAACCAGCTGAACCACCCAGGCGCCCCTCCTTTAATCTCTTTAATAATTTTTAAGGAATTTGTCCGTTTCATCTACACTCACTGGTTTTTCGCATGAAGTTATTCATAATGTTCTCATACAATTATTTTAATTTCTGTAGAGTTATTCCTAATTTTGGTAATATGTGTTCTTTCTCTCTCCCTTTCTTGCTCTCATTCTCTTTGGTTAGTCTAGCTAAAAATGTTTGCCAATTTTGTTGTTCTTTTAAAAGAACCAACTTTTGGTTTCGTTGGCTTTCTCTGTTATTTTTCTGTTTTATAATTTATGGATTGTTACTCTGATTTTATTTCCTTCCTTCAACTTTGGATTTGATTTACTTTTCTCATTCTAGCTTCTTGAGGTGGAAACATATATTTTTAGATCTTTCTAGCTAACACAAGCATTTTAAAAAGTATAAATATGCTTATTAAAGCACTACTTTTGCGGCTTCTCATGAATTTTTAGTGTTGTATTTTTTTCATTCAATTCAAGATATTTTCTAATTCTCTTCATGATTTCTTTTTCACTCATGAACTATTGAGAAGTGTGTTATTCAATTTCCAAGTGTTTGGGGACTTCCCAAATTTCTCTCTTGATTTCTGATATAATTCTGTTGTGGTCAGAGAATATACTTGCATGTCTTCCCTTTTCTTTTTCTTTAATTTAATAAGACTTATTTTATAGTCTAACACAGGGTTTGGCAAACTATGACCCACAGGCCAGTTGTGGCCTATGGCCTTTTTTTAAAATGGCTTACAAGATAAGAAAGGGTTTTAAAGGGTACTTTAAAAAAAAAAAAAAGAAGGTTATTATATAATGTTAAAGGTGTAAATACATCAAGAAGATATAATAATTGTAAATGTTTAATGGGTTCAACAGTAGAGCACCCAAATATACAAAGCAAAACCAACAGAGCTAAAAGAAATAAACAGTAATAAAGTAATATTGGGGACATTAATAATCCATTCTCAATAACGGGTGCATCATCCAGACTGGAAATCAAATAAGCTTCAGATTTGAACAACGCTGTAGACAAATGGACCTAACAGTCATTTACGGAAAATTCTATCCAACAACAGCAGAATACATTTTCTTCTCAAGTGCACATAGATCATATGTTGAGCCACAAAACTAGTCTTAGAAAATTCAAGAAGATTGAAATAATACCCAGTATCTTCTCTGACCACAATGGCATGAAACTAGAAATCAACCAGAGGAAAACTGGAAAATTCACAAACACAGGGACATTAAGCCAGACTCTCCTAAATGCACAGTAGAATAAGGAAGAAATTATAGAAGACATTCAAAATTTGCTTGAGAGAAAAATGAAAATACAACATAACAGAGCTTATGGGGTGCAGTAAAAAGCAGTTTTAGGAGCAAAGTTTGTAGCAGTAAACATCTACATTAAGAAACGGTAGGGGCACCTGGGTGGCTCAGTTAGTTAAGCACTGGACTCTTGCTTTTGGCTCAGGTCATGATCTCACAGTCCTAAGATTGAGACCTGAGTCAAGCTCTGCGCTCAGTAGGGAGTCTGCTCTCCCTCTGCCCCTCCCCCTGCTCTTGTGAGCTCTCTCTCTCTCAAAATAAATAATAAACATTTTTTTTTAAAAAGGTAGAAGGTAGAAATAGTAAAGATCTAAAATTTCTTAGAAACATACAACTTACCAAGGCTGAATCAGGAAGAAATAGAAAATCCAAATAGACCAATTAGTAAGGAGATTGATTCTGGAATCAAATGTCTCCCAATGAAAAAAAGCCTAGGACCAGATGCCTTCACTGGTGAATTTTTCAAACATTTAAAGAAAAATTAACACCAACCCTTCTTTTTTTTTTTTTTTAATTTTTTTATTGTTATGTTAATCACCATATATTACATCATTAGTTTTTGATGCAGTGTTCCATGATTCATTGTTTGTTCATAACACCCAGTGCACCATGCAAAACGTGCCCTCCTCAATACCCATCACCAGGCTAACCCATCCCCCCACCCCCCTACCCTCTAGAACCCTCAGTTTGTTTTTCAGAGTCCATCATCTCTCATGGTTCGTCTCCCCCTCTGACATACTCCCCTTTTCTTCCTCTCCTGTTATCTACTTCTTTTCCTTTTTTCTTAAAATATGTTGCGTTATTTGTTTCAGAAGTACAGATCTGTGATTCAACAGTCTTGCATAATTCACAGCGCTCACCGTAGCACATACCCTCCCCAATGTCTATCACCCAGCCATCCCATCCCTCCCACCCCCAACCACTCCAGTAACACTCAGTTTGTTTCCTGAGATTAAGAATTCCTCATATCAGTGAGGTCATGTGATACATGTCTTTCTCTGATTGACTTATTTCACTCAGCATAACACCCTCCAGTTCCATCCACGTCGTTGCAAATGGCAAGATCTCATTCCTTTTGATGGCTGCATAATATTCCATTGTGTATATATACCACATCTTCTTTATCCATTCATCTGTCGATGGGTATCTTGGCTCTTTCCACAGTTTGGCTATTGTGGACATTGCTGCTATAAACATTGGGGTACATGTACCCCTTCGGGTCCCTACATTTGTATCTTTGTGGTAAATACCCAGTAGTGCAATTGCTGGATCAAACGGTAGCTCTAATTTCAACTGTTTGAGGAACCTCCATACTGTTTTCCAGAGGGGTTGCACCAGCTTGCATTCCCACCAACAGTGTAGGAGGGTTCCCCTTTCTCCAAATCCCCGCCAACATCTGTCGTTCCCTGACTTGTTAATTTTAGCCATTCTGACGGGTGTGAGGTGGTATCTCATTGAGGTTTTGATTTGGATTTCCCTGATGCCGAGTGATGTTGAGCACTTTTTCATGTGCCTGTTGGCCATTTGGATGTCTTCTTTGGAGAAATTTCTGTTCATGTCTTCTGCCCATTTCTTGATTGGATTATTTGTTCTTTGGGTGTTGAGTTTGATAAGTTCTTTATAGATTTTGGATACTAGCCCTTTATCTGATATGTCGTTTGCAAATATTTTCTCCCATTCTGTCGGTTGTCTTTGGTTTGGTGGACTGTTTCTTTTGCTGTGCAAAAGCTTTTTATCTTGATGAAATCCCAATAGTTCATTTTTGCCCTGGCTTCCCGTGCCTTTGGCGATGTTTCTAGGAAGAAGTTGCTGCGGCTAAGGTCGAAAAGGTTGCTACCTGTGTTCTCCTTTAGGATTTGGATGGACTCCTGTCTCACGTTTAGGTCTTTCAACCATTTGGAGTCTATTCTTGTGTGTGGTGTAAGGAAATGGTCCAGTTTCATTCTTCTGCATGTGGCTGTCCAATTTTCCCAACACCATTTGTTGAAGAGACTGTCTTTTTGCCATTGGACATTCTTTCCTGCTTTGTCAAAAATAAGTTGACCATAGAGTTGAGGGTCCATTTCTGGGCTCTCGATTCTGTTCCATTGATCTATGCATCTGTTTTTGTGCCAGTACCATACTGTCTTGATGATGACAGCTTTGTAATAGAGCTGGAAGTCCGGAATTGTGATGCCGCCAGCTTTGCTTTTCTTTTTCAGTATTCCTCTGGCTATTCGGGGTCTCTTCTGGTTCCATACAAATTTTAGGATTATTTGTTCCATTTCTTTGAAAAAAGTGGATGGTATTTTGATGGGGATTGCATTGAATGTGTAGATTGCTCTAGGTAGCATTGACATCTTCACAATGTTGATTCTCCCAATCCATGAGCATGGAACGTTTTTCCATTTCTTTGTGTCTTCTTCAATTTCTTTCATGAGTATTTTATAGTTTTCTGAGTACAGATCCTTTGCCTCTTTGGTTAGATTTATTCCTAGGTATCTAATGGTTTTGGGTGCAATTGTAAATGGGATAGACTCCTTGATTTGTCTCTCTTCTGTCTTGTTGTTGGTGTATAGGAATGCCACTGATTTCTGGGCATTGATTTTATATCCTGCTACTTTACTGAATTCCTGTATGAGTTCTAGCAGTTTTGGGGTGGAGGCTTTTGGGTTTCCCACATAAAGTATCATATCATCTGCAAAGAGAGTTTGACTTCCTCTTTGCCGATTTGGATGCCTTTGATTTCTTTTTGTTGTCTGATTGCTGTGGCTAGGACTTGTAATACTATGTTGAATAGCAGTGGTGAGAGTGGACATCCCTGCCGCGTTCCTGACCTTAGGGGAAAGGCTCTCAGCCTTTCCCCATTGAGAATGATACTCGCTGTAGGTTTTTCATAGATGGCTTTTATGATATTGAGGTATGTACCCTCTATCCCTATACTCTGAAGAGTTTTGATCAAGAAAGGATGTTGTACTTTGTCAAATGCTTTTTCTGCATCTATTGAGAGGATCATATGATTCTTGTTCTTTCTTTTGTTAATGTATTGTATCACGTTGATTGATTTGCGGATGTTGAACCAGCCTTGCAGCCCAGGAATAAATCCCACTTGGTCATGGTGAATAATCCTTTTAATGTACTGTTGGATCCTATTGGCTAGTATTTTGGTGAGAATTTTTGCATCCATGTTCATCAAGGATATTGGTCTGTAATTCTCTTTTTTGATGGGGTCTTTGTCTGGTTTTGGGATCAAGGTAATGCTGGCCTCATAAAATGAGTTTGGAAGTTTCCCTTCCATTTCTATTTTTTGGAACAGTTTCAGGAGAATAGGTATTAACACCAACCCTTCTAATACTCTTCCAAAATATTGAAGAGGAGAGAACACCCCTTACTCATTTTACAAGGCCAGCATTTTTCTTTTCCTTTTTTTTTTTTAAAGATTTTATTTATTTATTTGACAGAGAGAATATAAGCAGGGGGAGCAAGAATGGGAGAAGGAGAAGCAGACTCCCCGCTGAGCAGGGAACCTGACGTGGGGCTCGATCCCAGGACCCTGGGATCATGACCTGAGCCAAAGGCAGACGCTTAACCGACTGAGCCACTCAGGCGCACCAAGTCCGGCATTTTTCTGATACCAAAACCATAAAAAGGACTCTACTAAAAAGGAAAACTACTGGCCGTTATTTCTGATGAGTATACATGCAAAAATTCTCAATAAAATACTAGCAAACCAAATTCAGCAGCACATTAAAAGGATCATTCACCTTGATTATGTGAGATTTATCCCTGGGATGCCAGGATAGTTCAACATACACAAATCTGTCAATGTGATACATCACATTAATAAAATGAAAAAAAATCATAATTATCTCAATAGACGCATAAAAAGCATTTGCCAAAATTCAACATCCATTCGTGGTAAAAACTCTTTAACAAATTAGGCATGGAAAGAACATATTTCAAATGATAAAGACCATGTATGATAAGCTCACAGCTAACATCATACCCAACGGTGAAAGGTTAAAACTTTTCCTCTGAGATCAGGAAAAACACAGGGTTGCACACTTTTACTACTTTTATTCAACATAGTACTGGAATTCCTCGCTAGTGCAATAGGCAAGTAAAAGACATATAAGTTATCAGAATTGGAAAGGTAAAAATAAAATTTCTATTGGCGGATGACATTTTATATAGAGAAGAATTTAAAGACTCAAACTATTAGATCTAATAAAGGAATTCAGTAAAGTTGCAGGATACAAAATTAGCATTAAAAAATCAGTAGCATTTCTATACGCTAATAAAATTTCTGAAAAAGAAATAAATAGAACCCATTTACAATAGCGTCAAAAACAATAAATACCTAGGAATAAATTTAACTAAGGAGGCGAAAGATTGCTGTACTCAAAACTATAAGACATTGATGGAAGAGATTGAAGACTCATATATAAGTAGCAAAGTATCCTGTATTTATGGTTGGAAAAATTGCTATTGTTAAAATGTTAATACTATTGAAAGTCAGCTATACATTCAGTGCAATCCCTACCAAGATTCCAGTGGCATTTTTTACAGAAGTAGGAAAAACACTCCTAAAATATATGGAACCACAAAAGATCCCAAATAGCCAAAGAAATCCTGAGAAAGAAGAACAAAGCAGGAGGTATCACACTCCCTGATTTCAAGGTATACTATAAAGCTCTAGTCATCAAAACAGTATGGTACTGGCGTAAAAACAGACAAATGGACCAATGGAACAGAATTGGAAGCCCAGAAATAAACCCAAGCATATACAGTCAACTAAGGTATGACAAAGGAGCTAAGAGTACTCAATGGAGAAAAAACATTCACTTTATTAAGTGGTGCTGGGATAATTGGATAATTGGATATTCACATATAAAACAGTTGAACTCAGCCATATTTTACACCACTTAACAAAAATTAAACTTGAAATGAATTAAAGACTTAAATGCAAAACCTGAAACCATGAAACTCCAAGAAGAAAAAATGGGAATAAGACCATGGACATGGGTGTTGGTAATGATTTTTTGGATATCCAAAAACTAAAGCAATAACATAAAAAATAAACAAGTGAGACTGATTAAAAAGCTTCTGCACAGCAAAAGAAACCATTAACAAAATGAAAAGACAATCTACAGAATGGGAAAAAATATTTGCAGACTTCATACCTGATAAGGGGATAATAAGCAAAATATATAAAGAACTCCTACAACTCTATAACAAAAAACCCAAATAACCCAATTTAAAAATGGGCAAAAGACCTGAATAGCTGTTTCTCTGTAGAAGATATACAAAAGGCCAACAGGTACATGAAAAGATGCTCAACATCACTAGTCATTAGGGAAATGTAGTTTCCTTAACCATAATGAGATACCACTTCATGCCTGTTACAGTGGCCATCATGAAAAAGGCAAGAGATAGCAAATGCTGGCCTGGATGTGGAGGAAAGGGAAACCTTGTCCACTGTTGGTGGGATTGTAAGTTAATATGGCCACCCTGGAAAACTCTGTGGAGGATCCTCAAAAAATTAAGAATGTAAATACCATATGATCCAACAAAAGAAATAAAAATTCTAACTCGAAAAGGTATCTACCTTTATGTTCATAGCAGTGTTATTTACAATAGGCAAGACATGGAAACAACTTAAGTGTCCATTGGTGAATGAATTGATAAATTGTGGGGGGTGTGTGTGTGGGTGGGAGACCGATCTGAATATTACTTAGCCCTAAAAAACAAGGAAATCCTGCCACTTGCAAAAACATGGATAGAATGTGAAGACATTATGCTAAGTGAAATAAATCAGACAGAAAAAGACAAGTGTGTATGATCTCACTTCTCTGTGTAATTAAAAAAAAAAGAAAACTCAATGAAACAGATTAGACTTGTTACCAGAGTCAGAGCATGGTAGGAGGGGGAAATGGAGGAAGATGGTCATAAGGTACAAACTTGCAGTTATAAGGTAAATTTAAGTACCAGGGATGTAATGTACAACATGATGACTATTGCCAGTCCTGCCAAATGATTTATAAGAAAGTTGTGAAGAGTCACTTCTAAGAGTTCTCATCATAAACATTTTTTCCTTTTTTCTCTTTTTAAATTTTATCTATATGAGATGTAGAATGTTAGCTGAAACTATTGTGGTAATCGTTTCACAGTATATGTAAATAAAACCATCATGCTGTATGTCTTTAGTTTATACAGTGATATATATCAATTGTTTGATAGATCATGTACTATGCATAAAACAAGTCTCAGTAAATTTAAAAGAACTGGATTCCTTCCTGTTGATTTTAGTAACCATCTGGTATCGTTTCGTTTCAGCTCTACACACTTTCTTTAATATTTCTTGCAGGGTGAGTCTACTAGCAAATGGTTTTTTCACTTCTTGTTCATCTGAGAATGTCTTTATTTTGACTTTATTTTTGAAGGATAGTTTTACTGAATAAATAATTCTTGATTAGATTTTTTCAACTTTTTAAATATGTCATTTTAGTGTCTTCTGACTTCCATGGTGTCTGATAAGAACTCAGTTTTTGTATTGTTCTCTATGTTTGAATCATTTTTCTCTTTTGGCTTTCAAGATTTCTTGTTTGTATTTATCTTTCAGGAATGGGACTGTTATATGTCTTAAGTATGGATCTTTTTATGGTTGTCCTACTTGGCACTAATTGAACTTCTTGGATATGTAGATTAATATTTTTCATCAAATATGGGACATCTTTGGCCATTGTTCTTTCACATTCTTTCTACCACTTTCTCCCATTTCTCTCCTTCTGGGACCCCCATTATGCATATGATAGTATCTCACAGGTCTCTGAGGCTCTGTTCAGTTTCCTTTGATTTTTTTTCTCTGTACTCCAAATTTGATAATTTCTGATGATATGTCTTTGAGTTTATTGATTCTTTCCTCTGCCATCTCAAATCCACTCCTAAGACCATCTAGTACATTTTTCATTTCTGTTACTATATTTTCACTTTTAGAATTTTTCTTTGGTTCTTTTTATGGTTTGTATTTTTATGTTTAGATTCTCTATCAATTGAGTCATTGTCATCATATTTTTCTTTAGTTTTTTGGACATGGTTTCCACTGATTCTTTAAACATATTTATAACAACTGCTTTGAAATCTTTGCCAAGTTCAACATCTGGACTTATTCAGAGTCGGTTTCTGTTGACTGCCTAAAATTTGTTTTCTCCTGGCGGTGGGTCACATTTTGCTGTTTTTTTCCATGTCTTGTATTTTGTTGTTGTTATTGTTGAAAACTGAAAAGTGTAGGTAATATATTGTGGTGACTTTGGATTTTGATTGATTTTTCTGAGAGTTGTTTTTATTTATTTGTTTATTTTTTGTTAATTTCCTGGGTTTAAATCACAGAAGCCCCCCCCCCACACACACCCATGGTATAGCCTCTGAAGACTCCACTCAGATTTTAGTCTTATTTTTATTTTTTAACCTGGATTTGTAGCTGTTGCCACTGTGTATAGTTTAGGAGTAGTCATTGATTTGGAAAGAGCTTTGCTAAAACATTTCAAGGCCGTAAGACTTCTGTCTTCTGCTGACTGAAATGTGTTTGGACTAGAGTGTGCACTCAAAGGCAGTCAGTTATCACATCTGCCTTGGCTTTTACTTTCCATGGATTCTCTTGGGTTCTCCTGCACTACACATAGTTTCCCGGTTGTCAAAGGACTTGTGGAGAACTTATCAAACACTTATTTGGCTCTCATTTCCAGAATCTCTTAATTAAATTTCTGGCTGTTCAACAACTTATTCCAACTGGGTCTGCAGTCCCAGGGTAACAAAACAGATGCTGTTTATTTTCCTCATTCTTTTCCTACAGTTTGACTACTTGTAGCTGAAAAAAGCTGTGGAATTTTGTCCACTGCCCCAAATCAAGGATGCCCTCTCTGACTGCCTGGCTGGTGGTTTTCAGTCAGCCCTGCCTTGGTATAAACTAATGTTCTTGAGATTGAGCTTGGTGGTAGGATGGGATAGGAGCCACCCCAAGCAAGGAAAGGCTGCAGGCTCCCACTGTTCTTGAATGAAGCTTTAACAGGTTTTCAAGAACAAACTTTTCCGAATTTATTGTCTGCCTTTGGTTGATTTCCAGAGCCCTGAAATAGTTTTGTTTTTTAGTTTTGTCCAGTGTTATGCTGGTTTTGGTGGAGAGACTGCACCAAATTCTTCATATCACAATAGGTGCCCCACTCTTTTTAAATATTCACAAGCCATTTATTTAATTAACTGTTTAAAATGTTGAAGGGGCTCCTGGAGCTGCAGGCTTCCTATTTTATAATGCATTTTGTGGCAATATCTTTCTATTCCTGGTTCTCTGGACAAGTAACTCTAAAGTTACTGGACAAGGTTCTGTGTCTATAGTTATTGATAAAAACAGTTGAGAATATACTTTTTATATTCTTTCAGTATCTTGGGATGCTATTTCTCTGGCTAAATAAACTGCTTTAAAGTGTGTGAAAGTCTTCATAGCTCCTTTACCCAACCTGGGCTTTAAGTTCCTCTCTAGGATAAGTTTGAACAACACCCTCTTTAGTGAAAAAGGTGGAATTTTGTCATGTGTTACCTAATTATTCTTGCTTCAAGCATAGCTTGAGAAGTCTTTTTGGTATCCTTAGTACTTTTCTGAAGTGTGGCTCATCTGGGACAATGGAGTTTGCTCCATTCTTGCGGGTAGATTCATGTCTAAAACTATTATCATAGACAAATGTAAATCTTTGATTATAGTTTTCTCAGAAAGCAGTAAGATATATATATAACTTCAGACCTTGGATTTTATGTACTTAGGGCACGATTGATTGATTGATTGATGGTATTATTTAACATCAGTTTTTATTCCTTTTTACTCCAAAAGAATAAAGTAATAATAGCTAGAAAATGGCTTTTGTAGATTTTCCGCTTTTCAGAGAGTGAATAGATTAAAACAAGTAAGCCTGCAATTCGTGTAATAATTCCCAGAAGAGCACCATATAACTTTATTGTTGGCTATTTAACACACAAAGCATTATTGAGTTATTGAGGACAACAGCAGATCAACAGACAATAGTATCTAGGCAACAGAAAAGTAAATTCATTCATTTTATTGTTTTAGGTGCTACTATTCCTGTATTGTTCCTGTGATGCCAAGAGTGTTTTGGTGTTTTGAATCACTAACCTAATTAACTTTCTTACAGTCTAATTATAGGCTGAACTTGCAGTGCAAAGTTGCTCCTATCCTAAAATGTTTGTGGTGGGAAACAGTTCCTACATCCCATTGAAGTGCCACTGGCAGTCCATATGTTTGTTTGCTTTTTTGTTGAAGTTTTAATTTTGAGATAAGTATAGATTCTCATGTCCATATGCTTTGACCCAATCATATTTTTCTTTTTAATTTTTTCCAACTATTACCTAATTTTGCAAAAACTGGCTACTGCTACTTTGTGCGTAATGAGAAAGGGTCATGTAGAAAGGTTAGAAGTCTGAAACTCAGCGACCTTCATTTTGTTAAGCACCAACTAGGACAATGGTCATGATTAAGACAAGGTATTAGAAACATCTTTGCCTACTAGTAGTCTGTTTCCTATCCATGAAACTTTTATTTTAAAGTATGAATTTGTAACAAAAAATATTACATTTTGAAAAATTGAAGAAAGCACCAAATTAGCAACTTTTATGTGCCATTAATGGAATGTGCTTATACTTTCTGCAAATGTTAATACTGTACAGGTGTAATTAAGTTCTAATGCCATATTGGCTCAAATAGTAAGCCTTTTGTAAAGTTTTTAGTTACTGTGTTGACAGTTTTTCTAAACTTCAAAGTTGCTTAAAAATCATTTTACTCATACTTATAGTCACTCATAAAAATGTAACTTGTGTGATATATACTGTTTTTTATAAATTTTATTCATTTATTCATGAGAGACAGAGATGTAATATATACTGTTCTTATCTGTTAATGAAAGCAAATACAGAGGGAATAGAAAATTATTGGATCAGTAGTTATACCCATATTTTTGTTAGGTCATTTCAAACCAGAATGGCCTTTTTCTCCTTTGATTTCATTTATTAGTATTCCACCTGAAACTTTTCTGAAGAATTTCTACGGTAGAAGCCATTTCTCTAGGAATAATGAAAATCATATCTTTGTGAAAGAATTTGAAGGGTTATGGATATGGTTTGTTCCATATGTTTTTAGTAACTTTAAATTAATGCTACTGTAATGGCAGGATTGGGCATGAAGGGCTAATGCCTGTTTGCCTAGTAGGAAGGAAGCAAAAAGTTGATATGTGTTGGGAAAGAGTTATAAAGACAGATGGGAGGTAAGATTTAATTTTAAAATTCTTTGAACATTCTTCAGAAGGGCTGCAAGGATAAAATAAAGATATCTACAAAATTGTATTGAAAAGCCCATGGCTGATACAGGCTTGGACCTCAGGGCAGTGTTTTTTTAAGCAGACAGCCTGTAGTTATAATAATCAAGAGTCTCACAAATGTCATATGTACATATAAGTGTTACATTGACCACTAGTATTAAAATAAAGCCAGAATTTCCTATCACATCTTTATTTTCTTTCTCTTCAGCAGAGTTCAAGATAATTCCTTTTTCTTTTCCGATAGTACTAAAACTTAGAATGCTAGACCCTTCTTATGGAGTAATAGGAGAAAACATGCCTTAAATGTTGATGATCAGCATTTTCTAAACTTTCTCTACATACTTTGTGAAAAAAGTGTGCCATGGCCAAATGAATGGGAAAGTGTTGGTGTATCACAATTAAATGAGTTTCCTGCTTGATAACTCTTCTTTAACATGCTAAAGTGCATTTGATAAACAGTTTAGCATATTGTTTTTCCTAAACTTACTCAACCATGGGAGCATTGCTCTAAAGTAGTATTCTTGTGAACATATTTGGGAATAAGCACTGCTCTAGATAAATGATATTCCAGAAGCTCTACCACAACTATTATTGCAAACATTTGGTTAAGATAAAATTAATGGAAAAAGTAAATATGGGTTTTTTTTTTAAGTTGCTTCTAGGGTGTTGTTTTGACATAATTTCTTATTTTTTACTAAACTGCCACTTCAAACAATTAAATGAAAAACATATAAATATAAATTAATTTAGAAAATGTTAATATTCTTGGAAATTTTATGTGCAACCAACTCATTTCTGAAAGAAATACAGCTTATAGGGCACAAATTATCTGTTCATATTGAACTGTTTGGTACTCTTTATGTGCTTATAAGTTTTTATTGTTCTTTGTTCCACTGTTCTGCTACTTCTTGTTATTGAGGGGCATTTGAAAGATTTCTTAATGTAGCACACAACAAAATATTTATGGAGCACAATCAAAGGTTTTCAACTCCGATGTATATTGACTGGCTTACAGCAAAGCAGTGGTACTACTTTATAGTATTTTTCCAAAGGGTTAGGAATATATGGAAATCTGAAGAAATATATTTTTATGTGTTTTCTTTGGAAGGAGCATACAGTTTTGTGTAATACTTATATTTAACAGAAACTGTTTAAACCTTGACTTTTTTCATTTTATAATGAAAGAATTTATAGGACCCTCAGCAATATAGATTTGCATTGCAGCAAGTATATACATACTTACTAAAATTTGGTTTTTATTGCATTGTATTTTAGTGAACTGAAATGTCATTAGGAAGTCCACATTCTTAGAATTTGAATCACAGATCTCTGTGTGATCATTCCTAGCCAAAGTAAACACAACTAAAAAAATGTATATCTATATTACAGATGTTTAGAATTGTTGCATCTCTTGTTCTGAGGAATTCCAAAGTGTGCGATGTAGCGTTTAATTTTATATTATTATAAAAGTGACATGTGAGCATAGAAATAAATAATTAAACATTATAGGAAAGTTTAAAAATGAAAAATTAACATTTTTCTGTGCCCTCATTTCATCTGTATCCCCGATATTAATCACTATTGGGTACTTTTTGTTTTCATTCTGCTGGTGATTTCCACTAGAACTCTAAATAATTGCAGGTCATAAATCTAGAAACTTGTTGCTTTTCTATTAAGATTGACAGCGAATATGGCCAAATTCAGAATTCTCTAATGTCAGATTTCTCATATTGATAGTGATAATGTAAGTTTCTTATAAAGGGTGCACATTTAGAAATCAGAGTTATAGTTTGAATTTAATGTGGAATTATTTTAATTAATGGAGAATTTTTTTAAAACTCAGGTTCATATGTTTGTCCATGACATGTTTTTTCTGTGGTTTCTAAGTGTTCTGTCAGGTTCATTGGAGGTCATTCTTTTTATCAACCATTTTCTATTTTTCAAGGTAGTTACTTTTCTTATGGGAATTTCAAATAAACTGGAATGGATCAATTTGAAATGTATACACACTAACATTTTTCTCTTTAAAATTTTTCCCTCTTTTAATTTGAGTTTAGAAAGTGAGATGAAAGCAATCATTATAATAATATCCTTTTCAGGTAGTGAAATATGGATTGCTTTTAGCTATTCTCTGCAAAGTAGTAAAATAAAAAAATAAATGTTTATTCTGGATCATGATGCTATGATGTTTATGCCAGCAGTGGTCACCTAGTGACTTCATTCAGGTCAAAGCCTAAAAACCCCATTCTGCTACCTCAGTGAAGAGGTACAAAGCCTCCCTAGAAGAAATCTGTGAAACAGGCAATCAATGAAACATAACATAAAAGGAAGATCTGCATATGTTGTCTTCATGACTGCAGAATGAGGCAGATAAAGGATTTTTCCAAGTAGTAATCCATGTACTGATATAAAACAGTAATAAAGATGTTAAGTTTTAGAATAAATGCTCTTAAGTTTTAAAGACAATATATCTGAAGAAGAGCTATATGCCATTTCTTTCTGGCAGTTAGTTATAATTGCCACTTAGCAAGAATACTTTCTAGATACTTTTTCTTCTGCAAAATTCTCATTGACATTTTCCTAGCTACTTCAAATGCCAAATTGACTATTTGGTTAGATAACCGATAAACACCTGGTAAATTACTTATTTTGAAGAACATTGAATTAGAGTCTAGTGTATAATTTAATCACACACAGAGCACCAGGTAAAATGTTAAAACAATGTTATTTTATACTGTCTTTAACATTTAAAAATTTCTGTTGGGAATTAATTGGCAAGCTTGACACTCAGACATAAATATTTAAGTCAAATCAGTTTCTTTTGTGTTTTTCAGATGTCGTATGTTTCAGAGCATTTTATTTTAAAGCTCCCAAATAACACTTAATTATTTTCATAACTAAGAGAAGGTCTTAACTTTAAAAAGTTCTTGTATATTACCTATACTTTCTGGTATTGTTAATTTTATTCTCCATTGTGATTATGTGTTATTAAACATAACCTGCCACACATTCAGAGTTATATATAGCAAGCTCCTTATGATATTGGACAGTTTTGTCCTATACTGGAAGACCCTAAGTCATGTATTACAAAGGGTATTAAAAATGTTATTTATAAGTTCCTGTTAATTTGTAAACCGTTTTCCCTTGGAAATAATATAATTGGTGAGTAGGTTCTGAAGCAAGTCTCCTAAGACTCATTTAGCTCATGGTGTCCTAGAAATACATTATGCACCTGCTGTCATAGGAGGGAGCGTGTGCACGTAAGCATGCAACTGCAGTGTGATAGGATAAGAGTGAAGATGGAGAAACACACTGGTACTGTTTGGGTCCCCAAAATAGTCACTCCCCTTCAGTCTTTTTGTATCCTGACGCGAACCAAATTCAGGCTGTTTCTGGTCCATCAAATGGACGAATTAAGGAATGGATTTAGTTTTTCCAAACTGGGTAGATGTGATTATGTCTTGCCAAATGTGAAAAGGATGTCATACGTGAACAAATCTACCCAGATTCTGAACTCACGAAGTCAAATTATTGTTAATTCCTTCAAATTAATTATCTTAAAGACACACTCATTCCAACAAGAGTCTGTGGTTTCTAAGTTTAAATAAGATCTGCTGATAAAGTTTTTAAATAATTTCCAAAAACATGAAAGCAGCATTGTTATAAGAATGCCCCTAAGCTGGGGCGCCTGGGTGGCTCAGTCGTTAAGCGTCTGCCTTCGGCTCAGGTCATGATCCCAGGGTCCTGGGATTGAGCCCCACATCGGGCTCCCTCCTCGCCAGGAAGCCTGCTTCTCCCTCTCCCACTCCCCCTGCTTATGTTCCCTCGCTAGCTGTCTCTCTCCCTGTGTCAAATAAATAAATAAAATCTTTTAAAAAAATGCCCCTAAGCTGTCATTGAACGTATTCAACGTATGTGACTCTGTGGATGCCAATCTTATTTAAATTTTTTTTTTCCTTTTGGCTATGCCTTCAGAGTTTGAGGCATGTTCATAACAAAATTGGTGATGGAAAATTCTACCCTTTTTAGGGTGGATTTGAGTCCTGGATTCCATGAAGCAATTCTGTATCAAGATCTTAAGACAATTCCAAAACAGGAATTTCAAAAGATATGAGTGAAAACATATAATTGGATTTGCTTTGCTGGCTGAGGACCTTGACTGACAATATTTGCTTATATACCTTCTGAAATTTTTGCTGAAATTTTAGTTATGTTATTTCATGATCATTCTTTGTAAATTATGTATATTATATTTCTCTACAATTGTATCAACTATAGGAAATCATACATAAGAATTTGAAGATGCTAAATAGTCTGGGGCTATTTAAAATGTGAGTTGCTAGTCTTCTGTCAGTAATCTCTCTTACCGGATATTCCCATCACTTGCATCCACAGAGATAATTATAAGGCACTAGGGGGAATTTAAATTCTCTTCAACGTGTGATAAACCTCTGGCGGTCTTGGATTTCACATTTTCTTTTTCAAGGATTTGTGAGTCGTCTCGAAGTTCTAAAACAGTTGTAATTTTGATAAACAAATTGAAATCATAACTTGTGAGGGTTTTCGCAGCTGCAAGTCTAGTCTGTGGTTGCTTAACAAGTGAGACAGTTTAAGGGATTCATTAATTAATTCAAAGAATATTTACTGAACACCTACCTTGAATTAGAAACTGTGAGGTGCTCAGGCTATGGCAGTAAATAAGGCAGTCAGTACTCCTGCTCTTGTGTTTATTTTCTAATGGGAGGCACTGACTGTGGTTTAATAGGTGAATCAGTGAATAAAATAAGTAAAGATCGTGGTAAATGCAGGGAAGGAAATAAATGGGATCCTATAATTGAGAAAATGTGGTCCTGTTTAATTAGAGTGTCCAGGAAAGCCATTGTGAAAATATCATGAAGTTCCAAAAGACAAGAATGAGCCCACAGTTTGAGGAGCTGGGCAAGGGATATTCCTGGCAGAGTAATAGCCAATTCAGAGTCTCTGAGGGAAGAAGTAATTTGGATACTTTCTTGGGCCAGAAAGAAGGTCAAGGTAATTGGATTGTCAGAGGTGGACAAGAGAGGCAGGCCAGGGGCTGATGGGGGGACTTCACTGCTAGTGACATGGTATGTAAGATTTGATGCATTGTACAGTAGGGAAGCCAGGGCAGAGTTTTGGACAGGGAAAGAATATGATCTGGCTTGCATTTTAATATCACCTTGGCTTCTGTGCAAAAAATTTATGGGAAGGGGGCAGAATGGAAGCAAGAAGGCAGGCTGAGGCTGTTGGGTGAATTCAGGCAGGAAATTATAAGGTGCTGAGCTCAGTGCAGAACAGTGGAGGTAGAGAGAAGACATTTGGGCAGATTTTGCAGTGTGGCCTGTCACAATTACTCAGCCTTTGTTCTCTGTTTATCTCTACCCTGTGGAGGAAATGACAGCTTCTAATGGTATTCCCAGATTTGGCCATTAGCCAGTTCATAAAATATCATCGATAGTAAAATAAAAGGCTTTATTAAATCATTTTTTGTTCTAGTAAAAAAAAATTTAAAGGGTTTAAAGGGTAAACTTTCTTTTTACCTATCTGTGAACATGTTTCAGCCCAACCTGTGGAAAGCAGGCCATTTCTCTAGACAGACTGCTTATTGGCAGGCAGAGTGATCAGTCTGCATTTAAAAAAACAAGTACAGTATTCAGTGTTAAAGAATTCTAATTCTCATGTCAGATAAGTGGGTAAGCTTCTTCTTATGGAAATATTAATTTGCATGTTTGTTATGACTTTAGAATATATGAGAATTTGACCCCAGTTGTCACAAGTAATATCTAAGTCGTATCATTTGGTAATTGCTGTTAACCCAAGAGGATGAGACATCTGTATGCTGTTGTTAGCCCTTCTTCAAAATGGACTGATAGGTGATGGGAAAATGAGTTGGTTTTTATTTTTTTATTTGACCAAAAAAGTAGTCCTGCCCATTTCCTTAATCTCCCTCCTTAGAGTCTCTTTCTCTGTGCTAGACATAACAAACACACATACTGCGTTTGCAATTGTTTCTGTGACAAAACTACATCAATTTAAAACATTTATATTCAGGATTTACGCTTAGAATATTATGTGATATAATGAGCTAAGAATTATATTTATTGTTTTCTGCCATGCATTATTGAATTGTACTGGATATTTCATTTAATTACTTGAGGCGCATGTTCTTTTTTCTTTTTACAGATGATTTTTTTAAACATCAAGCCAGTGATCTAAATATTTGAGTAAATAACCCAAAGTTGCACAGCTGATAAATAATAGGATTATGCTTTAAACCTGTATCTACATACCAGAGTATGTCTCTTCCTTCAAGAGAAAGAGAATGAATATAAAGAGAGACACTTACTGTATATAGAATGGAATTTGGCATTGCAATATTGTCTTTTATTTCTCTGTATGCTGTTCCTAACCCAGTGTGCTTTGGAGCTCAAATTAGAGCTGTTTCTCATGGTACCGGAAAAAGCCAGTGCTTGAAAACACCAAGCCTTGTTATTGACTCTCTGTGGTCATTGGCTTGGCATGGAGTGGGTGGCTTCCTTCCCATTCCCACTTAAATTTTAGGTTAGGTCAGTGTGTATCAGCAGAGAGTGATGATTTAAAGGGGACTTACTGTTTTTTCTTTTGAAATTGGCACTCTAATGTTATTCTTATGCTTAGTATAAATAATTATGTGGCAATAATGAAATTATTTTCAGGATATTCTATAAGTAGCTGAGAAGTTTTAAGGTATTGTATATTTAGTATAAAAGTAAAGAGTAGGAACAACTGTGAAGGTAGGATTATTCTAGGTACATTAAGGAAATAAAGTGTACACACTGATGTTTACTCCCTGGGGTGTGGTGTGGGGACAGGGAGACCAGCTGAAGAGTCAGATTTTACTAGTATTCCAGAAAGAATGCCTTGTAACCCTACATCAGTAATACTAGATTAATTTCAAGATAACCTAGCAATAACTATTTTTGAAGGTGTCCATGTTAAGTGTATTAATGATAAAATTATAGAAATGTTATTAAAAGGGAAATGTAATAATGCCATATTTTTAAAAAGCCTTCAGAAAAATGCAAGTAGCACATTATGAGAAATAAAAACAGCTAAGGAACTGATTGAATTATATAAATTTTATACCAAGGATAATTATTCTACTTATTTCTAATGTCCAGAAAATCAATACTTGGAATTTTTAAAATTTTGCTTTAATATGCATTTTATTTTTAACTTTTAGAAAACTTTATTTTTGAAAATGTGTTACTGTTTTAAGTTTTTATTTTAACATATGTGAACATTTACCCTTGAGTTATGTAACCACCACCAGAATCAAACACAAAGGAGTTCCTGTATCCCCTAAGATTCCCCTGTGCCCCATGTATACCAGCCTTCACCCACCCTGTAGGACCTACATAACTTTTTTTTTTTATGTTTTATTATTTATTTTCTTCTGCTTACTTTGGGTTTAGTTTTCAGTTCTTTTTCTCGTTTCTTAAGGTGAAAGCTTAGGTAAGGATTTTGAAACTTGCTTTTCTACTGTAGGCATTTAAAACTTTAAATTTTACACTAAGCCCTTAACTGTGTCCCATAAATTTTGATATGTTGTATTGTTTTTATTTAGTCAAAAATGTTTTCTAATTTTCCTTGTAATTTCTTTTATTCATGGGTTATTGAGAAGTGTGTTGTTTAATTTCCAAATATTGGTGATTTCCCAGCCTCCTTCCTGCATACATTGTATGATTTCAATTCCTTTAAATATAAGATGTGTTTTTTGGTCTAATGAATGGTCTGTATGGAGAATGTACCATGTACACCTGGAAAGAATGTGTATTCTGCTATGGTACTCTGTAAATGTCAAATTAGGTCCGTGTGGTTTAAGTCTTTCGCATTCTTGCTTACGTTCTGACCAGATGTTCTATCAGTTATTGGGAGTGATGTGTTAAAATCTCCATCCATCATTGTTGAAATGTCTACTTTTCCTTTTGGTTCTGTCAGGTTTTGCTTTATGTATGTTTGGGTTTTTAGGGTGCATAAAGTTATAAATTGTTATATATTCCAGAAGCATTAATCACTTTACTGTCATGAAATGTTCCTGTTTGTCTTTTTTTTTTCCTATTTGTCTCTTAATAATATTTCCTGTCTTAATGTCTAACTTTTCTGATACGAATATAGCTAGTCTGTCACTCTTGTTGTTTTTTGCATGGTATGTATTTTTTGCATCCTTTTTACTTTCAGCCTATATGTACAGTTACATCTAAAGTGTGCTTCTTAGGGGCATCTGGGTGGCTCAGTCTAAGCGTCTGCCTTCGGCTCAGGTCATGATCCCGGGGTCCTGGGATCGAGCCCTACATCGGGCTCCCTGCTCCAAGGGAAGCCTGCTTCTCCCTCTCCTCCTCCCCCTGCTTGTGTTCCCTCTCTCACTGTCTCTCTCTCTCTCAAAAAATAAATAAAATCTTTAAAAAAATAAATAAAATGTGCTTCTTAAAGATAACATTGTTTTTTAGGACCATCTGACATTCTTGTTAGATTTGCATTGTTTTGTTTGCTACATTACTGTAATTGTTGGTATGGATATATTTACATCAACCATTTTGCTATTTGTATTTACACAACTCATATCTTTTATGTTCCTCTGTATCTCCTTTATTGCCTTCTATTATTTTAATATATTTTCATCTTTAACTGGGATGTAATTGACATAAAACATTGTATTAGTTTCAAGTGTACAACATAATTATTTGATATTTGTATATATTGCAAAACGATCACCACAATAAGTCAGTTAACATCCATCACCATAGTTATAAAATTTTTTTTCTTGTGATGAGGACTTTTAAGATTTACCATCTAGGGGTGCTTGGCTTGCTCAGTCAATGGACTGTGCGACTCTTGATCTTGAGGTTGTGAGTTCCAGCCCCATGTTGGGTATAGAGGTTATTTAAAAATAAAATCTTTAAAAAAAAAAAAAGATTTACTCTCTACAAAGTTTCAAATATACAATATAGAATTATTAACTATAGTCACCAATGTTGTACATGAAATCCCCATGACTGATTTTATAACTGGAAATATGTACCTTTTGACCCTCTTTTCCCATTTTGCCTAACCCACCCCTACCCCCACCGCTACCACTCTTCTCTTCTCTGTATCTATGAACTTTTTTTTTTTTTAAGATTCCACATATAAGTGAGATCATATGGTATTTGTCTTTCTCTGACTTACTGCACTTAGCATAATGCCCTCAAGGTCCATCCATGTTGTCACAAATGGCAAGATTTTTTTTTTTTATGGCTAATATTCCATTGCACATTTTCTTTATCCATTCATCCATCAATGGATACTTAGGTTGTTTCCATATCTTGGCTATTGATGTGGTGAACATGGGGATGCAGATATCTTTTTGAGTAAGTGTTTTTGTTTTCTTCAGATAAATGCCCAGACGTGGAATTGCTAGATCATATGGTAATTCTATTTTTATTTAATTTATTTCTTGAGGAACCTCCATACTGTTTTCCATAGTAGCAGCATCAGTTTATATTCCCAGCAAAAGTGCCTGAGGATTCCATTTTCTTCTCACCAACACTTGCTATTTCTTGTCTTTTTTGATAATAAGCAATCTAACAGGTATCAGGTGACATAACATTGTGGTTTTGACTTGCATTTCCCTGATGTTTAGTGAAGTTGAGGATCTTTTCATGTGTCTGTTGTCTGTCTGCATGTCTTCTTTGGAAAAATGTTTATTCCAGTCTGTCCATTTTAAAATCAGATTGTTTGGGATTTTTTACTCTTGAGTTGTAGGAGTTATTTTTTTTTAAAGATTTTATTTATTTATTCGACAGAGAGAGAGAGAGACAGTGAGAGAGGGAACACAAGCAGGGGGAGTGGGAGAGGGAGAAGCAGGCTTCCCACGGAGCGGGGAGCCCGATGCGGGGCTCGATCCCAGGACCCTGGGATCATGACCGGAGCCGAAGGCAGCCGATTAACGACTGAGCCACCCAGGCGCCCCGTAGGAGTTATTATTATTATTTTTTATATTTCCCCCTTACCAGATATATGACTTGCAAATATTTTTCCCACTCATATGTTGCCTTTTCATCCTGTTGACGGTTTCCTTTGCTGTGTAGAAGTTTTTTAGTTTGATATAGTCCCACTTGTTTATATTTGCTCTGGTTGTCTTTGCTTTTGGTGTAAGATTCAAAAAATCATCACCAAGACCGATGTCAAGGAGCTTACCGCCTATTTTCTTACAGGAGTTTTATGGTTTCAGGTCTTACGTTCAAGTCTTAATCCATCTTGAGTTTATTTTTGTGTATGGTGTAAGATGATGGCCAGTTTCATTCTTTTAAATGTGGCTGTCCAGTTTTCCCAACACCATTTGTTGAAGAGACTATTCTTTCCTCATTGTATATTCTTGTCTCCTTTGTTGTAAATTAATTGACCATCTATGCATGAGTTTATTTCTGGGCTCTCTAATCTGTTCCATGGATTTATATGTCTGTTTTGTGCCAATACCGTGTTTTTTGATTACTATTGCTTTGTAATATAGCTTGAAACCAGGGGATGTGATACCTCCAGCTTTGTTCTTTTTCAAGATTATTTAGGCTTTTTGGGGTGTTTTGTGGTTCCATACAAACTTCAGGATTTTATGTTCTATTTCTGTGAAAGATGCCATTGATATTTTGATAAGGATTCCACTGAATCTGTAGATTGCTCTGGGTAGTATGGACATTTAAAAAAAATTTTTTTAAATTTTATTTTATTATGTTAATCACCATACATTATATCATTAGTTTTTGATGTAGTATTCCATGATTCATTGTTTGTGTATAACACCCAGTGCTCCATTCAATATGTGCCCTCTTTAATACCCATCACCAAGCTAACCCATCCCCCACACCCCTCCCCTCTAGAACCCTCAGTTTCTTTCTCAGACTCCATAGTCTCTCATGGTTCATCTCCCCCTCTGATTCCCCCCCCCTCCTTTTTCCCTTCTTGCTCTCTTCTTTTTTTTTTTTAACATATAATGTATTATTTGTTTCAGAGGTACAGGTCTATGATTGAACAGTCTTACACAATTCACAGTGCTCACCATAGCCCATACCCTCCCCAATGTCTGTCACCCAGCCACCCCATCCCTCCCACCCCACCCCCACTCCAGCAACCCTCAGTTTGTTTCCTGAGATTAAGAATTCCTCATATCAGTGAGATCATATGATACACGTCTTTCTCTGACTGACTTATTTTGCTTAGCATAATACCCTCTAGTTCCATCCACATTGTTGCAAATGGCAAGATTTCAGGGTTTTTTATGGCTGCATGATACTCCATTGTGTATATATACACCACATCTTCTTTATCCATTCATCTGTCGATGGACATCTTGGCTCTTTCCATAGTTTGGCTATTGTGGACATTGCTGCTATAAACATCGGGGTGCTTGTACCCCTTCGGATCCCTACATTTGTATCTTTGTGGTAAATACCCAGTAGTGCAATTGCTGGATCGTATGGTAGCTCTATTTTCAACTGTTTGAGGAACCTCCATACTGTTTTCCAGAGTGGTTGCACCAGCTTGCATTCCCACCAACAGTGTAGGAGGGTTCCCCTTTCTCGACATTCCCGCCAACATCTGTTGTTTCCTGACTTGTTAATTTTAGCCATTCTGACTGCTGTGAGGTGGTATCTCATTGAGGTTTTGATTTGGATTTCCCTGATGCCGAGCGATGTTGAGCACTTTTTCATGTGTCTGTTGGCCATTTAGATGTCTTCTTTAGAAAAATGTCGTTCATGTCTTCTGCCGATTCTTGATTGGATTATTTGTTCTTTGGGTGTTGAGTTTGATAAGTTCTTTATAGATTTTGGATACTAGCCCTTTATCTGATATGTCATTTGCAAATATCTTCTCCCATTCTGTCGTTTGTCTTTTGGTTTTGTTGACTGTTTCTTTTGCTGTGTAAAAGATAGGGATTGCATTAAATGTGTAGATTGCTCTAGGTAGCATTGACATCTTCACAATATTTTTCTGCCAATCCATGAATATGGAACGTTTTTCCATTTCTTTGTGTCTTCCTCAATTTCTTTCATGAGTATTTTATAGTGTTCTGAGTACAGATTCTTTGCCTCTTTGGTTAGATTTATTCCTAGGTATCTTATGGTTTTGGGTGCAATTGTAAATGGGATCGACTCCTTAATTTCTCTTTGTTCTGTCTTGTTGGTGTATAGGAATGCCACTGATTTCTGGGCATTGATTTTATATCCTACCACTTTACTGAATTCCTGTATGAGTTCTAGCAGTTTTGGGGTGGAGTCTTTTAGGTTTTCCACATAAATTATCATATCATCTGCAAACAGTGAGAGTTTGACTTCTTCTTTGCCGATTCGGATGCCTTTGATTTCTTTTTGTTGTCTGATTGCTGTGGCTAGGACTTCTAATACTATGTTGAATAGCGGTGGTGATAGTAGACATCCCTGCCGTATTCCTGACCTCAGGGGGAAAGCTCTCAGCTTTTCCCCATTGAGAATGATATTCGCTGTGGGTTTTTCATAGGTGGCTTTTATGATATTGAGGTATGTACCCTCTATCCCTATACTCAGAAGAGTTTTGATCAGGAAAGGATGCTGTACTTTGTCAAACGCTTTTTCTGCATCTATTGAGAGGATGCTTTTTCTGCATCCCATGGTTCTTGTTCTTTCTTTTATTAATGTATTGTATCACATTGATTGATTTGCGGATGTTGAACCAACCTTGCAGCCCAGGAATAAATCCCACTTGGTCGTGGTGAATAATCCTCTAATATACTGTTGGATCCTATTGGCTAGTATTTTGGTGAGAATTTTTGCATCCATGTTCATCAGGGATATTGGTCTGTAATTCTCCTTTTTGATGGGGGTCTTTGTCTGGTTTTGGGATCAAGGTAATGCTGGCCTCATAAAATGAGATTGGAAGTTTTCCTTCCCTTTCTATTTTTTGGAACAGTTTCAGAAGAATAGGTATTAATTCTTCTTTAAATGTTTGGTAGAATTCCCCTGGGAAGCCATCTGGCCCTGTGCTTTTGTCTGTTGGGAGGTTTTTGATGACTGCTTCACTTTCCTTAGCGGTTATAGGTCTGTTCAGGTTTTCTATTTCTTCCTGGTTCAGTTTTGGTAGTTGATACATCTCTAGGAATGCATCCATTTCTTCCAGATTATGTAATTTCCTGGCATATAGTTGCTCGGAAGATGTTCTTATTAATTGTTTGTATTTCTTTGGTGTTGGTTGTGATCTCTCCTCTTTCATTCATGATTTTATTTATTTGGGTCCTTTCTCTTTTCTTTTTTTTTTCTTTTCTTTAAAGATTTTATTTATTTATTTGACAGAGAGAGTCACAGCGAGAGAGGGAACAGAAGCAGGGGGAGTGGGAGAGGGAGAAGCAGGCTTCTTGTAGAGCAGAGAGCCCGATGTGGGGCTCGATCCCAGGACCCCAGGACCATGACCCAAGCTGAAGGCAGACGCTTAAAGGACTGAGCCACCCAGGCGCCCCCTCCTTTCTATTTTCTTTTTGATAAGTCTGGCCAGGGGTTTCTCAATCTCATTCATTCTTTCAAAGAACCAGCTCCTAGTTTCGTTGATCTCTTCTACTATCATTTTGGTTTTTATTTCATTGATTTCTGCTCTGATCATTATTTCTCTTCTCCTGCTGGTCTTAGGCTTTATTTGCTGTTCTTTCTCCAGCTCCTTTAGGTGTAGGGTTAGGTTGTGTATTTGAGACCTTTCTTGTTTCTTGAGAAAGGCTTGTACTGCTCTAAACTTTCCTCTTAGGACTGCCTTTGCTGCATCCCAAAGATTTTGAACAATTGTGTTTTCATTTTCATTTGTTTCCATGAATTTTTTAAATTCCTCTTTCATTTCCTGTTTGACCCATTCATTCTTTAGTAGGATGCTCTTTAAGCCTCTCTGGGTTCTTTCCAACTTCCCTCTTGTGATTGAGTTCTAGTTTCAAAGCATTGTGGTCCGAAAATATGCAGGGAGTGATCCCAGTCTTTTGGTACTGGTTGAGACCTGATTCGTGACCTAGGATGTGATCTGTTCTCGAGAATGTTCCATGGGCACTAGAGAAGAATGTGTATTCTGTTGCTTTGGGATGGAATGTTCTGAATATATCTGTGAAGTCCATTTGGTCCAATGTATCATTTAAAGTCTTTATTTCCTTGCTGATCTTTTGCTTAGATGATCTGTCCATTTCAGTCGGGGGTGTTAAAGTCCCCTACTATTATTGTATTATTGTCAATGTGTTTCTTTGCTTTTGTTATTAAGTGGCTTATATAATTGGCTGCTGCCATGTTAGGGGCATAGATATTTACAATTGTTAGATCTTCTTGTTGGAGAGACCCTTTAAGTAGGATATAGTGTCCTTCCTCATCTCTTATTATTGTCTTCGGTTTAAAATCTAATTTGTCTGATATAAGGATTGCCACCCCAGCTTTCTTTTGGTGTCCATTAGCATGGTAAATGGTTTTCCACCCCCTCACTTTCAATCTGGAGGTGTCTTTGGGTCTAAAATGAGTCTCTTGCAGACAGCATATTGATGGGTCTTGTTTTTTAATCCAATCTGATAGCTTGTGTCTTTTGATTGGGACATTTAGCCCATTTACATTCAAGGTAACTATTGAAAGGTATGAATTTAGTGCCATTGTATTGCCTGTAAGGTGACTGTTATTGTATATTGTCTGTGTTCCTTTCTGGTCTATGTTACTTTTAGGCTCTCTCTTTGCTTAGAGGACCCCTTTCAATATTTCTTGTAGGGCTGGTTTTGTGTTTGCAAATTCCTTTAGTTTTTGTTTGTCCTGGAAGCTTTTTATCTCTCCTTCTATTTTCGATGACAGCCTAGCTGGATACGATATTCTTGGCTGCATATTTTTCTCATTTAGTGCTCTGAAGATATCATGCCAGTCCTTTCTGGCCTGCCAGGTCTCTGTGGATAGGTCTGTTGCCAGTCGAATGTTTCTACCATTGTAGGTTACAGACCTCTTGTCCCCAGCTGCTTTTGGGATTTTCTCTTTGTAAGTTTTACTATTAGGTGTCGGGGTGTTGACCTATTTTTATTGATTTTGAGGAGGGTTCTCTGCTCTGAAGGAGCCGAGAACTCGGGGCCCCACTCCTCAGTGAGCCCCCAGAGAAAAGCAGTCAGTCACTCCTGTCTCCCCAGTCTCTGGCTGCAGTCCGTGCTCACCCAGCCTGTGACCGAGCATTTCTGTCTCTGGCACCTGACCCTGTTTGGAGTCTCCAAACCCGGCAGATTCCTATGGTGCGCTGCTGCATGGCTTCTCCCAAAGAAGAAAGGGGAGTCTCCCCGGGTCTGCCGCTTGTTGGGTCCCTGCTGGAAGAGCAGTGGCCCAACTGTGCCATGGTCATGGTTTATGGCAACCCCAAGCTCCGAGCACATTCCTGGGCTCCGTCTTTGCAGCGGTTTCCCTGCTCTGATACCTGGGAGCTCTGCCGCACTTGGGCACCCGCAGTCTTTCTGTGACCCCGAGGGTCCTGAGACCACACTGTCCCAGGGAGGATTCCACCCCCTGCTTAGCCACTGGAGCAACGTCCCTCAGTGGAGCTGACTTCTAAAAAAAAAGTTCCAATTTTGTACTCCACTGCTCTATCACTTGCCGGTAGTCGGCTGACAGAGGCTCCCTCCCCCCACGATCTAGCTTCCCAAATACCGCCTCAGATTCACTTCTCCGCATGTCCTTCCTTCCAGAAAGTGGTTGCTTCCTATTCAGAGAGTTGCTGCTATTCTTTTCTTCTATCTCCTGTTGAGTTTGTAGGTATTCAGAATGGTTTGATACCTATCTAGCTGAATTCCTGGGACCATATGAAATTTAGGTCTCCTACTCCTCTGACATCTTGCTCCTCCCCTCTCTAGTATATTCATTTTAACAATATTCTTTAAATTCATGAGCATAGTATATCTTTCCATTTATTTGTGTCTCCCTCAGTTTCTTTCATCAGTGTCTTACAGTTTTCAGTGTACAGGCCTTTGACCTCCTTAATTAAATTTATTTCTAGGTTTTTGCTTTTTTATGCAATTGGAAATGAAATTGTTTTTTAAATTTCTCTTTCTGATATTTCATTATTCTTCTGGATTGTCAAATTTGTTGTCATGTTATTGTTCATAGTAGTCTTGTATGATCTTTTGTAGTTTTGTGGTATCAGTTGTAAGTCTCTTTTATTTCTGATCTATTTATTTGAGTCCTCCTATTTTTTCTTGGTGAATCTAGCCAAAGGTTTGTCAATTTTCTTTACCTTTTCAAAGAACCAGCTCTTAGTTTCATTGATCTTTTCTATTTTTAATCTCTATATCATTTATTTATGCTCTGATCTTTAATATTTCCTTCTTTCTATGAACTTTGGGCTTCATTTATTCTTTTTCTAGTTCCTTAAGATATAAAATTAAGTTTGCATATTTGAGTTTTTTCTTGTTTCTTGATGTAGGCATTATTTGCTATGAACTTCCCTCTTAGAACTGCTTTTGCTGTATATCATAAGGTTTGGTATATTGTATTTTCATTTTCAGTTTTTCATTCTTTAAAACTTGATTTCTTTTTTGACTCATTGGCTGTTCAGTAGCATGTTGTTTAATTTCCACATATTTGTGAATTTTCCAGTTTTCATCTTGTAATTGATTTTTAGTGGGGGTTTTTTTTTTTGAGTCACTGTCATCATACTTTCCTTCTTTGAACTTGTTCTTGTTAGTTCATTCGTTCATTCCTTCCCTCCCTCCCTCCTTCCTTCCTTCCTTCCATCCCTAGGCCCAACGTGGACCTTGAACTCATGACCCTTAGATCAAGAGTTGCATGCTCTACCCAGCTGAGCCAGCCAGGCGCCACTCTTTTTAGTTCTTTCAGTGTGTTTATTATGGCTGATTTGAGGTAATTGTCTGCTAAATTCAACATCTGGATCCACTTAGAATCATTTTCTATTTACTCTTTTTTTTCCTGAGTATGGATTACACTTTCTTGTTTTATTGAATGTTTTGTAATTTTTTTAAATGGACATTTTAAATAATATAATAGCAGTAACTCCGAATTCTGATTTTTTCCCCTACCTGAGGATTATTGCTATTTCTTTTTACTTATTTGATATTCATAGTAATTTGCCTGGACTAAAAATTTGAAATCCTTTCCTCCACAGTATATGACCATTGATGTCTCTGTGGGTTTTTTTTTTTCCTCCTTATTTTTGTTTAAATTTTTAAGCCTAGCTTATTAGGAATTATTCCTGTTTCTGTATAGCTTGGCAGTTGAACACCTTGAGGTATGACTTCTGTTCTCTGTCAGTAGATCTGTGTGTGGGTTTAAGAAGCCCATTTAACATTTAGGCAGTGTTCAGATGTACCCTATTTTTTTCTCTTAGGCTCTGTCTTTTCTCCTCTATCCATGTGTGCAAGCTCTCTGTAGATCTAGAATTTGTAAATTGCTTGAGCCCTCTCTGGTCTCCCCTGTGTTTGCTCATGACTTCCTCTCAGTCTGATATATGTAGAGAGTCTATCAAATATCTTCCTGCTTCATAGCCCATACCTCCTGGTTAAATTTCTGGCCTGTCTGCCCAATTCATTCCTTGCCTCAACCAAGAACATCCCTTAGCCTCATAAAATCATTAGCCTCTCATTTCACTTGCAACCAAGATTATTACTAATTATTAAGTACCGGGTGTGGGTTTTTCACCTTTTGTTCTAAATCATGTCAGCCCCCTCCAGCAGTGAAGCTGCTGGTTGTTTGCACTCTGCCCTGCCATATTAGAAATGTTGTACTAACCAAGTGGGGTAGAAGGATGCGAGCCACCCCAAGTGAGCTTGTCACATATTTCTGCTCTTCTGATTGGAAATGTCGAAGTTTTTCATGAATATATGCTTTTCCATTTGTTGAAAACTTTTGGTCAGTTTCCAGAGTACTGAAATGTTTGCTTTTGACAATTTTCTGTAATTTTATAGTTACTTTCTGGGCAGAGGATTTGGCAGCCTCCTCACTCCATCACTGGAAGGTCCAGCTTTTCTTTTTGTTTCTTTTTTGGCTATGGTTTGCCTGGCATATGTTTTTATCACTTTATATTTAATGTATCCATGTATTTATATTTTAAATGGATTCTTTTTATACTAGGATCTTCTATTTAAATCCAGTCTGGTAATCTCTTTTAATTGGTGTCCTCAGGCTATTTGCTTTTAATGTTATTGTTGACCTTATTAGATTTAGGCTTACTGTTTTATAATTAGTTTTCTGCTTGTCGCCTCTAATTTTGTCTCTTTATTCCCTCTTTCCTGCCTTGCTATTATTCAAATATATTTTAGTATTTTCTTTGAATTAATTTATTGGCTTTTGGGGCTTATCTCTTTTTATTTTGTTTATTTTTTGAAGATTTTATTTATTTATTTGAGAGGGAAAGAGCGCACAAGTTGCGGGAAGAGCAGGGGTGAGCTGAGTTTGGAGCCCGACCTAGGGCTTGACCCCAGATCATGACCTGAGCTGAAATCAAGAGTTGGACACTCAACCGACTGAGCCATCCAGGTGCCCTAGGCTTACCTCTTTTTAAAATGTGTTTTATTTTAGTTTTCCCATTAGAAATTACATTATACATATCTTTCAAAATCTACTTGGAAATTCCTTTTGCTTTCCTCCACCAACCTTTGTGTTATACTTATCAGAAGTAGTACATCTATATACATTGAAAATCTTACCAGATAATGCTATGATTTTTGCCTTTAGCAGTCATGCATATCTTGAAACACTTAAAAGGAGAAAAGTAAATAGTCTGTTATATTTACTCAGTTATAATAACTCTTATATTTGAAGACATAATGGCTTAACTGAGAAAATTTGGTGAAAGATATAAATTTATAGATTTAAAAAGCTCAGCTAAGAGGGCCTGGCTGGCTCCATCAGTAGAGCATGTGACCCTTGATCCTGGGGTTGTAGGCCCCACATTGGGTATAGGGTTTACTTAAAAAGCTCAGCTGACCCCAACTAGGATAAATTCAAAAAAGTCATTTACAGGTACATCATAATCAACCTGCTAACAACTAAAGTTAAAGAACAAATCTTGAAAGCACCTAAAGAAACAATGATTCAAATGGCTGTAGAGTTTTCCTTGGACACCATGGAGGCTGGAAGACAATAGAACAGCATCTTTAAATTACTGAGAGGAAAACATGGTCACCCCAGAATTCTGTATCTAATGAAATTAATCTTTAGGAATCACAATGATAGGAGGACACTCCCAAGTGTAGGAAAACTAAGAGAATTTGTTGTCAGCATACCTGCTCTATGAGAAATGCTAAAAGTTTTTCAGTCTGACTGAACTGATAGAAGAAGGAATCTTGGATTTTCAGGAGTGAAGGAAGAGTTACTTAATGAGCATCCGGTTGTCCTGGCCTTGGTGCCATCTTTAGACTTGACCACTTTTGCTAGATTTACGTTTGGCTGAGAGTTTTCAAGTTTTTAACTTGAGCTCACACTTTGGATTCTCTTTCTTTATTTCTGCCTGATATATTGCTACCCCAGGCTTATTTCCTATTTTTTTTTAAAGATTTTATTTATTTGAGAAAGAGAGAATGAGAGATAGAGAGCACGAGAGGGAAGAGGGTCAGAGGGAGAAGCAGACTCCCTGCTGAGCAGGGAGCCCGATGTGGGACTCTGTCCCGGGACTCCAGGATCATGACCTGAGCCAAAGGCAGTCGCTTAACCAACTGAGCCACCCAGGCGCCCTTATTTCCTATTTTTTTGTATTTAAGTTAGAATCTTAGATAAATTTTGACTCAATTGCTTTCTAAAAATGTGCTTCCACTACCCCCACCAAAAAAAAAAAAAAAAGGAAGGAAGAGAAAGGGAAACAAACTATAAAAGATTCTTAAAGATAGAGAACAAACAGAGGGGTGCTGAAGGGGAGTTGGTGGGGCATGGGCTAGATGGGGGATGGGTATTAAAGAGAGCACTTGATGTAATGAGCACTGAGTGTTGTATGTGGGTGATGAATCATTGAATTCTGCTCCTGAAGCCAACATTGCATATGTTATCTAACTAGAACTTGAATAAAAATTTGAAAAAAAAATGTATTTTTGTGTTGGCTGAGCTTAAGCAAGTGTATTTTTTAATAAATTATTGAAGTTAAGATGCCATATGTAGTCCTAGATTTGAAGCCTGGTGTAAAATGGTCATGAAAATTATGTTTAATTGAGTCTACCTGAGAAGCTATTTAATTTTTATTTCTCTGTTTCCCACATACTTTCACAGTTTGACAAAATCATTAATTTTCCAATCACATTATAGACAGTATTCAACTCAATACTTTAATTGGAATAATAGTTAGCTTAAGTTTTTTTATAACAATTGAAAAGGCCAAAATAGTAAGCTACTGAGAATAATGTCCTTTTGTTGTACTCATTCATTTAATATGTGCAGTCCTGCATGTTTCAGATTTAATAAAATGCTTTTATTCATCTCACATAGGAAGTAAGAAATGTCAGCTTTTCGTTCTCCTTCCCATTCCTCAGTACTTTGACCTTTGGTACTGACATTATGTGTTTCCCCTTTTTGGTCAAAAGTGTTATTAATTTTAGTATCTGAAATATGTGTGCATGTCTGCCAAAGCAGAGTGGAAATATTGATCTGTTACCACTGTAAAAAGTAAATCATCACGTTATGGAAAATTTAGAATTATAATCACATATTATTTCCCCATCTCACAATACAATAAGGCAATGCTGAATTGAAATGGTGGGCAGTTGGGGCGCCTGGCTGGCTCAGTTGGTTAAGTGCCCGACTTTTAGTTTCGGCTCAGGTCATGATCTCAGGGTCTTGGGATTGAGCCCTGTGTAGGGCTTCTGCTCAGCGCAGAGTCTCCTTGTCCTTCTGCCTTCCCCTCTATCTCTCCTCCCACTCGTGACTGCTCACATGCTTGCTTGCACTTTCTTTAAATAAATAAATAAATCTTTATTAAAAAAATAAATAGTGGGCAATTGCAAGCTTTAGTAATTTTTGCAACCACATCAAAACACTTCTTTACACATTTAATTATTTTGTAACTAATGATTAAAATAATTTCTTTTGCTTGCTCCCATGTGATTTTTAATGGATTTTTCAAATTTCTTTCAATATGTGGTTTAATAGATACTGCAATTCAGAATTGATATAATTTTAATTTTTTCATAAAAAAATTAAGTTTTTAGCATTGGCATCACCATACTTAGAGTATAATAATCTAGAAGCACTAACATTATCTTTGACCATTTTTTATTTTACTGTTTTCTGTTTCTAGTCAAGTACCCCTGATGCTTTTCTTAAAATATCTCTGGAATTCTTTAAATTTGTCACACTGCCTCTGTTCTAGTCAAATGTCTACTTGTTTTCTCAGCCTAGAATCTCCTTCCATTCCACTGCTGCTTTATATATCCATCATTCTAGTTTTTTCAAAAGAGTGCTGTTATTCTGTATGAATCTTCAGGAGATGTCATATTCTCACTGCTGTGAGTCCAAGTCTCTCTACCCAGAATTCATTATCACTCACATCTGCATGAAGGCCTTCATAAGGTACTTATTTCCTACCCTTCTCCCATGGGCGTCTTTGTTACTGGTTGGGCTCCAAATAGCCCGTTGTGCATGCTGCATTTATATTTTCACTTACATGCCTTTCCTGATCTTTCAGCCACACCCCCAGCCCCTGCTGGCAGGGCTGTATCCATTTTCCTTTTCAGTTTTTCAAGTGCTGGTCTTCTCCAGTACATTTTGCAAAAGTTTCTCCCACCCCTCATCTACCTCTTCTTTCTCTGACCTTCCTATCACACATCATCTTTTTTTTGTTTTTTAGGATTTTAGTTATTTTACAGAGAGATCAAGAGATCACATGTGAGTTGGGGGAGGGGCAGAGGGAGAGGAAGAGAATCTCAAGCAGAGCAGACTCTGCACTGAGCCCAGAGCCCAAGGTGGGGCTCGATCTCATGACCCTGATATCATGAGCTGAGCCACCCAGGTGCCCCACACATTGTCTCTTATGTGTACTGGGATTCTCAAAGGTGGAGACCTTGTCTTATTCTCTCTGCACCTGGCCCTGTGGTGTGTAGCTGATTCGTCGCACTTCTGTCCCATTTCATTTCTGTAGTAACTTTATAAAGCGAGGTGAGGAAGGTTTCTTGTTGCTATTTATCCAGTGCTAGGACATGATGATTCTTCCCTCAACTGCCTCACCCCACACATCCCAAATTAGAGGCATTTTTTGTGTGTGAATTAGATAGGTAGATTGGCAAGCATACCTAAATGAAACACTGTGCTAATGGAACCAAGAATGAAATTGACTCCTGTGTGCATCAGTTAGGTTCAAATAGAACAAAACTCCAATTAAGCATCACAGACTGTTCCCTGAATCCTTCCTGCCCATATTCAAATACATATGTTGCTCAGTATTGGGGAAATTGGGCAATATAGTATGAATTTCCCAGCACAAATCCCTTGTAATATTATAAAAATAACTAGAAATTAATACATTTTGCACTTGTATTACTTTCATTAAAAATAGTTACTAAAAATGCTCTGGGTAACAGTCTCTAACAAAGATTGACAAACTTTTTCTGTAAATGGCAAGATAGTAAGTATTTTTAAGCTTTGCAGGCCACATATGGTCTCTGCTACATATTCTTTTTTGTTTTTGTTTTTGCTGTTTTTTTTGCCACCTTTTAGAAATGTAAAAACCAGTCTTAGTTTGCAGACAGTATAGAAGCGGGCCACAGGCCAGATTCTCCTGTGAGCCCTAGTTTGCCAACCCGTGGTCTGTAGCAGTAAGAAAAGGTAGTCTGTGTAATTGGGCATCCAATAGGGCAGAAGATTTTCTGTCCGGTAGAGAAGACATTGCTAATACTAACCCAACCCCTGAACAAACTGGGATGTGCCCAGGGGGTGCAGTAAAGTGGCCAGAACATGGGAAACCTTACCCTGAGGGGAATGGCTCATGGAACAGGGTCAGGATTAGAGAAGGCCAAGAGACAGCCTCCGTGGACTTCAACTTAGAAGTTCCATAATGTGGAAGAAGTAGATTTGCCCTACACAGTGCTTCCTGTGGAACCTTGAGTAGATTGTACTGTCTTCACAGAGTAAACGTCCATTCCCTAGAGATTGCTTAGCAGAGCTTACTCGGCTCAGAGAGGCTTCATGGCAGTGATTTTTCCTGAAAAGAATGGAGTACCTTGTAAAGAACTTCCCAACCTTTAGACTTAGTGATTTGGTGTAATACAGGGACATAATTGTAGTCACCATGGAACAGATTACAACTATAGGTAGCATTAATAAGGGAATATTAAAGTATAAATGGAAGGACTTCATTTGGATGAAATTAAATCTTCGTAAGATGTGTATACTTTGAGTGGGTTTTTAAAAAAAGAACGATATGGCTCAACAGTATCCAAAAAATATTGCCTACCAACAATTTCATCTTACTATATTCTTCGCCATTGTGAAATTTTCCAAAAGACATCTTAACTCTCAGTCCAGATATTTTTCTGTCTAGTTCATATAAACAAGGTACACTTGGTGGGATACTATAATTTGTTTTTAAAGCTCCCACTCTTTACTTAGATAGAAGGTAAAATCGCAAAATTATCAAAGACCAGGTACCTGGAAGTGACTATAATTTTTCTTTTCCCACACTAGCAACAACTTTTGATTCATCAAGCATCAGAAACCGGGGTATCAGACTTCTGGCTCATATTCACTACTTTGTGTCTCCTTTTTCTAGGCGAGCACTCTTCTCCATTAAAAAAAAAAATTCCAGCAGGCTAATTAAAGACACCTACCTCTGTTGGATTATTTGCATATTTCGGCATTCATGTCTGTGGAAATTGCTACAGCTACTGATTTTATTTGTTTTGAACTGTTAACAGTATTGATTCATTTTATTTAATTTAATCAGGATGCGATTTATCTTAATTTTGATTTTGGTTGTAGAGGTTGGCGATTTGAAGGAGCTGCAGACACTAGACATTTCTACCAATCGTTTGCTAACTTTACCCGAGAGGCTTCACCTGTGCCTTTCTCTGCAGTACCTCACCGTGGACCGCAATCGTCTACGGTGCGTGCCGCGCCATCTCTGCCACCTGCCCAGCCTCAATGAGCTCTCCATGGCTGGAAACCGTCTCGCATTTTTGCCACTTGGTAAGTGATCGTATTCATCTGGCAAAGCAAAAAAGCCAAAGACTAAGACGGAAAGCCCTTGTGTCCTTGACTAGGAAGGATAGGGTAGTTGCCTTCTTTCTGTTTATCCTGAATTGCCTCTCTAAATCCATTTTTATAGTGAACAAAGCATCAGTCCCAGTTAACAAAGTTTATTTCAGTCTGGAATTTCATATTTTAAAACAGAAATCTGTGCATAAATGTTGTTTAGGGACAAAATATAGGCAATATGAGATGATTTGCTCTAAAAAAGGAATGAAAACATGTGTGTATATATTATATATATATGACTGTAAAATTGATGGGGGTTATTGAGCAATATGAAAGGACAGCTGCTGGTACAAAGATACCTGTCTAGATGTTGAATTCTACAGAGAAAAATTTGTATTGGGTATCCTAATGATTAATATTGTCAGATAACCAGACTACACAATTTTAAAAACTTTACAATTGGCCGAACTGCCTGCTGAGCTAGAAATGTCACACTGGCAAACAAATAACATATTATTCACTGTAGGTTTCTGTGGCAGGCCCATTTTAATAAAAGAATACATTTATTTTCACTGAGAATTGAATGATTTTGTTAACTTGTAAGAAACAAAGGTGCCATTTTAAAAAAATTAAAATATGAGGCCCCACAGAACCCTAAGCTGTCATAGTAAGCCTCCTATGATTTTACTCATAAAAGCATTTTTTATTAATGAATAATTCATTCCTGATGGCAGTGAAGTGAATAATTTGCTAGTCCCTGAGAAGAAATATTTTCTACCATAATACAGTACACATATTATTTTCAACTAAAAATAACTGGGAAATGTGAAAATCAATTTGAATAATACCAAATAATTATCCAATTTAAAAAGATTACTTTTCTATAAATATAATTAAATTCTATACTTATAAAATTAACAAAATGAAATAAAACCATTTCAGAAACAAGTTACATTTCTCAGAAACCAGAGCTTTCTTTTAAGTGAGAAAAATATCACATATAAATAGATTAAAAAAATAAAAGTACCTGCTGGTTTAACCACAGGTTATAAAACAATTACAGCAGTCAAGCACTAACCTACAAATTGAGAGATCCAGGTTCTAGCCTGGTTCCCCCACCTCACAGTGCATGACCTGGAGTAAATCACTAAAACCTCTCTGAGCTTCATTTACCTTATCCATAAACCAGAAATAATAACATTTATCCTGTTGACTTTAGAGTTATTTTGAAGTCCAATAAGATAGCGTGTATGTAGGAACTCTAAAGCACTGTACAAATGCAGACGACTCAACTGAGGAGATAAAACTTGTGGATTATCATATCCTGCTTTTTTAAAAGTTCCATCCTCCTCCTCATATTCATACCCTCTGTAGTAACCACCAAACTTGTGTTTCCCACTTCCTAAGAGCTGTTGCCTGTACCAGTGCCGACTCCCTACCAAGGGATGGCGAGGATGGCGCAGTCAGTGCTGATTGGTGAATCAGGGAAGGGAGGGGGGAAGGAAGTAAAGGATGTGACAATTTGATCTGCGTGGTGTAGAACTCAGTGGTCTAACGTCAGCATTCAAGGTAAAGCTGGACGTCCCATTATAGGCAACCATGCTTTGACTCTCAGGTGTTCCCAGAAACAGATTCGCTTGTTAAGTCTGGAGTTGCCCATACTATTGTTCATAGAATTATTTTTATTACTGTTGTTGTTACTACTGACCACATCTATAAGGAGTGTCTCCATGAGTAATACTACTGCAACTCTTTGTAAGAACAATCATTTATTGAATTAGATATTCTGTTAGGCACAGTACAGAGGCTCTCTAATTTAATCATTACAGAGCCTGTTATTACAAAACCTATTGACAACCTGTTTACAGATGAGGAAATTGAGATTCAGAGAAGTAACCCACCCAGAATCACAGCTAGTGAGAGACAGAACTGAGTTTCAGACTCTTTCTGATTCTAAACTCCACATTCTTTCCATCTTGACATGCTATCTCCACATCCCAGGCATGATCCCTCTGCGAAGGGACCTCATTTGGAATAGGGCTGAACTTGGGGCGCCTGGGTGGCTCATTTGGATAAGCACCCAACTCTTGATTTCAGCTCAGGTCATGATCTCAGGGTTGTGAGATCGAGCCCCACGTCAGGCTCTCTGCTGGGCATGGAGCCTGCTTAAGATTCTCTCTCTGCCCCTCCACCTACCCCTCTCTCCCTCCTCTAAAAACAAAATAAGAAAGAAAAGAAAAAAGGAATAGGGCTGAACCATACTGAGCATCTTTCTAATTGTATAGCCACCTCCAGTGTCAAATTTGGGCAGCCATTTTGTATTCAAATACTCGTATGGACACTCTAGTTGGCCCAATTCAGTCTCTGTCTCTACTTGCTTAGCAGGGTCTGTCTGCCAGAGGGTATAGCTTTGTCTCACCTACCCACTCTGGACATCAGCCAGGTGCTCCCAGTTACTTATTTCTAATCTATCATCAGCAGGTTCTACAACAAGAAAAATCTTATAAAAGCTTAGGCCAGAGACCTGTTATCTAGTTCTTTCTTGGTGTTAGCCATTCTTCTTACTTTGCCTGGCCCCTTCAACCTCCGTGGAGTTCCTGATTCCTTACTTTTGTGCTGTTCACAACTTGTTTTTCTTGTCTTCTTGTTTCTTCTTTCAGATATGCTTTGTCTCAAGTCTAAACCATTCATCAGCAACTGACTACATGCTGCCTGTGGCTCTGATCCACAGCCCTGTTCTCATGTCCAGAGGTACACTTACCAGAATGCCATCTAGCTCGAGAGCCCGGGTTCTGCCTAGAATCCCGTATACAATCGGACTTTTTAAACTACATGAATCTTGTTTACCAGTCTTTAGCCTGTGGGTCCTGCCTCAGGTCCAGCCAGGCTCCATGCCCTTCATCTTACCTGTTCTCCCTACCTCACTGTAGTTCATCCAGCCATGACTCCTTATTACCATGGTCATTTGCCACTCTTCTAACCTGTCGTTTTAGCAGTGACACAGCCAAGCATGTGCTGTGGTGGCAGTGGCAGTGGTGTTGGGAGAAGAGAGAAGCCATTCCAATAGGAACTTGATGGCTGTTGGTTTGTAGTGCCGAGGAGTAACCTTGTGTATCATGCTGCATGCCTACAGCAGCAGATGGCAGGCGTGGCAGTGGCTGGTGCAAGGTGATAGAAATGATCGTTAGGTAGAAGGTAGAGTCCACGACACATTGCCTTGCTGCTCTTCTGCTTTGGCACCTCAGTCAGTTATTTGCTGGGGCATCTTCTGTGTGCCCTGTGGTAAGTGCTGGTGTGGGCGAGGATGTGGGCGTCTCTTCTTCAGCACTGGGGTTCAGTGGTGAGTAGAGCCTTGCAGATTGGTCTCTGTCTCTAGGGGTCTTGTCAACCCCAAAACCTTGCCTCTGTGTTTGGAGAGATTTTCCTTTGTGAACTGGTCGATATGGTGTCAAAGAGCATAAGAGGCAGGAGGATCTGCTCTGGGTTCTGAGGAGGGTCCCTCGCAACATCAAGGTGACCACAGCTCTCCAGCCTGGGGCCACAGAGAGCCCAGGAGATAGAAGCGGTTTCACATTCCTCTGGGTGCCATCCCAGCTCACAAGGCTCATGGCCCTGGCAGGACACAGACCTGTGGGTAAGGGTTGATTTTACCAGAGAAAGACATACAAGCAAGAGGAAGAGGAGAAAAATTGTCCACTTAGAAAGAAACAGGCTGCCTGAAGCAGTGCTCAGGCCTGGTCTCAGACTGATTCTTTGAGAACAGCAGGAGCCCAAGGTTAGGAAGCAAATATGAGCACTAGTGGCCTTTCTCCCCTGTTACACTGAGTGAACCTTTGTAAAGAAGTGGGTGAGACCGCCAGAGAGGGCTTCGGGAGATTGGAGACAGGATAATCTGTGAAGATGATGAAAATGAATCTGACAGAAATATCAGCAATCTTCTCCATGTTGTTTTTCGGTTTTGTGGGAGTTTTTGTTTTCCTTTTTGTTTTTTAATACCACGAGGGTGGCTTTGGAAAGGGGGTTCAACTAGATCTTTCGGAGAGAAATAATTAAATCCATAGCTGTCTTTCCACAGAGTTTGTGCACTTGAAACATTTCTTTGAACTCCTTTCTGATAAACAAAAGCTGTCTAATGCTATGAACTATGGCGGACAGAGTCAAATGAAGCATGCGGCTGCAGGCACTGCCTTTCCTCAGACAACTGAACTGTTCTTGGAAACCTAGCAAATAAGGATGTCTCTTTACAGTAGTTAGGAGATACTGTGTGTATACATGCATGCACACACACAACTGAAGTTTTCAAATAGAAGTCTCTTATGTTTAAATGTGATTCTGTGAGCATAGTACAGGAACTTGAAGGCTTATGAAATGGGTGCTATAATATCTCTGCCTGGGATTGGACGTAGGAATCCTATTTTGGGGAGTTACTTACTGAATTTGGTTGCTCACCAAAGAAAGTTGGCTTAGAAGAAAAGCAAGTTTTTATCTCTGGCTTCATGGGGGGGGAAAAAAAGAATGTCATATTTCAGCATCTTCAGAAAGCAACTACAGAAGGTATATATAGGGTGACTTAAATAATGTGTAAGACTAGCTAAGCCATAACACTCTTCGAGGACATTCTTTTAAAGATGAAGAGATGCATCAAGAAAGAAGAATGCTCCTATTCTAACGATACCATGATAATTGAGTGACAGATCAGTCTACAAACAGAAGCTTTTTCCACAGGGGTGACTATCGGTGAGGAGGAGAGGGAAACTAATCACTTGAGCCTCATGCTATGATATTTACTAGAGGTTTTGAAATGAGAGTATTTGTTGTTGATTCAATATAGTTCTGCATACTAAATAGTTCTCAGAGTTGTGACTCACCTCTGGGCTTCTGAAAGGTAGGAAAATACAAAGGAAAGGGTTTTTTTCCTCTAAGTCTTTTTTACCAGGTGTTCCTGGTCTCTCTTGTATAATTAAATAAGCCTGATTATTCAGTAATGTTCACAACTTATTTAATGATGAATAATAGATATAAGTACTGTGAGGTTGCCCAGGCACAAATTGGCTATGGAAGAGCATCCTTTAGTTAGCCCCCAGGAAGTGCTGTGTCATCTAAACTCAATGTCAGTAACTCCTGTAGTTTAAGAAAATGAGAAGACAAAAGTTACCCCCACGTGAGAAGGTAGAATTTTTTTAAAGATTTTTATTTGAGAGAGAGAGAACATGGGTGACAGGGAGGGGCAGAGGGAGAGGGAGAAGATTCCCCACTGAGCAGTGAGTCCAATGTGGGGCCTGATCGCAGGACCCTGAGATATGACCTGAGCTGAAGGCAGACGCTTAACTGACTGAGCCACTCAGGCGCCCCACCAGGTGGAATTTTTGCCTGTTAGAAAAACAGTGAACAAATTCTTAACGAAGAACATTTGGCAAATGACACTGAGATATATAGAATATTCTAGTACATAAACTACCATATACTGAAGCCAAAACTTAGTGGAGAATAGCTTCCTACTAACAGGAAACTATTTCGGTTTCTAAACCAGTCCTAGAGCCCGTCCTTGGAGATTCTGGTAGTGCAGTGTGTATTTTCTCTGGAAGAGTTATTCTGTGTGACTGTTCCATTGTTGCTATGGGTCATATACCATGACTTTGATAGGGAGGTAAAACTGGCCTTTTATCCCATAACAGGCAGTCACTTCAGTTTTCTGTAGTAGTTGTAGTTGCTTTTTCCTTTATAGGGTTTAGATACCTTGTCTAGAAAAAACAAAATGGTTTATAACAAGTAGGGTGCAGTTTTAGAAAGTAGCTTCTAGGCATTTTCAAAACTTACGCTGAAGTCCCTTCTTTCATTGCAAATGGCGTATTAGACACAAATATGTTAACTATACTTGGTTTTTCTATTGCTTCTTGTTCTATTTTGCTCTGTATCAGCTTAGAAAGTCAGGAAGAGAATTGCTCTTTCCTATTTTTTAAGAAAATATTTCAGTCCAAGCAAAGCCAGTATGGAAACTAGATGGAAACCAGGTAATAATTCTGTAATCTCAGACTTAGAGATGTAAACTGTACTTTGCTGAACCATGAATGTATTTGATTTGCAGTTTGAAGAACTACTGCCTTGAGGTCTTTGTTTAATGGGAACTATTTGCAAAGTTGTGTAGCCTTAAATAAGTCTCCATGCTTAAAACATTTGTTCTAGTACAGATCAGAAATCCCAGTGGTTGGAACTAGTCCTGTGTTTGAGTAGAAGTCATGATGACTGCTTTCCAAGGAGAGACCCGAACATTCCACTAAAATCATGTTCTGTTCCGTGTTCTGTGGGGATTGTTGGGTACGTCTCTAATCAAAGGCATAATGAACAGGGAGGAAAAAAGGGTTTGAAAACAAGGCTCAAAAATTGTAATGGGAAATAGTGAGAGTTATTCTGTTAATTCAAGCCCATGCAGACCTTGTTTCAGGAATAAAGTTATTATGACTCTTGTATTTCTTTAAGAAAATGGATATTCAGTGCTCTTTTTTGGACTCTGTCTTCTTGCAAGTATTTGTAACAAAAATTGTTTATTTGCCTTTGTGCTGCTTACTCATCTGACCCTTTTCCACTGTCTTAATGATACCTCTGCTTTGTTTTTCTTTCATCACATTGGGTCTTTGCTGTTGCCTTAAGGTTTTCTTAGGAAGTTAGTATGGTTATTTAATATGGCTTCTGTAGCATGGGCCAACATTGACTGTACTGTGCTAATGTGTGAAGAGATAAGTCACCTAGAGTATATTTTTTCTCTAAAGTTTTGGAATAGGATTTGGGGATGAGGAAGTGATTAATACGAAAAAGTTAGCCGTTTTCTTAAATACCAGTTTAAAACAAGAGAGAACTGCTGCTCATTCTTTAAAGGGTACAAATGTGATATTGTTCTAATGTCCATACCACCCAAAGCAACCTACAGATTCAGTACAATTCCTATCAAAATACCAATGGCATTTTTCATAGAACTAGAAAAAATTACCCTAAAATTTGTATGGAACCACAAAAGACCCCAAATAGCCAAAGCAATCCTGAGAAAAGAACAAAGCTGGAAGTATCATGCTACCTGATTTCAAACCATGTTACAAAGCTGTAGTAATCAAAACAGTATGGTGCGGGCACAAAAACAGATGCATAAATCAATAGAATAGAATAGAAAGCCCAGAAATAAGCCCACACTTACATGGTCAGTTAATTTTCGACAAAGTGGACAAGAATAGACAGTGAGGAAAAGATAGTCTCTTCAAGAAATGGTATTAGGAAAACTGTATAGCAACATGCGAAAGAATGAAACTGGACCACTTTCTTATACCATATATGAAAATAAACTCAGAATGGATTAAAGACTTAGATATAAGACCTTAAAGCATAAAACACCTAGAAGAAAACATAGGCAGTTAACCCCTTTGACATTCGTTTTAGTGATTTTTTTTTTGATCCGTCTCCTCAGGCAAAAATAAACAAATGGGATTATATCAAACTAAAAGCTTTTGCACAGTGAAGGAAACCACCAAAAAAAAAAAAAACCCCAAAAAAACAAAAAACCCTGAAAAGGCAGCCTACTGAATGGGAGAAGATATTTGCAAATGATGTATCTGATAAAGGGTTCACATCCAAAATATACAAAGAGCTCCTAAACCTCAATATCAAAAAATAAACTGATTAAAAAATGGGCAAAGGGCCCGAATAGACATTTGTCCAAAGAAGACATCCAGATGGCAAACAGACACATGAAAAGATGCTCAACATCATTCATCATCAGGGAAATGCAAATCAAAACCACAGTTTGATATATCACCTCACACCTGTCAGAATGACTAGCATCAAAAAGACAAGAAATAACAAGTGTTGGCAAGGAACATGTTAGATGTGAAGAAAAGGGAACACTGTGCACTGTTGGTGGGAATGTAAATTGGTGCAGCCACTCTGGAAAACGGTATGGTGGTTCCTCAAAAAATTAAAAATAGAAGTATCTTATGACCCAGCAATTCCACTTCTAGATATTTATCCAAAGAAAAGTAAGACACTAATTCAAAAAGACATATGTACCCTTATGTTCATTGCAGCATTATTTACAATAGCTAAGATATGAGAGCCACCTAAGTGTCTATTGATAGATGAGTAGATAAAGAAGATGTAATATGTACATACAATGGAATATTAGTCATAAAAAAGAATGAAATCTTGCTATTGGTGACAACATCGATGGACCTAGAGGATATTATGCTAAGTGAAATAAATCAGAGAAAGACAAATACTGTATGAATTCACTTATATGTGGAATCTAAAAAACAACACAAACTAAGAGTCTAACAAACTTATTAACTATCTATGAGTTTTGTTCATAAATACAGAGAACATAGATTGCTACAGAGAATAAACTTATGGTTGCCAGAGTAGAGGGGATGGAGTGATGGACACAATAGGTGAAGGGAATTAAGAGGTACAGTCTACCAGTAATAAAATAAATACACACAGTGATGTAATGTACAGCATAGGAAATATGAGATTTTATTTATTTTTGAGAGAGAAAGTGCACGCACAGGCATGGGGCATAGCAGGCAGAGGGAGAGGGAGACACAGGCTCCCTGTTGAGCAGAGAGCCTGATGCAGGGCTCCAACCCAGGACCCTGGGATCATGACCTGAGCCGAAGGCAGACGCTTCACTGACTGAGCCACCCAGGCACCCCAGCATAGGGAATATAGTAATACAGATGTGAAATTTAGAAAAATAAATAGGAGGGCTAGATCTTTGAGCAGAATCTTTGCCAGCAAAGTTTTCGTTAATTTGATTGTGGAACTCAGAGTTTTTAAAATAGTGACAAGAATGTACAGTCCTAGAAAAATCTGGAAGATGTCAGTGGACTCTAAAGCAAACACCTGGAGTTTCTATCAGTCATAATTTTTAGTAAAAGTCTTCAGTTTTGGGGGGCAGGAAAAAAACAGGTATAAGTCCAGCTGGGCAACAGCTCAGGATGAGATGCAAAATGAGGGCATTGTTTTCTCCATGCGGACGGCCACGGTGCTCAGAGACTCGCTGTTGTAATTCCTGAGTCTGCTGGACAGTCAGCATGAAGTCTCCTTCTCTGCGGTCTTCTCTGAGGGAATTCTTGGTATTTCTTGAAATTACTGCTGTAAATCTGTAAGTCAGAACTACCCTCACCAGTTTTCTGGTCTTTTAAAGGGAGCAAAGGGGAAAAAAAAGATAAAAAAATAAAGGAAGCAAAGGGATATTTTGTTCATCATGTATCTCCTTGACAGTATATCCTCACATCACACCTGGATGCTTGGGCACAGTGCCTGTCCTCTGGCACCCACACCACCCACACCCATGCAGCTTGCTGGGGAGTATTGCCTCCTACGTGATGTGGGAGTTTCCTGCTTATATGGAAATGATGTGTTTGGGGAGGCTGTCGAGCTAACATCATGGTGAACCAGGCCATCTGCTTTTAAATTCTGGGCCTGCCATTTAATTGCTGTGTGATCTTGGGCTTAAAAAGGCTAATTAATCTGTCTTAAGTTTTAGGAACAGGGCAAAATGAATACCTACTTCATAGCACTATTGTGAGAATTAAATAAGATCCATTTAAAACACTATCACTCATAAGTACTATGTAAGCATGTGGTCAACGTGAGCTATTTTTATTGTTTTGCTAGACCGTTAGAAAGAGTTGGGCGCCTGGGTAGCTCAGTCGTTAAGTGTCTGCCTTTGGCACAGGTCATGATCCCAGGGTCCTGGGATCGAGTCCCACCCACATCAGGCTCCCTCCTCGGCGGGAAGCCTGCTCTCCCTCTTCCACTCCCGCTGCTTGTGTTCCTGCTCTTGCTATCTCTGTCTCTATCAAATAAATAAATAAAATCTTAAAAAAAAGAAAAGAAAGGGTTGGGACTGTGTGTGTCTTCACTTTTATACCCCAAGCATTTAGTACAGTGTCTCGCTCGTTGCTCATTATAATTTCTCTGTCACCTGAACTATGCAACACAAATAGAGATGCTGAAAAAAAAAAAAGAAAGAAAGAAAAAGAATTAGAGATGCTGATGCTTGAATATTTAAACCAACAGCAAAAGAAACCTTCAGTCATTCAAATTCATTAAAATCCATTTATTTTAACAGTTGTTGATGATCTATGTAGAAAGCATCTTATTGAATTATAATTCACTGTGAAATCTTTGTACAAGTTGAGTAGATCAGAAAGAATATGGTTATGTAAAAGATTTAATGGAGTATGTGTGCATATGTTTAAAGAAACTAACACTGTATGTCAACTGTGCTTCAATAATTAAAAAAGAAACTAACACTTAAAAAAAGTCATTCTTCTGGAAAAGTGGTTGAAAAGTTCTCTTCATAAAAGCCATGTAGGTAAATTTTTAAACTTGTTTTAAAGACAGTTTTGGAATACACTTGTATATTACTCTGAATTCATTGTAAAGAAACCCACACTTTATAATTACATTTAAAAATGTAATCGTGACTAGTAATACATCTGACTGATTAAAGTATGATACTTGATGTGACATGGACAGTCTTGCAAACAAACTCTGTGGGTCTGTGCTTTGATGTTGTAGTTTCTGTTACCCCATCATTTTGTGGAAGAGGATGCATCATTCACCTTCTGATAAAATAAATGAGTTTCATACTGGTAAGTGTGCAGTAAACAGATCCTGTGAAGTTCTGGCCCATGCTGGCATCCCGCGCCTGCTTTTACAGTTTAGTTAAAAGAGCAGTAACCTAGATACATAGGAGCTTTTGTTCCATCTTCAGCCATGTGGACTGCATATGCCAGGGCCTTGAAGTTGAAAAAAAAAAGAATTGGAGTTTGTGCAGGACCGCTAGCTTTTGCTAATTTCTAAGTTAACAATACTTTGATCTGTGCGTCTGGGAAAAAAGGGGAAACATTTTAGACACAGTACAGCCCTTTTAAAAGCCACATGAAAAAGTTCTTTGTTGCTTTAGCATCTATGCATATGGGCAACTTCCTTGCTTTATAAAGTTCAAGTACTGAGCATTTTTGCACAGGAACTTTAAAAAATATTATTACCTGGTATATTTATTGCAAGGTAGTAGTATATTAAAATTAACAGAAGGAAGAAAACAAACCAGCTTGTTAGCTAGTACACAAATGGCCTCTTCCAAAGTTAATTATCGAGTGAAGGTTTTTCTCTCTTAAAAACAGAAGAAATATTTCAAACTTTTTCAGAGAGAAATACTTACATTTCATCCTCATTATGATTATAAAATGCCACTCCATTGTGCTTGGGGTTTTGCCAGTGGAAGGGTGTTTGGCCGAGAGCATGCCCTCATGAGACTGTCACAGCTCTGCCCGGACAGCCTGTGATCTAGCCGGCTGTTTAGGGGTCTTGGCCTGGCCATTAGGCTGTGCTGGGTCAGCTAAAGCAAGAGTTGCCTGCTTCTCTTTATGATCTTGCACTCTGTTTTGTGATCTTCTCTTTACATTCAGGGGACAGAGGTAAAAGACTAAGCTATATCGAGAACCAGTTATTATGCAAGGGATCAGGCTGGTGTTGTATACATTGTTGAGGCTTCTTGACAAGCCTGTGAGATAAGTATTACTGTCTGGTTTTGCAGAGGAGGTAACAGGCTAGGAGCATTTGATTTGCCCCTGTCCCTGTGTCTTGAAGCAGTTAGAAAGTAGAAAGCCAGGGTTCAGACTCCGTTCTGACTCCTAGCCCACCACATCCTGTACTCTGTATGAGATTGTGTTATTTGGAAAGGTTAAGTGTTTATATTAAATATTCATGTCCGTGTGGTGTTACACTTACTACTGTGTGATAGATTTGATCACAACTGAGTCATGTTTTCTTTCAGCTTCGGTAGAAAATCATTCATTCCATGAAGGGCATATATAAAAAAGAACACTCCCCAAAGCGGTCAGGAGATACAAAAAGAATTCTCTGGACTATCGAAAAATCTAAGATAAGATCGAAACCATATAGTATTTTTAAATCACTGACTCTTCATTTTTTCCCCTATAAAACTAGGGTAGGAAAGAAGACAAAACCATATAGGAAGTAGCCAGTGTCAGCTTTTATTTAATTTTGTATTATGATCCTTGCATGTAGCCTCTTTTCATTTGCACAAGCTCTTTTGTGTGTATTAGAGGGGAGAGGTGCTTCCTCTGTCATGTCCCATTTTGTGTCCTTGACTCAAGGGGATGAATCACTGTCTCTAGAGGCTGTTGCCTCCAACTCTTTTCTGTGCAATTAAACTATAGAAAAGTGTTAGTGCCTTTTGCTGCATGCCAAGGAGAATTCTCTTTTAATTGGCCTTCTGCTGTAGGGCCACTCTTCCAAATATGTCACCTATTAATAATGAGAATAATAATAATTGCCATATATTGGGGAAGGTGTATGCCAAGGATTCTGCTTGATAATTTAGAAACTTTGTTAGTAATTCTTACCAAACTTAAGAGACAGCATTATTGGGGCACCTGAGTGGCTCAGTTGGTTGAGTGTCCAACTCTTGGTTTTGGCTCAAGTCACAGTCTCAGGGTCGTGGGATCGAGCCCCGTGTCGGGCTCTGTGCTCAGCAGAGAGTCCACTGGGGATTCTCTCTCCCCCACCTTGTGTTTTCTCTCTAAAATAAATAAATAAATCTTTAAAAAAAATAGAGCATTATTTTCTCCTTTATATGGTTAGGGAAACTGAGGACACCCATTTAGTAAATAGAAGAACGGGGATTCAGACCCAGGTTGTCTGACTCCAAGACTGTTCTTACTCCATTAATTAGTATCCTACACTCTTCACTGCTGCAGAAGCTCAAGTAAAGAAATCTTTCCTCGAGTCCCATAGGGACTCTGAAAGGCAAATCTGAAACCAGAGCTTTTTGCGTTTTATCAATGTAGTTTCATTTTTTGGAAAAATTCCAGTTTTCTGTATGCCTTTCAAGTCTACAGATGTCTATTTGTGATGATAGGATTTGTAGTAACATCAGAGAAGTAGTGAAGAAATCTAGAAGAGGAATTCTTTGGGTAATGTTGAGGCCTTTTTCAATGCAAGTGAATTCTGTATTTTTATCTCTATTTTTTCCATCTATGTTCTATAAATTTATACCCTTTTATGCCGGCAGATATGTTTCTACACATTTACTAATGTAAGAGTATACATTATTTACATGTAGTATATATATTCTTATGCTTCAAAAAATATTGTGTAGTGATTTAACTTTCACAGATTACATTCACATTCAGTTGTCATAACAACCTGGTAAGGTTGAGGGGCTAGGCACTGCTGTGCCATTTAACGTCTCACAGACTGAAGCTCTGCTCCCGTGGCTAATAAGTGAAAGAACAGACACATAAACTATGAACAATTCACAAAAATATATGTAAAAATGGCCCTCAGACATATTTGAAAATGTTCACACTTATAATTAGAGAAATGCAAATGAAGACAATGCCAAGATATCACTTCTCATCTATCAGAATGACAAAAACTTTTAAATAGGATAACATGTTTTGAAAGTTGAGGGTGTGAGAAAGGCAGTGCCTTCATACATTGCTGGAGGGGAAGCAGATTGGTAGAATCCTTCAGGAGGGAAGTACCAGGAATCCACCCATCTTTTGACCCAGCAAGTCTACTTCGAGGGATTGATGCTGAGGGTATGCCTCCAGCAATACCGATGTAGGTGTATATGCAGATGCTTATACTTCCATATGTTTTATAGGTCTGTCTGCTAAGAGATTCTAGAAGGAATGGCACTCCCATAGTAATGAGCACGCACAGCACTCAGATCATGGTTTATAAACACTTATGCCCCAAGAAAAGGAATCAAGACTCCTTGAAGAAAGTAGTTGATGTCAGGGTTTGAGGAGGGAAAATACAAGCTGAGCTTGGGACATCTTGTGCCAGAAAGTAAGGAAGTGCTCAAAAAGGGATGAAAATTTGTTAAAAGAACGTAAGAAGCAACCTTAAGCTGCTCCTAGTTGCCAAAACTGGAACATTTTGACTGATAAATCATAATGGTATTGGGTTTTTAGTCCTTATGATAAAATAAATATCCATGAATCCATACTGATATAAAAAATAAATGGGAAGGAAGGGAAGGCTCTTCCTTACAGAAGGACGGTAATGAGATATCACTGTTAGATAAATACCATACAGTAATTATTGCAAACAAGATCCATTGGTGGATGCTAAAATTAATATGCAAGATTTTGAGGAGGAACAGAATATTTACATAGGCTTGGGACTGTAGTAATCAGAACACTTCACCTGGGGTGGGGGTGGGGGGCTGCTTCCAAGATGGCCCCATTTCCTCTCCAGAGATCTCTGGGAGGGCCCTCATGACCAGGAAGTTGTCTTCTTCCAGAATGAGTGATCCAAGGCAGAGAGCAAAGAGGAAGCCACGTTGCCTTCTGTGGTTTACTGTCTGAAATCACGCACCATTTCTGCCTATTCTGTTTGTTAGATCTTGTTAAGCCACCACACTGGGGAGGGGCATCTCTAGCCAGTAGCCCGGAAATTATTTTTTCTCCCTGAGAGTTGCCACTTCCCCTTTTGATGCCTCCCAGCACTCCCAGCTTTGGTTCCTCTTTTTGTGTCTTGCTCCTGTGCTAGTCCTGGACAGGATTATCAGGATCATTGTGATAGGACGAGCGGTGGGAAGGAGGAGGCTAGATGGACCCTTCCCTCCCTGTCCCGCGAGGAACCCTTCTTCACCTCAGTCTTCTGTCACCCCTCCCACTTTCTGTAACAGATTGTCCAGAACCCACTGTGAACCCATGAGACTTTCTACAAGCCTCCCTAGAGCAGTGATTTTTATCATTTTTCCTGCCTGTCTACATCTATATTATATCATATTCATATCTCTATCCTTAAGGTCCTTAATGGGTAAATGGGTTTCCTTTTGAAATGTAAATATATTGAAGAACCTCCTAATTCAGCTATCTGGGCCTCTGTCTTTTCCCAAACTGTGGGTCTAGAGGGAAGAGATGTCCTTCAGCCTATTGCCTGTTGGCACAAGCAAACTCCAGAAGATTTTTCCAAGATTGTGTTCTTGATTCAGAGAGTGGAGGGTTTAGCAAGGCTGCAGAGGACTCTGTTCTGTGGCAGTGAAGACAAAGAGCCCCACACAGTGAGCACTAGGAGTAGAAAGGAAAGCTGGTGGAACATTCTTGGGCACACAGTAGGCAGGAAGGGATGACCTCAACACTTGGAAGTGTCTCTGACTGCTGCCTGTGTTGGCCAGAGATCGCCTTCACTACTCGGTGCTTGTCTCTTCACCGAGTCCTCCTCCAGCCATTGCTCCCTCATTGCCCGCTGCTTCTGGAAAACATCTGGATTCTCTCTCTTTCTGGCACACCTGTTCTTGTTGCAGACCCCTCTTTCTGGACCCCCTTTCTTACATCTTCCCATCCCTCCTACATACTGTTAAATAACAGAAAGTCAACTGAGTACATTTGAAGAGCTAATTGGTTGTATTAAGTGATAACGGGGCAGCATCCCACCTAGCAAGTCGAAAGGAGCTCCGTCAAGCTGCAAAAAATGAAAAGTTTTTAAAGGCAGAGAGGGCGCAGTGAAAAGGAAATTATTAGGAAAGAATGCATTGTTTTAGGCAAGGTAGCCCTGCTGAGGGGAACAGATGGGGTCTAGCAGTAAATTTCTTAGTGCTTACCAGGAAATTCCATGTTGACCGGTTAAAGGTTACATTCCTGAGGGAGGTTGAAACTGTAATTAGGTTAGGTATTAAGGCCTGGTTTGGTGACGTGGCCTAGCATAAGTGACTCCATTCTGGGCTTGTGGTTTTCTTTGTAGCAATACCCATTCCAGTCCTTACTCACTGGCCTGCAGGAATTGTCCATTTCATCTTCACCCCTCACTAGGGGACTGGGATTTAGGGTTCCCTTTGCTTCTTCCTCCCCCTACAGCCTTGGGCAGTCTGTCCATTCCGACACTGACCTGCTCCAGAGACTTCAGCCCAGCCAGGGCCTGATCCCTAGCCCTCCCTCACCTCTGCTCCCCTCTCTCTACCCGGGGGAGGTGAGACGCAGTAGGTGATACAGGGGTAGAACTAAGCTGGGCTAGGCTGACCAGCCAGCTTTGTTCATATCACCTTTTTTCCATTGGAGAAAAATGAAACTGAATGCAGACCTACAACAACCACTATTCTTAAATTAAAATTGTCTATAAAAGGTCACAGAATTTTTAGGTGGGAACTCTATAATCATATTCTCTTCCCAGTTATCTCATTTCACAGTCCAAGGAATCAAAGTCCAGGTGGGTTAAGTTATTTTTCTACAGTCACGTTTTCTGATGCAGAATCTAATATTCCAGCTGACATAATTTCACACTCAGAGTTCAGTTAAATCTATAACAATTTATCCTCCAGAATAGAAATTTTGACGTATTCTAATATTATGGATTACATTTTACATTTCACATCGTACTGGTACGTATTTCTAGGAATTATAGTACTTTTCTTTCTAATCCAGATTTAGGTCGATCTCGAGAACTACAGTATGTGTACGTGGATAACAACATTCACCTGAAAGGCTTGCCGTCCTATCTGTACAATAAAGTCATCGGGTGCAGTGGGTAAGGCTGATTTCATTTTTTTACGCTATAGCTAAACTCTTTGCCACATTCATTTCTATTTTATTTTTTGGTCCTAATGTAACTTAGAAATAGGTGAACTACTTTGGATCATCCTGGTCAGTTCTGTCTTTGGCCTTACTTTGCTAAACCAAGTACCTTTAGAAGCTAAGAATATTGAGCACGCGATTTACAGTATTATAGGTCGAGTTCAGTTAGTAAGCAAGTTGTTGATCATTTTCCAGTCAAAGATGAATCCATGTATACCGTTATAAACTCCATAGTATCAGTCACTGAAACTGGAGGAATCGGCATGAACTTAAAAGCTTTCCTTTCTCTGCACTCCACTACAGTGACAATTCTATAGGAATAGCTTTAGTATCTAGAACTTGACCATTTCGAAATATTTAGAATGCAACACTTGAAATATCCTCTTAATACAACTCATGATTCTAGCAACCAAAACAGATGTTTCAGTTCAAGGGAAATAATAGGCTTTTATTTTCAGAGCAGCACTAATCTTTCCTTCTCAGCCAGCCTTCTAGAAAGGTGTTTTCAGCTGCTCCATCTATAACTTTGGGACAGAACCACCTTAAAGGGTTTCCAAGGGTGGTGTGAGATTAATAAAAGACAACTCAACTACCAGAGCCTGCTTTTAACTGGCCTGCCCTTCCTCACATAAACAGCCGAAGGATACTTGGGATACATTCAAGGCCACTTAGCCAGCATATTTGACTCTGTCCTTGTGATGCCAATACCCTGCATCAGCTGGCTCATACTATATGTAGTTCTGGCAAGAAGAGAGCTGACCATAAGCCTGTGTGTAGAGGACAGCCACTCTCCTCTTGGCCTGGCTCCAGGGGATGGGCCCTGAGCAGCGATTACCCCAGAGAGGGCATTCCTTGGAGCAGTAGCCTTCCCTTAGGAAAAATTATACCATTGTTATCTTGGAAGAGCCTTCGATGACGCTTCAAAGTGCCTGTATAGGCTGACGAAATGCAACCCCAGAGATGTATTTCAGAACCTTCTGTGAAACAGATAATAGAACATGCTGTGGGGTTTTTAGCTCAGTGATTTTTCGACAGCTGGTTATGTGACTGCTGTGGTACTCAGTAGTACTCAGTCATTAATCCTAATGAGTTCTTTTTTTTTTTTAAAGATTTTATTTATTTATTTGAGAGAGAGAGAATGAGAGATAGAGAGCACGAGAGGGAAGAGGGTCAGAGGGAGAAGCAGACTCCCTGCTGAGCAGGGAGCCCAATGCAGGACTCGATCCCGGGACTCCAGGATCATGACCTGAGCCGAAGGCAGTCGCTTAACCAACTGAGCCACCCAGGCGCCCAATCCTAATGAGTTCTTAAAGGATCTGTAATACAGCCTAATTCTTCCAAGTAGTAAGTTAAATACCCTCCATCACCAAGATACACGGAACAATGCAAGCAAGCTCCAAGGCTGAAGGCAGTTCTTCCCACATCTAAGCCTTCAGAGACTGCACTGAAGTCTCTACCACAATTAAGGAATAGCTTTTACTTAAGATAAAGAGCCTTCTACTTTGTTGTGTAGATATGGATGTTATCGATGGCCAGAAAGTTCTATACGTGCTGAGTAGAGAGACATTTTTTAATCCTTGACTTGGTATCTGGTAGCAGGAGTAACGAATTTTATAATTAATTTTCTTTGAGAAAATAAATAGTAGGACAAAATATGCAAATTATCAGCTAGTAGTCTAAAGTTATTATAATTTATTATAACATCTTCCTTTGGAAGTAGTAATAAGAAAATAAATAATTATTCAAAGAACAGTATCAAACAATTGGTTTTGTAATATTAGTCGTTTTTGGAATAGAGGCAACCCCACTTACAAATGAACTGTGATACAAAAGGCATTTTAGTCTTGTTGGTTTAACTCAGAATACATTTCTCTTCAGAAGAAACTCTGGTGGTTATATTCCTAGCCAGCTCATTAAAACGTCATTTAACCCATTTTGCACCCCCAAAATTATATTTTATGGCAAAACATACTCTGAATTCTAATAGATGGTGGCTACTAAAGGCTTGGCAACAGAATTAAGGGGCCTCCTTTGATCTCCTTTATCTCTCTTGATGAAAGGGACTCCCCCATTCCAAATCAAAGTGGGGGCTGCTTTGGGAGAAGGAAGGGCCAGGAGTAGAGCAAGTTTCTGAGGTAAACCTAATAATAAAGAGCAAAAGGGTACTTGAGGCCTAGAAAGTGCACTTCTTGATTCTAAACAAGGATCTTGGTTCACTTAGTTCATTCAGTGAATATTTATTGAGCAACTACTCTGGTCACTATGTTAGACAATGGCCATACAGTGATGAGTAAAGCAAATTCTTAGTACCTGGCCTTGTGGACCATATAATCTAGCCAGGAATCCAAATAAACAAATAATTGATCAAACCTGATGTCAGTTCTCTTTAAGGAGATGATATTTAAGCTGAGAACCTAAGGATCAACATACTTGGTTCTCCACTGCTCTCACATGTTGCTTCTTAGATATAGGCCTAGAATATAAGAACCCACTAGCTTCTGCTGTACTGTACCATCTCTGAAACAATTACATTACTTCTTCCGATGGGGAGTCTAAGAGAATTAGAGCAACAGAGCAAAATAAACATAGCTTTAGGGACTGTGGCACAATATGAAAAGTTTGCTGTAATTTGCATCTTCAAAGGAAAATGCAGAATCAGATATAAAACTGTAAACAAGTATAAATATAGCAAATAACAAATGTTGTACAGTTTCAAGAAACCTTAGAAGTCTCACATAATTATCTTTGGTATTCATGGAAATAAAGTTAACACCTCCTTATTACGTGTTCACTTATTTGTCATATAATTATTGAGCATTAACTAGCAAGTCAGCACTATGCTGAGAATTGTGGAAAAGACAAAGATAACTTAGATGTTTATCCTAATATATAAAAATAACTGTTAATACAAAAAATAAATAGCTCAAGAGAGGTAGAATGATAGAAATTTAGAGCCTGGGACTATCTTTTATGACCTAGCCGTGAAGTTATACACTGTCATTTCTGTTATACCCTCTTGATTACACCGGTCAACCCTGTTCATTATGGGAGGAGACTGTGAGTACTAGGAGGGGAGGCTCATGGGTGCCATCTTAGAGACTGGCTGGCACAGCTTCCTTGCATCCAGTGCTCTTTGCCAGCTTCATGGAGAAGTAGGATTTTTATTTTGTCTTTGACTTTCTTACTGTTAGTATAGGAGTAAATGTCTTTAGTTCTTCTGTATTTTACCCAGAAAGAGAAGTCCTTCCTGTTAGAATTTTAGAGAATGGTAATTGGCACATTTGTTTACTTAGGAGAACTTAATGGTAAAAGTGATCCTATACCAGTTATTTTTTTCAGTTGTCTGATTTTTTGCAGAAAAGAAAACTGAGCCATTGCTTTGCTTTTTCTTATGTAAATAAGCAATTACAGCTGGATTTGGTACAAATTGGTTAAATGACTTGATTAAATGGTTTGTTAATATAACCACTTAAGGTAACAGAGTTGTTTATATGAGAAATGCATTCTGAGTTCTGAGTTAAACCAGCAGTCTGAAAAAAATAGCCTTGGGGCACCTGGGTGGCTCAGTTGGTTGAGCGTTGGACTCTTGGTTTGGCTGAGGTTATGATCTTGGGCTTGGTGCTCAGCACAGAGTCTGCTTGAGATTCTCTCCTCTCTCTTCCCTCCTCCCCCTCAAATAAATAAATAAATCTTTAAAAATAAAATATTAATAAATAAATAGCCTGTACATCATTGTCTGTTTTTTTGTGGGGGCTGCCCCCCATCTAATAACAAGCAATATTAGATACCTGAACCCGAACCACACCTCGTGGGGCAAACACAAAGCAGTGTGGCTACAGATAAAAATACTAAAGTATGACTTGAGCTGTCAATTGAGAGACAGAGTTTGCAGTTTGATTCCAAACAAAATAATTGTTTATTAAAACAAAAATATTAACACTCCTTTTAAGTTTAAGAGGAATGTAACAGAATCTAGCATCTTTACAATATAACTTTCACAGTGTCCAGGATGCAACCCAAAATGACATATGAATAATAAGAAAAATGTGGCCCATTCTCAAGGAAAAAGACAGTCAGCAGAGACTGACCTGAGAGGACCCAAACTGTTGGAATTGACAGATGAGGATTTTAAAACAACTATTCACAATGAAGTAAAGAAATGTAAGTTTGCAGTGAATGAAAAGACCAGGGGAAAAAAAAAAGAAACTATAGGAAAGAAACAAGTGGAAATTCTAGAGTTGAAATACAGTATCTGAAATAAAAATTTTTCTTGTTGGGCTTAACAACCGAATGGGTATAACAGAGGAAAAGTCAGTGAGCTTGGAGGTAGATCAATAGAAATGATTCAATGTGAAGAACACAGAGAAAAAAGATTGAAAAGAAAAATTAACCCAGCATCAGGGATCTGTCAGACAATATAAAAAAGCCTGATAGCAGTATAATTGGTGTCCCAGAAGGAACAGAATTTTCTTAATTTTTCTCTTTCCTAAGAGAAATGCAGCAAAAATGTTTGAAGAAATAACGTCTGAAAATTTTCCAAATATGATGAAAGACTTAAGTTTACATTTTCAAGAAGCTTAGCGAACCGTAAGCAATATAAATTACAAACAAAACGATGCCTAGGCAAAGCTGCCGAAAACCAAAGATAAAAAGAAAATCATGAAAGCAACCAGAGAAAAATGACAAATTATGTACAAAAGACTGTTACCTTCTCATCAGAGACTATGAAGGCCAGAAAACAGTGGAACAACATTTTTAAGGTGCTAAACAAACAAACAAACAAAAATTGTTAACCTAGCAGCCAGCAAAAATACTTTCAAAGAATGAAGGCAAAATAAATGCGTTCTCAGACGGAACATAAGTAAGCCTTAAATGAGGCCCTGCCAAGATGGCAGACTCTTCATCCAGACCAGGGCCATCCTCTGGGTGGCATAGTGTCCACTTCTCCCGTTCCATTTCCTGTAACTTAAGCCGAAGAAAAACCTTTTTGTTAAAAGGGAGGGTAAGTCTAGTAGCAGTTCCCACAATAGTGAACAAACGGATGACTTCATGTGCTTTCTGAAGAATTAAAAGATAGTTATTCGGGTGCTTTCAGTAAGAGTATTTAATTCTTTTAACATGCTGTTAGGTGAAATGGAAAGTGTGAAAACGCACGTGAGTTAATGTGCTAAATAACACATGTTCTGGAGCACAATCTTAGTGGCAAAATGTTGTCACTATTCACTCTGCTTTTAGGGTTAGATGTTGAATGGCAGCTCTGAAAACATTGAGTTGAAAGAAAATCGTGTGATAATTGTTATAAATTATTCTGCATAACTAAGCCCAAAGTACTAACATTTGTAACAGATTTCAACTCATTTTTATAACTCACTTAAGGATTCAGATGTACAATTTTTTGGTAACCACCCTGGCATTTAATCTAAAGTCATAAAAACTACCGAGTTGGAAGTCAAAGACACCAAGGCTCAGTAATTGCCAGCTGATAATGATTTCAATTCATTGTGAACAGAGGCATATATGGGGCTTCCATCCCTCCTTGCTAGCAATTCATTTCATAACTACTTTTTCTGGAGATGAGTGACCCTAGCTTCCAAGGCAGATACCTGTCCGGCCTGCTCCCCCGCTTGTCATTCTCTTCCATGTGCCAGACACTGGCCAGTAGGAACTGTTGAACCACCCTGTACCCTGCGCATTCACAGAGCTGAATCCCTGTTCTGTTTCCCTGGAACATCATCATGCTGATGTTAATTCGTAACAATAGATTCCTTCATGGCAACATCTTAGACCGGTGTTTTGTTTTGTTTTTAAAGATTTTATTTATTTATTTGAGAGAGATATTTAGTGAGAGAGACAACACAAGAGGGGGGAGAGGGAGAAGCAGGCTTCCCGTGGAGCAGGGAGTCTGATGTGGGGCTCGATCCCAGGACCCCAGGATCATGACCTGAGCCGAAGGCAGACACTTAACCGACTGAGCCACCCAGGCATCCCTGGACAGGTATTTGACCAAATGTCTGTGTACTGTGATCTAGGCAAGTTGAATCAGAAGTTTAACCATCATACACTGTATTGTAGCAGATTAGTAAGACTCATTTACTGTAACAGTAGAAAACAAGAACAGCTATAAACCTGACTTAACCGTTACTGTGTGCAAGGCAATGTGCTCAGGGATTTATCTGCATATTGCATGTAATCTTCCCAGCAATCCTTGTGATGTTGTCCCCATTTCAGAAATGAAGAAACTGAAGCTCAGAGAGATTATGTAAACTATCCCAGCTCACCAAGCTGGGCAGCGGTAGATTTGTCATCTGCTTCATTGTCCATACTCTTAACCGCTCTCTCCTCTTTGGTCTAGAATCACCTCTGTATGTTTGAGCCTCTCTGCTAGCTCCTTGAGAGCAGAGACGGAAAATACCTTTCTCACTCCTGCATCATTTTGTGTAATAGGACTGGATATTTCATCTCTGATGAGGTCGAGGGAGGTTGGCCATGACCAGCAGAAAGATCCCCTAACTCGTGTGAATTCCTCCCTTCCAGTCTGCCTTCCTCATATAGCTGAGGCTCTTCTCCACTGTGAAGCAGAGAAGGCATTTAATAGACATATCCTAAAATGAATTTAATTAGCCCTTTATATCCAGTGGTGAAGAGTAGGAACTTCTGCTAAAGGAATTGTCAAACGGAAATTAGACCTTGTATAAAAAGAGAATCCACTTACTTGTTAATGTGAGCCTTTTCAGTGGTTTTAGTCAGACACCTGTCTTTTTAATTATGGGAGATGAGGAAAGCATTAGGAAAAATCTGCCTTTCAGTTCCCTCAACCTTTATTTGTTACTCTATATTGTTAAATTCCTTGGGCAGTGTCCATGTACAGTTCATGCACAATTGTATTAAGAAGCAGCAGCTGTTAAGGCAATAGCAGTATGAGGTAAATATTCACAAATGACTTGCTAGGTTTTTATTCTGCATTTTCATTGTTTTATGGTTTTGCTCAGGGTTCTTACACTACAGCATGGCTATAAAGTTTGAAAACAAATAATATTATTTAACACGTACATTAGTCAGGGTTCTCCACAGCAACAGATCCAATAGGATGTGTGCGGGGATGAAGGGGAGAGGGAGGTTGATTTATTTTGAGGAATTGGCTCATAGGACTGTGGGGGCTAGCGAGTCTGAAATCTGCAGGGCTGGCTGGAGACCCAGGGAAGAGTTGATGTGACAGCTTGAGGCTGAAGGCAGTTTGGAAGGGGACCTCACTCAGTCTTTTTCTTTGAAGGCCTTCAGCTGATTGGATGAGGCCCACCCACATGGTAGAGGGTGATCGGCTTTATTTACAGTCTACCGATTTCAGTGGTCATCTCATCCAAAAACTACCTTCACAAAAACACCTAGTCTGGTGTTGGGCCAAATATCTGGCTACCGTGGCCTAGCCATCTTAATACAAAAATTTAATCATCACCCCATGTGTTGTAGTAGATCATCAAAAGAATCATTTATTGTGTGTTTGCCTGTGTTTCCACACTTCATGGCCACACTGCGTAGTAGCATTTTGGATATGATTCCCTCATCTTAATTTTCTTTGTATTATGAAAGAAACAGTCATTATAAAGTGAACTTGAGATTCATTTCCTCATCTTCACAGAATGGTTCATAAGGGTAATATCCTTCCCACCCACGGAAATATTCATACCAAGCCACAGGTGTGCTTCTACAAACTCTCGTGCTGATGTGATCACACAGGCTGAACAGAGGTTTTGAAAGCGAGAGGGATAAAGGCAAAGTCAACATCAAAGGCAAAAATCGCAAGAATTTGTCTGTAAACTTTGACATGATTTGACAGGCCAGTGTGTAGCTGATTTGCCCCATGCACCCATGCCAGCTGTTAGATTATTGACAGTACTGACGTATTTCTACCCATGTTGGTGAAGAGCTGTTGGGCTAAGTCCCCCAAATCCCCCAACTTCCAAGTCGGCCTCTCCCTAAGGTCTCATAATCCACAACAAAAGGCTAATGACTAACAGAGCAGAGGGCTCCAGGACCGTGCCCCAGCAGCATGATACTGTTTGTTTTTGTTTGTTTTAATAAGGTGTAATTTACAGACAGTAACATTCACACTTTTTAGTGAACATTTCTGTGAATCGTGACAAATGCATGCAGTCATAAAGCCGCAACAATAACCAAGACACAGGACAAGTCATTCACCTCAAAAATGTCCTCCATGTCCCTTTGAAATGAACCTCCCCCCTTCCACACCAGCTCCTGGAAGCAGTGGTCTGTTTTGTGTCCCTATATTTTACCCTTTCTAGACTGTCCTATAAAATGAAGTAATAGAAGCTTCCATAAACATTCATATATGGGGTTTTGTGTGAACATAAATTTTCATTTCACTTGGATAGAATTCCTAAGAATGCATTTGCTGGGTCATATGGTAGGTGTATGTTTAGTTTTATAAAAAACTGCTGGACTGCTTTCCAGAGTGGCTGTGCTATTTTGTATTTCCATCAGCAACTTAAGAGAGTTCTTGTCAGTTTTTTTTTTAATCTTTCAGACATCCTAATAGGTGAATAATGATATCTCATGGTTTGAATTTGCATTTCTCTAATGACTTCTGATGTTGGACCTCTTTTCACTTGCTGATTTGCCATCCATCTATTTTCTTTGGTAAAGTGTGTTCCAATCTTTCACTCACTTTTTACAGATTGGATTGTTTTAAATTATTGACTCTTGAGAGTTCTTTATATATTCTGAATACATGTCTTTCATCAGATAGGTGATTTGCACATATTCTGTCCTGGTCTGTGGCTTGTCTATCAATTTATCCAACTTAACTGGTGTGTATCGTGGCACTTCATAGTACCCACCCACCCAACACACATGACTCAAGATACATTTAATTTAATCCATAAATAAGACACTTTCCAAAATCCTGTTTGACAGATTACTGTCATTTTTCCTATATAATCATTTCCTTAAATGTAGTGATCTTGTAATGTAACCAAATATAGATATTTGTAATGCTTAGGAGGTCACTAGCACATCTCCTGGTCCTGAGACTTCTGATGGACCCCTGCAAGCACCCCCAGCTTATTTCCTTTTTGGCACCATGTAGATGCCTTGGTATTCTTTTTCCCATTTCCTTTTTATCTTTTCTCTTTCAGACTTCTTTATCTATGTGTGATGACTCAAAACAACCAATCTGTGTTTGGAACTGCTTAGCTATCGATATGGAAACTGCTAGATAGAAGAGAAAATTGAACACGTTAGATGAGTTCACAGCAAAAGAACGCCTATAATACAGTTAGAAAATGTGTGATAGAAACTTCAAATGTTGTGGTAGATCATTGGTAAGAGAGGATATCAGGGAAGACTTTATAAAAGAATTAGATTTGGGGATGAGTAAGATTTGTATTTGAAATGCCCCGATGTAGAAATTTTCAGGTCCAATTTGGCCTGTAGGCAGGAGTGGCCATGATGCATTTTAATAAAGACAGCATTGCCTAGAGTAAGGTGTGTGATTCAGAATCCACAAGGAAACGGTAAAGCCACACACATCCATAGGCACCTCTCTGCTTACGTTCTCCTCCTTTTGAATCAACTAAGGGAAGAGGGTCACTTCTTAAAATTTGGTTAGAAGGCTTCCATATTTTGACCCTGCACATCAGTGTAAATTTCATTAGCTTACCAAAGGAACATTACCAATAACTTTGAAGTTCCTGTATCCCCCTTTCCAATTGTATGTTCTTCCCCAAGGTTAGCCACTATTCTGAATTTTATATTTATCATTCATTTATACTTAGTTATGATTTTGATATATGTAAATATCTCCCCATATAGTGTATTGTCAAGTTTTGTATCTTTGTGTAAATGGATCATGCTGTATGTATGCTCCTGTGACTTGCTTTTTTTCATGTAACATTTTGTTCTTAGTGTTCAGCTTCTTCCCCATTTTTCTGCTCCTTTTTAGAGAAAAACTGTTTGAAAGAGATGTCTATACTTACTGTCACCACTTCCTTCCATTCTCACATCCACCTACACCGGTTAGGCTTTGATAACCCAATTCTACACCAAAGCCAGCATTTTCAGTGTCACTAGTCCCTTCCGCTTTGCCAAATTCACTTCTCAGTTCTAATCTTTCTTGACCTGTCCAACACTTGATCAATTTCTCCTTCTTGAAACACCTTCTTCGCCTCGCTTTCAGAACACCTCGCTTTCAGAACACCATCTCTCTCGTTCCGCTCCTCTGTCACTATGCACCCCTTCTCAGCCTTTTCTACTGGTTCATCCTCATTCCCCCGTTCATGACATACTGGGCTCAGGACTCAAAACTCTTCTCCATCTGTATCCAAAAATTGCAATTCTCCACTCCAGGGTATTTGGAAATGTGTATAATTTGGGGAGGGGGTTGGCTTTAAGACTGGGTCTCTAGTGACATTTGGTGGAATGCTAAATATCTTGCAACACACACAGAAGTTCTAAACGATTACGAATATGTGTCCCCCTAAAATGCCAAGAGCGTCTCTGATGAGAAACATTTCTAGGTTGGTTATTTCATACCAACATGATTATGCTTTAAATAGTACACATGCACGACTCCCACGTACAGAGTTTCAGCCTGGAACACTTGCCTGACCTCCAAATTCCTACATCCAACAGCATCCAATTGGCATTTCCACATGGATGTGTACAGTTAAATGTTAACATGTCCATAATCAAATCCCCCAACTCATTCTTCCACAGTCTGCTACACGTCAGTTGATGGAAACCATTCTTCCAGTTATTCTGCCTAAAAGCTTGGGGGTCATCTTTGATTTCTCTTTCTCTTGCATCCACAGCCAACTCATTATATAGCCTGTTGGCTGTACATTCAAAAATATATCTGGGCTCTTGCCACTTCTCACCACTTCTATTTACTATATCTCCTTGACCTAAGTTACCATCATCTCCCAACTGTATTATAGCAGTCGTCTTCTCACTTCTGTCTCAACCACCTTGAGTCTATTTTCTACATAGTATCTGGCAATCCCAGCCAGGTCATAACCCAGATCCAGTTATCTCTATTCAGCCATCACCCTTGGTATTCCATGTACTTAGCATAAGAGCCAGAGCCCTTCCAGTGACCTGTGAGCCTGTACATGACTTGTCTTCTAGGTCGTACCTTCAAACTCTTCTCCTACCACTCTCTCCCTTCCTACCTCCACTTCAGCCATATTTACCTCCTCCCTTCTTCTGGAGCACACCAGACTCCTGCCTCTTTGCACCTGTTCCTCCTCTATCTGAATACTGTTCTCTCAGATTTCTTCATAGTCTTAACACCACATGTATTACAGCTTCCATCAGAATTCGCAATCTTAGTACTTATTAGACATATTAAGAATGGTTATTGTAAAATTTGTATCAGATAATTCCATCATCTGGCATCTTTTTTAAAAATTCTTTTTTTAATATCTGTTGTTTCTCTTGATTTTCTTTTAGGCTGTTTTATCTACCCTTGTACCTCGTTAGTTTTTTTTTTTTAAGATTTTTTATTTTTAATTTTATTTATTTGACATAGAGACAGAGAGAGAGGGAACACAAGCAGGAGGAGTAGGAGAGGGAGAAGCAGGCTTCTGGCTGAGCAGGGAGCCCAATGCGGGGCTCGATCCCAGGACCCTGGGATCATGACCTGAGCTGAAGGCAGACGCTTAACCATCTGAGCCACCCAGGCGCCCCATACCTCATTAGTTTTGATTGCCTACCAAAATTGGTATATGAAGAACTGTTATATTATCTTAGGCCTCAAATTATATTCTCTCCCTGTAGAGCAGCCTCAAGTACGTGTGTCTTTTTATCAGTCTGTTGCTTCTCAACTCTGAATCTACCCTTTTTCCTGGAACTGGCTCCTATAGAACTTTCTCCTTTGTCATGTGGATTAATATAAGGTTTTTTCAGTAGAGGGCCATGGAGGGATACATCAAGGTCAGAAGAGGAGGCAGGCATTTCCCTTCCTGCTTCCGGGCTGCTGTTTTCTGCACAGTGGCTGGCGAAGGGAGACCTGGGAACAGTGCTGCTGAAACTCACACTTTCCAACCAGTTTCTCTGTTCCTTGGCAGACCACTCTTGCAGACCACCTGGTCATCTGCCACCCAGGCAGCTGATTCTGTGACCCAGCTCTAGCCCCCAGTATGTTTTCCATCCCCCAGCAGCCGGCCAGCTTCTCCAGCAAGTTTCTCCGCTACCTGATGGGCTGCTTCTGTGGACTGCCTCCACAGCACTGCATGTTCCTGTGGCAGCCACGCCCCCAAATAGGTCTAGAGGGGGGAAGCTTTCCAAGTAACCTTCTTGTTCATGCTTCCTACATTCTGGAGATTTCTTTCCGCTTAACAATTCTTACAATTTTCCCTCTTCAAATTCCTGGTGTGGTTTTGCCTCCCAACTGGACACTGACCAATACAATGACCTTCTGGCCGTTTGGGAGGCTCTTTTCAGTGGCTGGCAGTTTCAAATCCATTTCAGGAATTGAGAAGATTTGAAGTTAGGCTTCAGTCCTTGAAATGGCCTCTACCTTCAGTTCCTCCTTACTCTAGGGGCCCTTTGTGTAGATGATTTTTCAGTCCTGCATCTGCCTTAATGGGCTCTGGATGCCAATATTTGTCCCTGTAGGTCCCTTTAGGCGGTTAAATGCTGCTCTGCTTCAAGCAATCTTTTCAGTAATAATTGACAAACACCCTTAGGAAAGAAATAGCCCCAAATGCCGGTTTGTTCCTCAGGTTCTATCTTGTCTTGGATCTTGGCTCTATAATTTTTCCTGAATGCTCTCCGAGGCTGTGAAGCAGATATTTCATCCAGCTTTTGATATTGTCTTCAGTTGGTTACTGTTACCTGGCTTGCCATCACAAGAAGTGAAACTTCTTTATAAATCTGTTCATCTCTTTCATATCTGTCTTACTAGTTCCTCTTTTATTCTTTTTTTTTAAGATTATTTATTTGAGAGAGAGAGAGGGAGAGGAAATCTTAAGCAGACTCTGCCTTGAGCATGGAGCCCAACATGGGGTCCATCTCGTGACCCTGAGATCATGACTCTGAGATCATGACCTGAGCCGAAACCAAGAGTTGGGCGTTTAACCGACTGCACTACCCAGTTGCCCCAGCTGCTCTTTTATTCTAATGTTGTATATTTTTAATTTCTCTCTTTAATCAGTACATGCCAGGCATATTTTTTATTTGAAAGAATGAGATTTTGGGTTTATTTATACTTTCTATTCTTTTCATCAATTTCAGCTCTTAGGTTTTTCAATATCCTATTCATACTTTGTATTTATTTTGCTTTGCTTTTCCGGGTATATATATATATATAGCACGTGCGCATGCACACATATACACACACACACCTCTGAAACCATCAGTACAATTAAGATAATAAACATATCCATCACTCCCAAAGTTTTCTCATGCCCCTTGGTAATCATTCCTTCTGCCCCCATCCTATCTCCAGACAACCACTGATCTGTGTTCTGTTACTGTACATTAATTTGTATTTTCTAGGGTTTTATATGAATGCAATCAAACAATATATTCTCTGTTTTGGTCTGGCTTCTTTCACTCAGCATAAGGATTTGGAAATTTATTCATGATGTAGTGTGTATCAGTAGTTCATTCCTTTTTATCGCCATGTAGAATTCCATTCTATGAATATACTACAGATTACTTCCATTCACTTGTTATGGACATTTGTGTTGGTTCTAGTTTTTTACTTCATTACAAATAAAGCTGCTGTGGACATATGTAGACTGTCCTTTAATGGTCCTAGTCTTAAATTTACTTGGATAAATAGTAGTAGAGAGTCTGGATCATAGATATCCTTAACTTTTGAAGGAACTGCAAACTTTCAAAAAATAACTACCATTTTGCATTCCCACCTCAATAGAGAGATTTTCAGTTCTTCCCTATTTTTGCCACTTTTGGAATAGTCAGTCTTTTAAATTTTATCCATTCTAATTGTTCTGCAGTGGTATTTCATTATGTTTTTAAATTACATTTCTCCAGTGAATAAGAAGATTAACATAACATAAAAAAAAAAGAATGCACATCTTTGCTTGTCTTATTTGCCATCCATATATCTGCTTTGACATAGTGTCTATATAAGTCTTTTCCCCATTTTTTTCTTGGGTATTTGTGCTCTCATAGAGTTTTGAAAGTTTTTTATAGATTCTGGATACAAGTCTTTGTATATATACTTCCCACATATTTTCTCCCAGTCCATGGCTTGTCTTTTCCTTGTCCTAATAGGGCCTTTTAAAGAGCAGACATTTTTTATTTTGATAAAGTCCATTTTATCAATTTGTGCCTTTATGGATCTTGCCTTTGGTGTAACCCAAATCACAAAGGTTTTTTCCTGGGTTGTCTTCTAGGATTTTTAAGGTTTGGGTTTCCATTTTGATCTGTGATTCATTTTGAGTTAATTTTTTATATGGTACAGGTATGGCCGAAGTTCCTTTTTTTTCACATATGGATATACAGTTGTTCCGGTACCATCTCTTAAAAATACTATTCTTTCTCCACTGTATTGCCTTTGTACTTTTGTTGAAGATTAGTTGTCCTGGGGCGCCTGGGTGACTCAGTCGTTAAGTGTCTGCCTTCGGCTGAGGTCATGATCCCAGGGTCCTGGGATCGAGCCCCACATCGGGCTCCCTGCTCGGCGGGAGGCCTGCTTCTCCCTCCCCCACTCCCCCTGCTTGTGTTCCCTCTCTCGCTGTGTCTCTCTCTGTCAAATAAATAAATAAAATATTTAAAAAAAATAGGAAAGAAAATTAGTTGTCCTTATAATGTATGGGTCTATGTCCAGAAACTCTCTTTGCTCCATTGATCTATTGGTCTGTTTTGACACCAATACCACATTGTTTTGATGACCATAGTTTTACTGTAAATCTTAAAATTAGGTAGTGTTAGTCCTTGAAATTTTTTTTCAAAGTTGCTTGGCTATTCTAATTGTTTAGCATTTCCCCATAAATTTTAGAATCAGAGTTTCAATTTATATTTTTAAAAAAACCTATGGTTTTGACTGTTGAATCTGTAGATCAATTTGAGGAGAATTACTATCTTAGCAGTTTTGAGCCTTTCAATCCATGATCACAATACAAATCTTCATTTCTCAGCAGTATTTTGTAGTTTTCAGTGAACAGGTTGTGGGCATCTTTTGTCAGATTTATCCCTAATTATTTTCATATTTTTCATTCTATTGTATATGGCATTTAAATTTTTTTTCAATTTCCAATGATTATTGCTACCATATAGAAGTACAAATAATTTTGTATATTGACTTTGTGTGCTCCAGACTTGCTAAGTTCACTTAATAGTTCCAGTAGTTTTTTGTTGTTCTTGTTGTTTTGTTTTGCTTTTTGTTTTTTTGTAGATTCTGTTGGACTTTCTACATACACAGTAATGTCTTTGGGGAATAAAGGCAGTTTTACTTCTTCCTTACAAACCTGGTTGCCTTTATTTCTTTTTCTTTATTACCCTGGCTATAAGCTCTATACAATGTTAAATAGAAGTAGTGAGAGAAGACATGTTTTTCTTGCTGAACTTACTGTGAAAACAGTCTTTCACCAGGCATAATATTAACTGTTGTTTTGTCATAGATAGCTTTTATCAGATGAATAAATTCCCTTCTATTCCTAATTTGCTAAGATTTTTTTTGAATGGGTGTTGAATTTTGTTAGACAACTTTTCTGTATCTGTTGAAATGATTATGTGATTTTTCTTTTTTTAAAGTTTTAGTATAATGAATTACATTGATTTCTAATGTTAATGCAATCTTAATTGGCAAGATAAACCTCATTTGGTCATAGTGACTTGATACATTGTTGAATTTAATTTGCTAAAATCTTGTTTAGATTTTTTCCAACTATGTTCAACAGTGATGCTGGGTTTTTCGGGTTTTTGCTGGGTTTTTCGGGGTTTTTCCCTCTTATAATGTGTTTGTCTGGTTTTTGTATCAGGATAATGCTGGCTTCATAGATTGAGTTGAGAAGTATTCCAACCTTTTAACTACAAGTTGAGTTGAGAAGTATTCCAACCTTTTAACTACAAATTCAACTTCTTTAATAAATATAGGGCTGTTCATCTTACCTCTCTCTTGAGTGAAGTTTGGTAATCTTTGCCCTTCAAGGACTTTGTATTGGCATAAAATTGCTTATTGCCTTTTTGTTATCTGTAGAAACCGGGCAATGTCTCCATTCTCATTCCTGATAGTAATAATTTGTGTCTTCTCTCTGATTAGTCTTGTTAGAAATTTATCAATTTTATTCATTTTTTCAAAGTTCTACCTTTTAATTGATTTTTCTTTATTACTATCCTGTTTTCTATGTCATTAATTTTTTTAATTCTTTATTTAAATTCAATTTAGTTAACATATATGTATTCTTAGTTTCAGGGGTAGAATTTAGTGATTCATCAGTTGCATATAACATCCAGTGCTCATTATATCAAGTGCCCTCCTTAATGCCCATCACCCAGTTACCCCATACCCCCAACCCACCTCCCCTCTAGCAACCCTCAGTTTGTTTCTGATAGTTAAGAGTCTCTTATGGTTTGCCTCCCTCTCTGTTTTTATCTTATTTTATTTTTCCTTCCCTTTTCCTATGTTCATCTGTTTTGTTTCTTAAATTCCACATATGGGTGAGATCATGTGGTATTTGACTTTCTCTAACTTATTTTGCTTAGCATAATGCCCTCTGGTTCCATCCACATTGTTGCAAATGGCAAGATTTCATTCTGTATGATGGCTGAGTGATATTCCATTGTGTGTGTGTGTGTGTGTGTGTGTGTGTGTGTGTGTGTGTGTGTGT